>NW_004444182.1:2718927-2833614 GCF_000243295.1 Trichechus manatus latirostris
ATTGTTCACAATAGCAAAAAGATGGAAACAACCTAGATGCCCATCAACAGATGAATGGATAAACAAACTATGGTACATATACACAGTGGAGTACTACGCAACGATAAAGAACAATGATGAATCTGTGAAGCATCTCATAATATGAATGAAACTGGAGGACATTATGCTGAGTGAAATAAGTCAATCACAAAAGGACAAATATTGTATGAGACATCTACTGTAAAAACTGATGAAAAAGTTTACACACAAAAATTAATAATCTTTGTTGGTTACAAGGGATGGGGGATGTGGGGGAAAATACTAAATAGACAATAGATATGTGGTAACTTTGGTGAAGGGTAAGACAGTATACAATACTGGGGAAGCCAGCACAACCTGTACAAGGAAAGGTCATGGAAGCTCCATAGACAGATCCAAACTCCCTGAGGGACTGAATTGCTGGGCGGAGGGCTGTGGGGACCATGGTCTTGGGGAAAATCTAGCTTAGTTGGCAAAACACAGTTTATAAAGACAATGTTCTACATTCTACCTTGGTGAGTAGCGTCTGGGGTCTTAAAATCCTGTGAGCAGCCATCTAAGATACTCCTCTGGTCTTATCCCTTTGGGAGCAAGGGAGAATGACGAGAACAGGACACAAGGAAAAGATTAGTCCAAAGGACGAATGGACCATAGCTACCAAGCCCTCCTCCACCAGACTGAGTCCAGAACAGCTAGATGGTGCCCAGCTACCACCACTGACTGCTGTGACCGGGATCACAACAGAGGGTCCTGGACAGAGCTGGAGAAGGATGTAGAATAAAATTCTAACATCCACAAAAAGACCAGATTTACTGGCCTGACGGAGACTGGAGAAACCGCAAGAGTATGGCCCCCAGACACCCTTTAGCTCAGTGGTGAAGGCACTCCTGAGGTTCACCGTTCAGCCAGGGATTGGATAGCCCCATAAAACAAAATTGGACTAATGAGGCACAGCAGTCCAGGGACAAGGACTAGAAGAAAGGAGGGGATAGGAAAGCTGGTGATAGGGAACCCCAGGTAGAGAAAGGACGGTGTTGACATGTCATGGGGTTGTTAACCACTGTCATAGGGCAATATGTGTACTATTTAATGAGAAACTATTTGGTTCTGTAAACCTTCATCTAAAGTACAAATATACTTATCTATGTGAGATCAAATTGACAACAGCAACTCAAAAGTTTGATAGGAAGCCTAGGGGACAATGAGTTGAAGATAATGGTGATGGAATAATTTGGAAAAGGATAGTGAGAATAGTAGCACAACTGGAAGAATGTAATCGATGTCACTGAATTGTATATTTAGAAATTTTTGAAATGGTGTATCTTTGGCTATGTATATTTTCACCGAAAAAGAAAAAAGGTCCTCCAAGGTCGAGAAGGGAGAGTGTTGACATGTCATGGGGTTGTTAATCAATGTCATAAAACAATATGTGCACTGACTGTTTAATGAGAAACTATTTGTTCTGTAAACCCTCACCTAAAGTACAATAAAATACTATCCAGGGGAAAAAAAATCTCATATTATCAATATATATTTTGTACAATGAAAAAAAATGCATCTTTTCTTTCTAAATGAACTATTGTGTTCTTTTAAAAATATACATGATCGTTGACAATCTATTATTCCTTATGTCTTAATTCCATATTTTATTTCTTTCAACATTTCATATATGGCTTTTTCTTTTTATGATTGTGATAATTTGCAGTATCTGAAGTTCTAAAGTATTTCTGGAAACTCATCCACAGTAGTCTGTTTCCTGTTTGGCAATTTTTGTTTGTTCATTCATATCTGATTGAAAATCTGCGGGAAGTAGTAAAAGCAACTGGCCTCAAACTCAGGTTACTGGGTCTTGGTTGAATGCAGATGACTTGCTGCCTTCCGCGGGCTGAACACTGGGTTGACAGCAGCCCTCAGGGAAACTTCAGTGGTCCTCTTTGTTTACAGCCACTCTTCTGGGGTCCGACTTTCTCCCTCATTTTTCTTTTCTTTCTTTTTTATATAATTTTTTTGACCAAGGTAGAGGAACTGTGGAGATTTTCCTTACTCTATGAGCCATCAGTGTAGTAAAAAGTACATGAATCTGCAAAGAGGGTGACCCTCAGAATACTAAGTTTGCCATATTGAGGGAAGAAGAAATGAAACTTGTGCTTCTTAGGACACACAGTCCCCTCAAAGAAATAATAGAAAATGGGTTGGAACATACTAAGTGTCAGCTTACTAACAATATAAATATTTCCATTTTCTTATTACTTTGAGGGACAGAATTTAGTGCCATTGTTCCAACTTAGAATTTAAAATAAAAGAATAAATAAAGAGGTCTCCTACTTTTTATTATTTGGAATCAACTCGACAGGAGTGGGTTTAGTTTTTTTTTTCTCCCCCCTCCCCCACTTTTTAAGGCAACAAACAGTTATTTAAGATTGGAGAATCTGGTTTTGAAATGAGTTAAACTATCTTCTTATCCTCCCAGTCACCAAAGCTAGAATACTACTCTTGGAAGGTCTATGGCAATAGAAAATGACTTAAAGGTTTTTTATCCTTCTTTCATCTCAACCACTTACTTCGCATTTTCCTTGGCTAAGTTACAATTATAAATCTGGACTTTAATTTTACACTTTGAAAAAGGTACAACAATACCTAACTTGGACGATTCACAGACTTGTAAAAAAATGAAATCATATATTACATTAGACTATTCTGAAACTTAAAATGACATACCCATGAAAAAATTTTATTGAGATAATTTTAGATAAAAAAATCAGTCACTTAGAAGCAAACATCAAACATCAGTTACAATAGTACTCCTCCTCTTTGCCAAGTTGTAAGGAGATATAAATTGGAAGTCAAATTAGCACCACTGTCATGGCTGAGAGGGATGACAAAAAAATAGCCACTGCAATGTCTCAAGTCTTCCGACTTTTCAGGAATTTGGAACATTATTTTCTGCTATAATATCTTTATCTGCAACATTTTTTTCTCAATATTTTTAAACACAGCAAAGCACACACCAAGAAAACATGGCGATAAACTAAACACCACATTATCACTGTCTAGTTTCCCACAACTGATTCCTATTCAGCTCACACGTCACATACAGCTATGCACATATATAGCTCTGAATCGGTACTTTATTATCTATAGATGCTACAAAAAAGAAAGAAACTCAAATACTTATTAACACTATAACAGATTATCTGTCTGAAGGTAGTGATTGAGCTGAACTAAAATGATTTCTTTAGGTTCTGACATATTCAGACTCCAGGTTGATAGTTTCATTTCTAATTGGACCTGGATTTTCAGGATGGGTTCTGTGGTCAATTGAATTAGCATGTTTGAGACTCTTTTCATCTCTCTTTATTGGAGTAACATTTGTTATTGTAGCTAAGTGCCACTAAGTAGGTTCTGACCCATCGCCACCCTACGCACAACAAAACAAAACACTGCCTGGTCCTGCACTATCCTCACATTTGTTGCTATGTTTGAGCCTATTGCTGCAGCCACCGTGTCAATCCATCTCGTTGAGGGTTGTCATAGATTGAATTATGTCCCCCCAAAAATGTGTGTATCAATTTGGCTGGGCCATGATTCCCAGTATTGTGTGGTTGTCCTCCATTTTGTGATTGTAATTTTATGTTAAAGAGGATTAGGGTGGGACTGTAACACCCTTGCTAAGGTCACATCCCTGATCCAATGTAAAGGGAGTATCCCTGGGGTGTGGCCTGCACCACCCTTTATCTTACTAGAGATAAAAGGAAACGGAAGCAAGCAGAGAGTTCGGGGCCTCATACCACCAAGAAAGCAGGGCTGGGAGCAGAGCGCGTCCTTTGGACCTGGGACCTGACGTCCCCTGTGTGGAGAAGCTCCTAGTCCGGTGGAAGATTGATGAGAAGGCCAACAGAGAGAGAAAGCCTTCTCCTGGAGCTGATGCCCTGAATTTGGGCTTTTAGCCTACTTTACTGTGAAGGAATAAACTTCTCTTCATTAAAGCCAGAAACCCTGGTGGCATAGTGGGTAAGTGCTACGGTACTAACCAAAAGGTCGGCAGTTCAAATCCACCAGATGCTCCCTGGAAACCCTATAGGGCAGCTCTACTCTGTCCTATAGGGTCACTATGAGTTGGAATCAACTCAACTGGAATGGGTTTTGTGAAAGCCATCCACCTGTGGTATTTCTGTTATAGCAGCACTAGATGACTAAGACAAGGGTGTTCCTCTTTTCTGCTGACTCTCTACTAAGAATGATGTCCTTCTTCAGGGACTAGTCCTTCCAGATACCATGTCCAAATACCTAAGATGAAGTCTTGCCATCCTTGCTTCTAAGGAGCACTCTGGCTGTACTTCTTCCAAGACAGATTTGTTTGTTCTTCTGGCAGTCCATGGTATATTCAATATTCTTTACAAAAACCATACTTCAAAGGCATTGATTCTTCTTCGGTCTTCCCTATTCATTGTCCAGCTCTGCAATGCATATGAGGCAACTGAAAATACGATGGCTTATGTCAGGCACACCTTAGTCTTCAAAGTGACGTCTTTGCTTTTTAACACTTTAAAGAGATCTTTAGCAGCAGATTTGCCTAATGCAATGCATCATTTGATTTCTTAACTGCTGCTTCCATTGGCATTGATTGTGGATGCAAGTAGAATGAAGTCCCTGACAACTTCAATCTTTTCTCCGTTTATCATGATGTTGCTTATTGGTCCAGTTGTGAGGATTTTTGTTTTCTTTATGTTGAAGTGTAATCCATACTGAAGGCTGTAGTCTTTGATCTTCATCAGTAGATGCTTCACGTCCTCTTCGCTTTTTGCAAGCAAGGTTGTATTATCTGCATATCGCAGGTTGTTACTCAGTCTTCTTCCAATCCTGATGCACATTCTTCTTCACACAGTACAGTTTCTCAGAGTATTTGCTGAGCATACAGACTGAATAAGTATGGTGAAAGGATACAACTCTTATGCACGCCTTTCCTGATTTTAAACCAGCAGTACCTCCTTGTAGTGTTCAAATGACTGCCTCTTGGTCTATGTACAGGTTCTGCATGAGCACAACAAAGTGAAGTTTATGGAAACAAAAATATTTCAGAAAAATATGGATGCAATTATTTTGCATATAATTATAATAAAACTCCGTTGTTGACTATTCGATTCCGATTCATAATGACCTTATAGGACAGAGTAGAACTGCCCCATAGGGTTTCCAAGGAGTGGCTGATGGATTCGAACCACTGATCTTTTGGTTAGCAGCTGAACTCTTAACCACTGCTCCACCAGGGCTCCATAATTATAATGGAGCCTCAGAAATATGCAGTAACATTTTCAGTGAAAGTATCGCTGTATGTTTACTTATACAAACTGTTCATTTCTCTAAACTTTGAGAAAGGAATTCTGAAATCTGTAGTTAAGAACAGCTTTAAAATGTGCAGTATTTTTTTCAGCTTCCTCACATAATTTAATTGTAGACATTGGATTGGATAGCCATAATTACCTTAAAAACTAAAAACAAGATTTGCAAAGCCCATTGCTTCACTTTAACATTAGGCTCAAATTCTGCCTCTGTATGTATGTGTTCCCTCTCTTTCTCTCGCTCTGTATACGTATATATATACATCTACTGTCACTTACAGACTATTTGTTGTCTGACATTTCACATTTACCACAATAGAAAAAAATCTACCATCTATTTTGCACGTTAACGAGGATGCTACCTGAGACAAGTAGGAGGAGGAGGAAGGCGAGGTTTGTAAGAGGGAGCGAGGCTGCACGGGCCACCAGCAGTTGGTATTACCTGGGTGGGGAGCGAACACCAGGCAGGTGGGCGGCGCACAGGAGGTGGGGCAGCTGGGCTGCGAGGAGGCAGCGGGAGCTGGACCCCAGGAGTCGGGAGGGGGGCGTCGTAAGTCTCTTCTTCCAAAGAGGCCTCTTTGCTGTTTCTGCAGCTTCCACCCGGCCCAAGTGTCCCGGTCTCACCTGCCTGCAGGCCAGGGAGCCGCCTGCCGCCAAGGCCTGTCTCGGGCGACGGCGGAGCCGGGAAGGTGGAGAGGCGAGGCGGGGGTCCCCGTGGAGGCCTGGAGCGCGGCCAGGTGACAGTGGGCCCCTGCTGCTCTGGAGGTAGCAGGCAGCCCCTGACCACCACAGCCCCCACCCTCAACCCCCGTGGGCTCTGCGGTGGTGGGGAAGGTGTGGTGGGAAAGGTATGGTGGGGAAGGGAGGACCGCCATGCCACAAGCATCCCGAGACACGCTGGTGGCACCCGATAGGGGGAGAGCCACAGGGGTGGGGGTTACCGGTGCCAAAGATGGGGCGTGGCCCTCTCACATAACGACAATTTTACATAATGACCTGGTCTCTGGAACCTACCCATGTCAATAAGTGAGGAGTGGGTGTATACATACACATAAATGTAATTTGAGGCCAAATATGCCTGTACTGTGTGTGTGTGAATAGAGATGTGATGTGTGTGTAGTATATATATTTTATATCATAAAATTAATATATGCATGTATAATATGTATATTTAACCTGGTGAATTCTTTTTCCTTTAAAACTTTCACATGTAAAATCCAATTTCTATACAATTGTCAAACTATTGTTTTAAAAGGTTGATTACTTTTTGAAGTACTTTCTATAGTGTAACAACATACACCATATTCCACATCTTGATATGCAGAACTGTGTTTATGCTCAGAAAAAAACGAAGATGAACCAGCAGGATAGTGAATCATATAATTGTTTTCTGCTTAATACCTTCCTTACAAAAATGTACACCCTTGGTACGATTTCATTAATGGAAGGCAATTGTAAGAATGTTTTTGAATGAAGGTATGCTGAACTTCTCAACATTCTCTCGTTACATACTTATTAATGTATTTATTTATAATGCCTGTTCACATCGACTGCCAATAACCAGATAACAAACAGCTAAAGTTGAATAGAGGGCTCATTAACACTCATTTTATGAGTAAAACATCACTGACAAAACAGTAATATCCAGCGTATATTATTTTTTAATCCCCCAGAGCTGCTTCATTGATTAAAGGCTATGATGAGCTACTGCAAGTTATTGGAAGTGCTTTCTGAGTCATCAAAACAAGAATACATTTTATTCAGAATGGTTTCATGTTAAGTCAGTATTATCTTCTACTTCTATGAAGTGTATAAATTATTAATTACACACATGCCAGTCATGACTGACAAAAATTATTGAATTCTCTAGAGCCTAACTTTCTTTCCTTTTCTTTCTACTCTGAATGTCTGTAAGAAATCTAACTTGTACCCATTACTGTCCTTTCATAGTCTTTGTGCTCTGTAATGAGGTTAAACGAAAAAACCAGATCCCTTGCTGTGGAGTCAGTTCTGACTTATAGTGACTCTACAGGAGAGCAGAAATGCCTCACAGGGTTTCCAAGGAGCAGCTGGTGGATTCCAAATGCTGGCCTTTTGGTGAGCAGCTGAGTTCTTAACCACTGTACCACCAGCGCTCCATAGTGAGGTTATGTTCATCTAAAGGCCTTTTTCCACTCAATCATCATCATGAGTGGAAAAGAACTGTTCTTTATTTGTAACTCTTTGCCCATGTTGATATCCTTCATTCTTATACATAATCAAATCAGTTTGGGTTACACTCCAACCTTTAAAGATTTTACCATCCCTTAATATGACTGTTTTTGAGTAATGGTTTCAATTAATTATGCCAATTGTCAATTTGAATATTCTTTCACAATTTAGGGCACTAATTACATGTTTTCTTCCTTAATACATATTTTCTGAAACAGAAATTATCTGTGTTTACCACATAACAATAAATATAATCAACCTTATTACACTGTATCCATAATTTTCCATAATAAAACCTTACATTTTTACAGTGTTGTACAGTTTACAAGAACTTAATCATCCCACAATCCTCTGAAACAGACAGGGTAGTAATTAACTCAATTTTAATCATGAACATATAAAGATTAAGGGAACGAGAACGGCATTTGGGTGCTGCAAAACTGTGCTGGAATTGAGCTTCTAACCTAGATTTTATAACCACAGACCCGGGGTGCTTTCGAGGACACCACACTCTCATGCTGTAATACTCAAGATGACAAAACCCAGTGACATTTCATAATAACTAATTCACACTCTGTATTTTGTGTTAACAATGAGATTTCATCTACACAATAAAAACAAGATGATTGTCCAGATAGTTCAGCTGAATGCTCTCCTCTTAACCACCAAAATGCTTTTCTGAATATAAATCAAATTAGATTGCTAAAACAAACAAAATACTTCTCCGTTCAGTCAGTACCAGGTTTTTTAGTCTTATTGCCCAATAGTTACTTGCTAAATGAATATAATATACAGGCATTAACTAGGTATTATTATACTATTTTAAGGGTCCCTTTAGACATACTGCACAATGTTCCCTCATCTAACACACTCTCTCTCTGTCTCTCATACACACACACACACACACACACACACACAGAGGCACACATCCTTTTCGGTTAAAGTCCTAGCTAGTAGAAGTTAGCATAGCAATGAAAAAGTGTCAGAATGTCACACAAACGGCTGTCCTGTTTTTGCTTGAAAATTTACCCTCAGAATTCCAGTTTACAATGCCTACCAATTACAACCTCAAATAACCTCCTGTTTTACTTAAGGATAATATCTCACTTCTTCGAAGCAATTTCAGGTACATTCAAAATGCAAATACTATTAATCCTTTCTTGCTCTTTTGATTATTATCATGACCTAGGCAGCTAACATTACTGTATTAGCTTTCCTTGCCAAACTTTTAGATACAATCATAGACACACACAATATACATTACTGTTATTATAAAATAATTACATAATATCAAATATAGAACACAGACTAATAGAAAATAAATTGGCTTGTTGTCATATATATTCCACCTTCATCCAGCCATCTCTAACAAGAAAGAGTTAGAGTAAGCTGAAGCTTCAATTTAATCAGTTTAATTTAATTACACCAACTGTAAATAAGCCTGTAAATAGTGATAAAAGCAATTGGGGTAATTGAAACATTTTATAAGTCAATAGATGTCAAATTAAAATTGAAATTTTAAAGATTAATATTTACAGCTAGTGCTTAAAACTTTAAAATATTTAAATTGTTCTTGCCTCTTGCCATGTATTTAACTGATTTTAAGCTCTTTTAGATTTTATTTTTGGACATAATTGCTAGCAGTCTATTTGCATTTAAGTTTCTTTGGGCATGTGGGTCATAACACCAATATCACTCATCCTTTTGCAACTACACAGTTTACATGAGAATAATGGCTTAAGATCACTCATCATCCAATGTAGTAAAAGTAATTGTGCGTTAAGTTAAAATAATTTAAACATTCTCAGTGGGCTGAGTGAAAAAGGCAGCTATCATTATTAAACACTATTACTTCCTGCCTTTGTCCTGTAGTCTCCTAACCTCAACTGTAGTCACAGCTGAGCCTCCTGTTAAAGGGAAAAGGCTACCAGCTTTATCTAGCTAATGGCCTGCAGAAAGATCTACTCACTGCCTCCACCTGGGTAGTCATTTCTTGTCATGTCTTTCCTGATTCTGGTCTGCAGCTGACCTTGGAATACTACTTTAACAATGAGCTTGATCTGGCAATCCAGATTGATAATTTAGGCTTGATCTGCAGAAGTCCACTTTCTCGATAATTTGGTTTTCACGGTCTTTATGCTGATTTAAAGTTACACAACAATTCAGAATAAGGGGCTTGAGTGTCTTTCCTTGAGATGGAGAGTAACAAGTGAAATGCAAATAACTTTCAAGAAATTAGTTTAAAATGTCCCCCAAAATTATTCATTACTTTGGGCACCTGAGTCTTTTTTTATTGTTGTTGTCAGTTTGTTTTACATTTGAGAATTCTACTGGTGCCCCTATGAGGATGAACTGAATATATTTAAAGTCATTGTCTTCCTGAACTATTGTCTGCACTCGAAACTGTTAAACCACTGTTTCCCGTAATGAAGTGGATCTTCTCTCTTTCTATGGGTAACGCCAAGGATTTGATACCACATAAATAAATCATTACCACATTCATTTATATTTAGGAGTTGGATGTAGCATAAATTCCTTTCATATCATTATTTGATATTCTATTCATATTATATTGAAAATCATGAGGTTTCCTTTTATAAAGCAATTTAAACAGTAGAGTGCTAGAATGTGTTTGATGGCTTCTTCAGAAAGAAAGAAAAAAAAGGTAGCTGTAGCCAATACTCCCTATATGGCTGCCTTCAACCTACCAAAATGACATCACCAAATGTGGAGTTGGGTAAAGATGTGCATAATCGGCTCTTGGGAGTTAGGCCCAGCTACCTCCACTACACTACTGAATTTAAGGGACTCCAAAAAAACCAACTGCCATCTAGTCAACTCCAATTTATGGCAACCCCATGTGTATTGAAGTGGAACTGTGCTCTATAGGGTTTTCAATGGCTGATTTTTTGGAAGTAGATCATCAGGCCTTTCTTCCAAGCCACCTCTGTGTAGACTCCAACCTTCTACTTCCTAGTTAGCAGCTGAACATATTAACTGTTTGCACCACCCAGGGACTCATTTTAAGGGACTAAATGGTGTATATTAAATGCTATTTTGGGAGGATTCTCTAACTAGCTTTAAGATTGATTTTATTCGTCAACTGTTTCAGTCTGAGTTTAAAACAAGGGCTAATTCTCAAGTATCACATCAGACAGTGATATATAGAAGAAAATTAAGATAGAGATACAGAAAACTAAAATAAAAAACAACAAACTCAACACCATTAAAATTAAGCTTAGAGAGGACTCCATGTAATTCTGTTTCTATTAAGGACATCTGTCCAACAATCTCAAACGTTTTTTAAAAATACCATTAAATCAAGTTCAATACTATACTGATATAATCTTCCAAACATAAAAACAGCGATGGGGTAAATGCAAGAAATTCAAATCATTATTTAAATTTGAGCCTTTCTTTTCCCAAACTATTACTGGCAAATTAAAAAAAAAAGAAACAAGGAAAAATGTATATACTTTAAAAGGAAAGGAACCAGGGTGAATGATGTTCCTTTTCCAAAACACATTCAAACCTCCATTTAGTGATATGTGCAACAATCAGCAGTTTTGACAGCATAATCCGAAAGTACTAAACTATTTTATCTTCTTGCAGACAACAAGGGGATTATTATAAAACTGTTTTCTCAGCACCTTGCTGATGTAACGTCTATATAATTCCTACAGTACACTCTGCTTTTATTGAACTTGGTTAGCGTTATATATATATATTTTTATTTGAAAAAACTTACACGTGTGACTACAAGTCAAGAGCAGAATCTTTTTACTCTGTTACAAAATTGGTTTTTCATATATATATGTATATTAATATAGCAAGAAGCATATCTATCTAGTTATGAAACAATGTCTATAAAACTTTATTCAAACTAAAGGACTGTTTGCAGACCATCAAATTTACTGAATAATTTATTTTGATGAAGCTGAAGGCCACTTTCAAAGACTTCATTTCTAAAGGTGGGCTGCAAGTTTACAGACTCCTACATAGTTTCTTGGCATGGAATCCACACATGGATACTCTGGATCCAGTGTCTGCCTTCAGAAAAAAAGCACTTTCTGAACGCAATTCCCAACACAGTGTCCACTATCTGCAGATTTATTAGGAACCCAATGACAAATTCTTTTTAAAAGGAGAAAGAAAGAAAAAAATAAATTCCTTCTTATTTGAATATATGCACATTAAACTAGTATTGGTCTAGGAAAAAATGATAGGTAGAAACATTGTTTTTTAATCGTAAAAGTCTTATTCTAAGAATCCCACTTCAAACTTATGCACATGTGATCATTTGAAATTGCCCGCCTTACTTTGGCACATCTAAACCAGTAGAGAAATTATATGTCACTTGGTTAATTCTTGAGGGACATACTTGCAACAGAATTTAGACTGGTTTTGAAATTTATAACATTACATTGTTTAAGATATAAAGGAAAGGAAATGTCAGTCGTTGACTGAACATGTTTACAGCAAAAGAGGTTGGTAGGGGCATGTTCTCGAAAGTCTTTGGAGCATATAGAACGTGTGACCTTGAAAAATAAATCTTGCATCAAAGAGAATCTCCATTCTCTCTGTAGTCTTCTTTCTAAAATACCAAGTACCAATATTTTATTCTAATATTTTGTACACTCTAATGGCTCAGAAGAACAACTCATGTGTCCTTATAGCCGTGCTCCTCTCTGAGATATGAACTACGACAGGGCTCAATAGCTTTACTATTATTTCTCCATTTCCACACTTCGCTTCCTTCATGTAGCTCAGACTGGAGAAAAATCATCATGTTGTGACGAGTTTAATACTATGAGGCAGTAAGATGGACCTGAATTTAGTGGAGATTGGAGCTCCAAAATAAATACAACACCATGTGTCAAAAAAAAAAAAATTCTCCTGTACAAATCAGAAGAGATAATAACAATCAACGAATAGACAGCAACTTTTTTCATACCTACACAAGCATCTCAAAACTACTGCAAACTTTCAGAATTATTTGGAGCGCTTCATAATTTACTTGCTAAATAATGGTTTATGTTGCCTTAAACTGAATTATATTGGCTTTGTATTGGGGGAGGTTCACTTGGGGAAGATTGCCTAAGAATTTATATACTCCTAAATAAAAAACAAAAACAAAAAAAACTTGCTAACCAATAGCAAGGAGATGCTGCTGGGTTCTATATCTAGCAAGCTAAAAGCATCACTGTAAATTAAATTTGTCCCAGGTTTTGATATGCAAGAAGTTCCAAGACTTCAATGGCAGGTCATATTCTAGTCCTCTCACTGGCAGTACCATGAAGGTATGTATGTACAGGGCCTTGGCTCATGGATGACACAGGCACTGCTTACTCATAGAGGTTAGGTGCCTTTGCAGGTATAGGAGAGTTGCTATCTATTCACAAACAGCTGAGCATTTCTTTTTATCAAAAAGCCTTCAAATGCTCAGAGTCGGGGTCAGTGCAGTCCCTTGGATAAGTCTAATGAAGATACGCTTCACCAAGGCAGAAACCCAAACAGTTAAAAATGGAGACACATTTACAGCCATCGTTTCCTCCCGCAAGAGGAGTTTTCATTTTCTGTGGGTAGTGGTTTTTGCTTTTACATTTTCTTCAGTACGTTTCAAAGGAAAGTTCCAAGGCTATGAGCACAAACTCCCCTGGCCAGTTCCATACATATCCGCAAGTCGTTTAAAGCGAGGTCCCCAGTCACTTAAGTAATCGTAATTCTGGTCAGAGTTTGAGCTGATGGAATCTAAAGAGCTGAGTGACTCAGCCACTGAGCCATTTCCTTCAAAGGCATATGTCTGCAAAGAATCATAAGGAGGGGCACAGGGATCCACATCGGCTTCTTTCAGTCTTTCCCAAATAAATTCCCTAAAAATGACATTATCTGGGATGCTTTTAAACGTGGGTCGACTCAAGAACTGAATTTCTGGAGTCACGTCCCTCCGGGTCTTCGTGTCTCTGATGACGTTGAGGTTTCTCAACGCGGCCATGTCAAATGCTTCTGTATCTTCCTCTCCTCCGCCCTCATCATCATACCGGACAATGTTTTCTCTGATATCCCTCTCCTCGTCAAAAATGAGGGGCTCTTTTTTCCGTCTTCTCATAGTGACGATCAGGAGAATCAACACTGAAACGATGAGACAGGAAGGAGAAAGTTTCAGTCAACCATCCACTGACCCTCCTCATGATGAAATGAGGCCTAGAACGTTGACTCACAGAGCTCCTTCCCTTTAAAGGGAAATGAATTGGTCACCTACTTTTGTGGGAATTCACAGCAGTAGATGATTCAAAATTGCTCAAATGGCTTTAAAATAGAACACTTTTGTACATCAAGAAACCCTTTTCCACACCCATTCACAATTGATGTCTCCCTTTTTAACATAACCGCCAAAGTATTTGACAGCACAAATGGAAGGTACAATTCATGATAAATATAATAATTTCAAAGTCATGACATGCAAAACGGATTTTTTTTTGAACTCCTTAATTGCTGGAAAGGCAAAGTGGCATTTGTAAATGTTTTGTGTCAAATTTAACAACTGCAATTTCAGAAAGAAATGGATTACAGCATTTTGTCAGGTTCTTTGAAGAAATAGCTAGTCCTTGTCTGTGAAACTCAGCTGTTAAATAAAATTCAGCATGTCAGGCTGGATGTACAAAGATTAAAAGCTTCTCTATTATAAATTGAGTCCCACTTTCATGGATGAAATACTGAACTTGCCCTTTATGCATTATACCTAGTGAGAGGACACAGGTTGTGAGAGTTTTTCGGCATCAGTCAAAGACAGATTTAAGAAATCAGTCATCCCATTAACGTTAGGAATTTTTTTCCTTTATCAAAAGTAATAATTAAATTGTGAAGCACGTGGCTGTGCAGAGAAGCAAAGGAGGACAGCCACACTGGCTCTTCTTTGGGCTTCAATAAGCTGAATACACTCTGTATTTTTAATAGTACACACCGAGAAGGACACTGCACTGGCTACCAGTGACTAAATGCTACCTGGCTTGGGCACACATTTGATGTCATGGTTCCTTTATTGTCCACTAGTATGAGGTCGAAGAGGAGCTCTTAAATTTTGGAATTCAAAATTACAAAAAGTAGTAAATTATGTTTAATTTCTCACTCTATTTAAATACAATATCTTTAAGGAATTTTTTTTATCACTGCCACATTTTTTTTTTTTTTTTCTGGAAGGTCTAAAGGGCCCAAAACATACACTAAATTGATGATTGTTCAGGGTACATTACTCTCAGCATATTTTTAAGAGGGGCTTGAAGAAGTAGCATATTTATATTTAAACTGTCTTTTTAAAGTTATTATTTGGCATTAAAAATACATTTGAAAAATAAAAATAGAAGACCAAGAAGGACATTAGAATACATTCAAAAAATGTAAAACCAAAACGCTAAGTACTTGTTTAATTTTAATTAGAATGGATTTATTATCGTCAATGAAAATTATATGCGTTCTTAGGCAATTGCTGTCTGCTTTTTTATCATCAACAGAAATGTGACAGATGAACTTTTTATTGGATGCCTTTAGAGATAGTTTTGAAACAAATTGTTAATTGTGGCACTTCTCTTTCCTTGTCCATTTGACTCCGCCCCATTACTTACCTCATAAATTATACAGACCGCCTACAAGTTAGAAATTTAGATACGGTTCTGAACTTTTCATATATGCCTCTTCTCTTTTTTGCTACTATTTATTACATTTAGGTGCTCACCAAAATGCTAGACATGTAGTTCAAAAACAACTGCTTGCATGGTTCCTCAAAAAGTTAAACATACAGCTACCAGAAGACCCAGCAATTCCACTCCGAGTTAGATACCCAAGAGACTTGAAAGCAGCAATGCAAACAGATACATGTACACCAACGTTCACTGCAGCACAATTCACAATAGTCAAGAGATGGAAACAACCTAAATGTTCAACAACGGATTAACGGATAAACAAAATGTGGTCTGTACATACAATGGAATACTATTCGGCCATAAAGAGAAATGAAGCTCTGATACACGCCACAACATGGATGAACCTTGACAACATGATGCTGAGTGAGATAAGTCAATCCCAAAAGGACAAATATTCTATGAGCTCACTCACATGAAATAATAAGAATAGGCAAATATATAGAGATCGAAGTTTATTAGTGCTTGCCAGGGGTGGGAGGGAGGCGGAAAGGGGAACCAATGTTTGGGAAACAGTTTCTGTCGAGGGTGATGGGAAATGTGGGGTTGTACAACTTGATTAATGTAATTGGTATCACTAAACTGTACATCTGAAAAATGTTAAATTGGCAAATGTTGTTACATGTATCTTTTTACAACAATAAAAATAGAAAAAACATTTTTAAAAAAAGCTATTGCTTGCATATCATTCATTGCTTATTCTGTTCCCATAAGTAGTCTGGCCCTCACCTTCCTTCCCTACTAAGTGGATCCACAACTCTTCTTTTTACAATACTACTTGTCTATGGATTATTAGTACATCCACCATTCCAGCACCTTGTAGTTTTCAAGGTCCATGCCAGAATGTTACAACAGAAGGGACCTTGGCTTTGGTGTCAAGAGGGCTTTGGATAAAAGTTCAGCTTTTCTACATGCTAGTTGTGTGATTTGAGGCAAGTAACTTTAACTGAGCCTAACTCTATATGATAACAATAGCTAATTTCCATGTTCACAGGGAGAATTAATGAGATAAAGAGATTTGGGAATAATCGAAGTAGAGTTAGCAAGATGCCAGGCACTGCAAGGTGAATCATACTGGAGTTCTCATTGTTATCCTCTGGCCTACCAAGAATATTAATTCAAAATTCCACCAACATAGTGACTGAAAACATAGTGTTTCTCCTTAAACCAAGGAAACACAAAAAACAAGATTACATAACAAGCCAAGTAGAGGATGAACCAAATATAAGCATGCGTGGTAAAGATTAAATGGGAGAGAGAAAAGGAGATGAGATGAGAAGTGAAGGTCTGCACACTGGACATGCCATGTATCCTCTTAACAATTCTCTGGGCGCTTTTGACCGTTATCTCAGACATGTGAAACAATCTGTCTCTGGGTCAACGTAATTAAACACAATAACTGGGGTGAAGCATACTCCACCTCAGTCTGCTGTCGAAGCCTGTAATAGTTTAAAGCTCGGTACTTTCATAAAAAGGAATCAAGAAAGAGAGTACACGGGTAATGAGAGCTCAAGTGACAACTGCTTGCTCAAAGAAAGCTGTTGTTAGTTGCTATCTAGTTGACTGACTCATGGCGACCCCACCTGTATCAGAGTAGAACTGGGCTCCATAAGATTTTCAAGGCAGTGATCTTTCAGAAGCAGATCACCAGACCTGTCTTCTGAGGTGCCTGTGGGTGTGTTCGATCCACCAACCTTTCTGGCTAGTAGTTGAACGCTTAACTGTTTGTGCCACCCAGGGACTCCTCAAAGAAAGCACACTTCGATAAGTTTTAAGACATATGAATGAGAATTAAATAATAATTTTAGATTTTTATAAAACTTCAGCTACGGAAATGTTTCACTTAGTTCCCCAAAAATAAAAGGAATTGCAACAGAATGATAATGGAATCCAAAAAGCCTTCTTATTGAGAAGTCAAACTGAATCCGGCAGACAACGGAGAGATGAGTATCAGAGAGAACAGAGATGTGGTGGGCTGATGGGGCAGGTGAAAATAAGAAAGCTCTGTTACACATACTGGAGAGCAACACTGAGTGTGAGGAATGTCCAACTGAGTGCTAAAGGTTGTAAGAAATGGATAAGCATAAGTGAGGGGATGAAGAGGGTTTTAGAGTTTTGTAATACTAACTTGCTCTTTTAATTTAAATCATTGTCTAAGTAGGCAAAAATACTTCAAAATTGTCAATTCTTTTCTTTCTTCATACAATTACAATGAATATTTTCATATATATACATATATGTATACACACACACACACATATATATATAATTATTTCCTGTATTCTATTGCAAATGTATTTTCACACTACTGATCAACTTGCCTTTTGATGGTCTGATACAGTCCTCAGTAAAAGGGAGGCAGAAGCATACCCACGGGTGTGCGTCAGCCCACAGATACAACACACATCAAGTATATTAATATCTTATGGAGTCTGCCTTATTTCCCAGTCTTGCTCAAAGCAAGGAAAAATGTGAAGTATTTTAGAAGGTTAGACAATTTAACATTTCAATGACTTGGGAGAATATTAATTTCTAACTACTTGAGCACTTTCAAAAATAAATTTTAACCTTTTCACAGAACAAGTATTCACTTCAGGGACTATGGAGATAATCCTTGTATTAAAAAGAATATTTTCTGCCTAAGTAAGCACAAGATTATATATTTTAAGAGGTTTTATCATATGTCTTTTCTGTCATATGGACTAAACTTTTGAGTAGAGACAGAAGAAAAGGTTTAGGTCTAGTTGAAGTCTAGACATGTGACATTTATATTATGCTTGTTGCTCATCAATTTATGTATCTATTTAACAAATGCATGTTGACTATTATATGCATTTAAAAAAATAACCAAACCCGTTGCCATCGAGTCAATTCTGACTCATAGCAATCATATGATGTCACACAAAGATGCTATATTATGCATTTCCTCATGAAGCTTACAATTAAATGTGGCAGGCAGACATTAATCAAACAATAAAGCAAATAAAAAACAAAAGTAGAAGTGTGACAAGTATTCCAAAAGAGGGAAATGTGGTCTCATGAAAATCAATATATTAGGGGAAACAGATCCAGAGGAGGAAGCCACAGGAAGCCTTAAATGAGAATAGCTGCAGGATGTGGGCAGGAGATATGGAAGAACCTTCCTGGCATAGTGAATGGTATGAGCAAAGGTCCTGAGGTCAATGTGGCTGGACAGCAAAGGAAGGTGGGAGATGAGGCTGGAGATGCAGGCAGTAGTCCACCCTGCAGGTCCAAGCACAGAAGTGTTTTAAAGCAATGCATGACGTGATCAGAGTTATCTTTCAAAAAATAAATCACTCTGACTGGACCAAAGATAAGAGGAGGGGAAGAGCAGACATGAGAAGTTGGTATTCTACTGGAGCAGTAAACACATCATGCTGACCTAAATTTCTGGTTTTAGTATTCAGCTTCAGCTTCATAACAATTCAACGTCTACTGAGTATCCCCGTGTGTAGGTAACAGTGCTGGGTCCTGGAATAATAGTAAACAAGAGAGGGCCCCTACATGCAAGCCATTTATGACTTTGTAGGCTATTTAAAAAAAAAAAAAAAAAAACCTTTGCCATCAAGTTGCTTCCAACTCACAGTGACCCTACAGGACAGAGCAGAACTGCCCCCATAGGGTTTCCAATGCTATAATCTTTACGGAAGCAGACTGCCACACCTGTGTCCCTCCGAGTGGCTGGTGGTTTCAAACCACTGACCTTTGAGTTAGCAGCCGCCACACGTAAATACAGTACAAATCATAGTGCAAGTAGCTGTAAGAAGGTACAGATGTGCATATGTGTGGAGAAGCATGCAGACCAGGACAGCACTATTCTCCCCAAACTGAGAGGAATGAAAGGAAGGAAAAACAGAAAAAGTACAGAAGCGAAAAACATACACCATACTGTAAACTAATGGGCCCCTTTATTCTCAACTTCAAGGTGGTCTAAGGCAGAGAGAAATCTAGACACTTCAACTGGAACACGATTTTTATTGGATCGTCTTTAAAGTATTTCAGTCCTAGGGTCCTAACCAACTTCCTTGTGGCTAATCTATAACTGCTTGAGGATGTGTGAAAAATAAATGTTATCCTTTACATAGAACAAATATTAACTGTTCTTTGGGGACTACGGAGATAATCCTAGTATTTAAAGAGTATTTTCCTTCTGTCTCTATAATTAAGAAGCCCTTCTCTCCAATTCACTCCTTCTATCAGCAACAGTCATAGCTTATTAAAGATGGCAGACTCTTTGAATATCATATATATTTGCTCTAAAAGTGTCACTCATAGCTTTTCTTTTTTGAAATAATATTTTATTGTGTTTTTGGTGAAAATTTACACAGCAAATTTGGTTCTCATTTAATAATTACTACACAAATTGTCAGAGACCCTGTTTACATTTTTCACAATGTGTTAACATTCTCATTAATTTCTTCTGGATATTTTGCTTCCCGTAATCTGGTTTCCCTGTTCCCTTATCCTTTCATCTTTGCTTTAGAGTAATTGTTGACCATTTGGTCTCATGCAGATAATTTTATAAAGGTGCAAATACTCACTGCTAATACTCTTTATTTTATGTGCCAATCTGTTATTTAGCTAAAAGGTAACCTCAGGGGGTAGTCTGGGTTCAAGGCTCATAGAGTATCTCAGGGCGATAGTCTTAGGGAGTCTCCTACTCTCAACTGCCCCAGTTCGTCTGGATTCTTTAAGAATTTGAGTTCTGTCTCACATTTTTCTCCCTACTCCAGGGCTTCTGTGCTTGCAAATGTCAGAAGATTCAATATCCAGTTGTGGCACCCAGACTAGGCAGAATTCTCTGGATGTAATCCAACACTACACAATGATACCACTGCCAAAGAAGGCTATTTATATAAAAAAGGAATTATTTCCATTCACGTATTTTATTTTTTAAAAAACATATTTCAAATATTGAGTCTGGTGTTCATTTAAAACTACTAGGTCTCTTCCACCAAAAACAGCATAAAGAAAAATTTTTTTTAATCAAATTGCAAGATTTTATATGTATCCCCAATAAATATCACATCCTTAAATTTAACCCATTGTTTACAGACACCACCACAAGTTTAAAATCTGAATTTCATTTACTTCAACAATATTTTTTACTGAGCACTGATCTGCTAAAGGTGTGAGCCCTGTAAGAGCAGTGAATCCCCCCCCACCACTAATGTACCTCAAGCACACAGGACAATACTTGGTAGCCAGTATGCATTCAATAAATATTTGTTAAATAGATTAATAAATGATAGGCAAGGCCTTATGACTGGAGATAGGTAGCTCCTGCCATGAAGAAGCACAATATTTTGTATTAAAAATATTCAACCAACTATTATACAATGCAATGAATTATACAGCAGTATAAAATACTGCTCTATACAGAAATATAAAATACCAAATCCATTGCTGTGGCGTTGTTTCCAACTCATAGTGACCTGATAGGACAGAGTAGAACTGCCCATAGGGTTTCCAAGGCTGTAATCTTTACAGAAGCAGACTGCCACATTTTTCTCCCTGGGAGTGGCTGGTGGGATCAAACCAACAACCTTTTGGTTAGCAGACAAGCGCTTAACCACTATACCACCAGGGAAACATAGGTAAGTGATTATTTCTGGCCAGGATGTTCAGAGAAAGTCTTACAGGAGAGAGCATATTTGAGCTAGGACATGAAAGATGAGTCAGCCTTCACTAAGAAACAGCATTTCAACAGGCTTTTTTCTCTGTGGTCTGTATAAACAATCAGAATTTCTTATTAATCCTCGAAGGATTGTCTGAATCTGGACTGTCCACTACAGGAGCCACTGGTCAAATGTAACTATTAAGCACTTGAAATGTAGCTTTTCTGAATTGAAATGAGCTCTAAGTGTAAAGTACACATGTGATTTTAAAGATTGAATTTTTTTTAATAAATGTAAAATATATCATTAATTTTTACTGATTATATGTTAAAATGAGAATATTTTGGGTATTATTAACTGAAATATATTTAACATTATTTTCACTTGTTCCTTTCTGCTCTTTCTAATGAGGTTACTAGAGAATTTAAAATTACACATGCAGTTCACACCTGTGACTCGCTGTATATTTCTTTTGGACCTTTGATCTAAACAAAATATTCAGAAATATCAGAAAAATCTCAGTTGCATGCGGCGTTAGAGTATACTAATCTAAATGTTTTACTGCCAAAGAATACATTGAACAGTTAAACTGCTATTAGAACTGCAATTATTGCTGTATCTATAAGGTATAACTGAAAAATGACTTAAATAAAAAAGCTAGCACAATCCATATTCAAATTCAATAATTTATTTAAAATAGTTACCCAAATCAATGAGCAAGCAGAACTTAGTCATTCAATATCTTTCAATTTATTGACTCTTCACTCTTCTTTGATCCTATTGACTTGTATAAAAATTATGAAAAAATCTGTTACAGTTTCTCCATTTGGCACTAATTAAATGTCACTAATTTTGTTTTAATATTGAATTGAATTTTAATTTAGTGGCTTTTGATCAGGAACAACCATTACAAGGAAACCTCTAACCCATTTCAATGTCAATTCCAAGCCCCACTACTCCACTAGGACCCCTCGCTCTCATGAGAACACAGAGAGGTCACCAAGTGGGAACAGTTTCCTGCCATTTCCAACCAACAATTTATCTGCATCTACACTCAATTTCACTGATTTTCCCTTTTTTAGAAATGCAGCCTACTCCGTAGTTCCACTTTCTTATATGCTGCTTACTCCTCAACAAGAGTAATGTGGATTTTCTCATATTGCTACTTCCCATATTAGTATCAGTAACCTGAGACTAAGGTTACTGATAATCTTGACATCTATCTGTCAAACACAATGGACACTTTTCAGCCCTTCCTTTATATCATATCTGTCATATCTGACACACAGAACTTCCACCAGGAACCCCAATATGGGTAAGCTCTACTGAAATAATTCAATAGAATATCATGAGGCATCTTGAAGCTCCTTTAAAAGAAAAGTCCCAATTTAAAGCCTCTCAAACCATGGTTTGTTTTGGGGGCTGCTCTTCTCTAATAAGCAACACTTACAGTGTGTGTTCCTCAAGTTCTATCCTTATTTTCCTCCTTTTTGACCCAACACTCTTCCTAAGTGAGCTCACTGAAACCCAAGGATTTCAACTACCTCCTACATATGGTCATTACTGATGACTCACATCTAACTTTCTGGATTAATCAGAACGTATTTACAAATGACTACCCACAATTTTTATTAATAATAAATACATATAAACTTCAGCATAGGGTAAGTACATAATAAATGGTAATTATCATTGTTATTGTTACCATCACTACTTTTACTACTGCAGTTTTCTGCACAAATATCTCTCACTCATTTGACATTCAAAGCTTCCAGATATAAATTCATTAACTTCCCTCTAATCTGATTTAGGAGCCCTGGTGATGCCGTGGTTAAAGTGCTTGGCTCTAACCCAGAAGGTCAGCAGTTCAAACCTACCAGCCGCCCCACGGGAGAAAGATGTGGCAGTCTGCTGCTTCTGTAAAGATTTACAGCCTTGGTAACCCTACGGGACAGGTCTACTCTGTCCTGTTTGGTCACTATGAGTTGGAAATTGGTTTGATGGCAGTGGGTTTGTTAATCTGATTCAAGAGGAGCCCAGGTGGTGCAGTGGATAAGTGCTTGGCTGCTAACTCCAAGGTCAGAGGTTCGAACCCAGCAGCCATTCCTCAGGCGTAGCAGTCTGCTCCTGTTAAGATTACAGCCTTGGAAATCCTACGAGGCAGTTCTACTCTGTCCTACAGGGTCGGTATGAGTTGGAATCAACTGGGAGGCAATGGGTACAATCTGTTTCATAACTTCTGATCTTTTTCAATCAAGCATATACTCAAACCAGGAACTTTTAAGTCGCCTTTGACTCCAATTTTACTTCCTACTTGTCTTCATACTCTGCTCATTTCATACCCCAGTCAACTCACTCTTATATATTATAACCCATGGAATATGCCTCAAATCCCTTCTCTGGGAACACTGGCCCTGCCCATTTAAGGCCCTCATCTGCTTTGAATTCCTGCTTCTCCATTTACTGGCCGTGTGTACATGGGCAAGATACATCACCTTTCCCTGCCTCAGTTTTCTCCTCTCCAAAATGGTGATGATAATAGTACTTAACCCGTAGGGACTACTTCATGTCATTTTATAAAGATGAAATGAGTTTGTATTTGTAACGTGCTTAGAATAGTGCTACACATAGTAAGCACTACATGTTTGTGTTAAATAATAGTCATTATGGGCTTAAAGCCATATTTCCTAGGGAGGGGGAAGGGTTGGATGAGGAGCTTTCCAACAGAATGCTGAATATAGCTATCTAGATCTGAGAAATATCTGAATTAGACAGACACACTGATTTGTAAATAATCTGCAAAAAGGAGATACATACTCCAGCGCCTCAAGACAAAGACTAATTACTATCACCAAGTTTTTCTTTAAATATGAGAGTTAGAATGATTTTGTTTGACTCTTAACGTAGAGAACAAAACTGACCTAAGTACAATGAATAGTTTACATGTAGAGAAAATTGGTATATTGTATTTGGTTGCACTCTAATATAATCTCAAATTTAACATACACAATTTTAACTGTGCTATCACAAGGTTAGAAGTAACTGGAGAATACTTTAGAAACTCAGAGTTAACAAAGAAATGATAAGGCTGCTATGTAAAGCAGATGAAAGATACTGTTTACATGTAATTTGGCAGTGCCTGGACAATGCTACCCACAGACCTACGGGCATTTCCCAGAGACAGATGGGTCTTTCATACTGGAAAACACAAAGGAAAAAAATACCTTTTAAAGAAGTTGAGGGGGCAGTCTTACCTGTGCTTGGGCTCTGGCTCTGATGCTCATTCGCTCTATGACTTTGTGCATGTTTCTGTATCTCTAAGCTACAGTTTCCCCACATAAAAAGTAGGAATAATAATAATAATAGCCCTCAGAAATGTGTAGGGGGAAATTAAATTATATAATGCTTGTAAAGCATTTAGGCTAACATCTAGCACCTCTTAAGAGCTTATTAAAGGTCATACATTTTTTAGAATGCTCACACACGTTTGAAAAGGACCCATTAGCCATTTCAATCTACTCGCTATTTTCACTAGGACTGCCACGTCAAATGTGTTCTATTGTTATAGGGTATGACAAGGATCAATCTTTTACACAGTGTCATCATTTTTTTCTCAGCAATATAATGTATTTTTTACTTAAAGAATGTTCACTATCATTTACAAAAGTAGACAAATACTTTCCAGCTGAACACACTCGTGCGTAGCCACAGTAACAAGAGAGCAAATACGGTTTACCACTTGGTAGATCAGGAAGAGGAGTAAAAAGATGCATGACAGCTAAATGTCAAGCTAGCCACCCCAGACACATAGAAAGGGCTTGAATGCCATTCAGTGAGCAGTGAGTTTCCACAAACACCTTATTAAACCAGTGTTTATGAAGCTGGCTCAGTCTAACTAATCCCAATTGTATCTGAGGAGCAAAGAGCTAGAGGGAATGCTACAGGACCTCAATTACTTGGACCTCAAAGTCTAAGCAAAAAAAACCCAAAACTTAATATAGTAAATTCAGTGACAGCTTTAGCATGCAGCAAAAAAGCTCTTTTTGTGCAGAATGAGAGAAAGAATCTAGGTATAATATTCTCTGAACAGATGTGCAATATTTAATATTGAAGTCATATTTTAAAACAAAACAGCTGAAATTACTTTCTCTGATCACTTCCTAAAAATAAAAAAATACACTGAGGTAATAACTGAATGTGTCAATCATTCACAAATTTTTTTTAAGTGCTTTCAACCTGGTGGAAAAATAACGGCGTATGTCAATGACTATGTATTCAACTATGATAAAAACGTATAATAAAATTAGTGGTGGTGATGGGGCATAATTTTTATTCAAGCAGAGCATCTTGCTGTATACTGCTGAAATTTTTCTGCATGGAAAATAATTGAGGCACTGGATTAATAACTTTACCATGACATTTGAGTATGACAATAATATCTACCACTCAGGTTTTACTCAACTTATACAAAAGAACCCCATGACTGACTGGGAGATTCATAGCTATGCTAATTTTGGGGTCATCTTTTTTTATTTAAAGATTTCAGGTGCAAATAAATTAGGGTGATAGGAAGAGCAAGAATGGGAGAGAAATCAGAAGAAAGAGTTTATTCATAAAGTTAGATGAAGATAGATATAGGTGAAAATTGACAAATTCTACTTTGGTTAACACATATTTCAAATCCTTTGGAAGAAAGGACTACATTTGAGCAAGAATTTTTACAGGATGCTAGAAACTTTTAGGTGTTCACTAGATAGTAGGTGTTCTGTTCTTTACATGAATTAGCTTATTTAATTCTCACAACTTTATGAGGCTAATTCTATTATTTCCCCCCTTTTTAGATTAAGAAACCAGTATTAGATGGATTAATTTTCCCCTGATGAAGAACTAGTGAGTGTTGGAGGCAGTAATAACATCTAGGTTTACCTAACTCTACAAACCTAGTTTTTAAACATTCAGTGATGATGTTGTATGTCAATGTTGCCATTGTTAAATGCTGTTCTTGTGAAGATATATTATGGATTTACTAATTTTATTAAATCTCTGGTAAACACATAGTACAGTCTCAGGTACAATATTAAATGCTTTGTTGTCACTGCTGTAGAAAGTTACACTCCAAAGGAGAATACAGTTAGCAAATAAGCCCCATCACCCAATGGCTGTGTTGGATGTTTCCCATTTTTAAAAGGATGCCTTGTAATCTCTCATAAAACTGCAGTTCTAATATGAATGAGCTACAAATCTAATTTTATCAAATAGAAAAATAATCAGGGAAAAGTAGGATTAAATATGTTAATGCTCCTTGGTAAATTATAACTTTTGTATTGCTGAAATTACAATCTTTTAAAATTTGCCAATAATTTAAGAAAACCACCTTAAATCTTTTCTGAAAAAAAGGTAGGATATAAGACCATAATTCCTAAAATAAGTAAGTCTATTATAAAAACAGTATAAAAAGATTCTCTCTGGTCCATCTCCCATGTAGAATATTTTAAATCAAATAGCTAGGATATGGTATTTTTTAATAAAAAATCTAGAAAAAAGTAAATTTTAAACATAAACCATTTATTGTCGCTGCTTTTTTTAAAGGTGAAAGTCGTATTGTTTTTTTCTGAGTTATACTTTAAATACTCTACTAGAAACTGTGGCCAAACAATTCAAGTGTATGTTTCTCAGTGAGACAAAACATCATCTAGTAGAATATCTGCATATGATCTCTACGGGATACTAGAAAAGAAGGGAAGAGAAAATATGAAAGTTTTGATACACGGTTATCTGTGCAAGTGCTGTGACTGTTCCTACAGCGTGAGCACTGAAGCGGTACGTACCCAATAACGTCAGGACACAAGCCAGGATTGCTATCAGGGCTCCGGTGCTGAGGCCCGCGGGTAGGACGTACGCCTCCGCATTGCAGGTCTGGGCGATGCCGTCTGCATCACAGTCACACACCCGGATGGTGAGAGTGTTGGTGCTACTAAGCGAAGGTGAGCCGCTGTCCACTATGAAAATCGGCAGATAGTAAACAGATTGCTCCTGTCTCCGGAAGCCGTTTCTCCTGGTTAGTATTGAGGCCGTGTTGTCTAAGAGAAAGAAAGTGACACATATGACCCAAGTTTTCTGATGGAATCAGTGTTTCCAAACTTTATTTGATTCTTTACGGTTTACTTTGGTTTCTAAATTAAGGAAAGCCCTGGCTATCCTCCCTGAGTGTCTTTAGATACAGAGCCATATTTCCAAATACTGGTGAAATTTACTACATTTTAAGATATTTATGTTATTCTACACACTGAGTTGCAACCCAAAGAATAGTTACAAGGTGAAATTGAATATGAAAATGTTCACGTTTTACTCATGTTCAGTGAAACTTTTTTTAAAAAAATGCATGTACTGCACCCTTTTACCTCTCTAAAATTTCAAACCATACACTTACAGAAAGGATGGTGGAAATTAATGAGTTAATATTTTTGCAGCATCATCAGATAGTCCAAATGAAATATTTCAGCCCATCCTTTCTTGGACAAATTTCTAAGCCCAATATAGAAACAAGTAAAATAAGCTACTCTAGCTTTATTTGAGAATGCACAGACATTCAAGAGAGAATTTCAATTTTTTAAAAAACTCCATATTGGTATATATTGTTACCAAAACCCTGTGTATATAAACATTTTGTCAGTGGAAAAACAGTTAAGTTTTGTTTAATTTCTATTCACTATTTTATTTCATCTAAACAATTTTGGTAATTAAGAAAACTCTAATAGTGATCAGTAAGTCTGTAGCCTGTAACTGTGATTTCTAGAACAGAAAACGAATTTGTTTTTTATATGCTAGCTATTTCTCCAGCTAATTTATGCTAATCAACTAATTAGATACTTTATGTTGTTGTTATAGCGGCTGTCCTGTCGACTCCAACTCTTGGTGACCTTATGTACTTCAGAATGAAATGTTATTAGGTCCTGTGTCATCCACACAATTGCCAGCAGGTTTGAGTTCATCTTTATGGCTGCTCTGCCAAACCATCTCACCAAGGGTCTCCCACACCATCACTGGCTCTCTGTTTCACCAAATGTGATGTCCTCCTCCAGGGATTGATCCTTCCTAATGACGTATCTAAAGCAGGTGAGTCAGACAATGTTCTGTTGTGACCCATAAGGTTTTCATTGGTTAACTTTTGGAAACAGATTTCCAGGGAATTATTCCTAGTCTGTCTCAGTTTTGAAGCTCTGCAGAAACCTGTCCACCACGAGTGACCCTGATGGTATTTGAAATACCAGTGGCATCGCTTCCAGAATCACAGCAACACACAAGCCACCACCGTATGACAAACTGACAGGCAGGTGGTGGAGATAATTTATAGCATCCTTTAAATTAACTTGACTTAATAAAAATATAAAGGAAAAACAGGAAGGATATAGAGTTCTTTAATAGATGTAGTCTTCCCAAACTCTCAAAAAGATGTTTATCCAATGCCAGCATGAAAGAATTAATGAAACAATAAGCTGGAATCTGTTCTGTCTTAAAAAAGAGCATAAACAGTGAGCACATTTGAAGCTGTAGATGACGTACTACCTGTTATCACAGATGAAGTAAGAATAAAACTGCTTGATTTTCAGATTCCAATTCATAGGGTTTTTGGTAAACAAAACTTTTATTTTAAAATACATGAATCTGAGAAGGTACTCACTCAAAAACCTTATTTAAGGACATTGTTTTGAGTATGTTCCTATATACTTAACCATACACACTCACACACACACATGCACACACACACATGCACACATATACATGCAGTTCTTTATCTTTGCCCTCTACCAGCTCAGGTGTTATATGTATATATGACTTTATACAAAAAGTTTTATGAAGTTGTTGATTTGTAATCTAACATTCTTAAAAGCAAAATAACATCCACAACAACAAAACAAATTGAGATGTCCATGCTGAAATGCACAGCATGCAAGGAAAGCCCTTGATTTGGGAAAGAGATCATACAACTCATAATATTCTCCATCTGCTCCCTAAAACAGAAGTCAACATAAGAACTGACCCTCTCTCTTTATTTGCACATTTTCCTTCAAGGTAGAGGCAAGGGAGCTCTGGGCTTGGTTTGGGGAAATCTTTCAATTGTGTGGCAGCAGTAGCTATCCTGTTGGTGCATGGGCCATCAACAATCATGGTGGTACTGGATGATGGCACAGGGGGATACCCACACTCTTCTTCTGCAGGTCAGAAACGCCCCCCTCTGCATTTGAGGTGGCTGAATCCAAGGGCGGACAGTAGGCCCTTCCCACTATAATTAAGTCAGAGAGTTGGTATTAGCGCAGAGAGGATACTCTTCCTTTCATATTACTAAAGGAATAAGACAGTGTTCCCATTAATGGAGAATGGGATAAGGAACAATTGTCACTTTCAAATTGAATTTTTGAGACCAAAGTTGGATTTTCTGGACTAAAGACAGTGCTGGACTTTGTCAAAAGCACTAGTGATGTCACATCTTGTTTGAGCAAGGCTTTTTAGATAAGACAGTATTTGACTAGCAAATCTGTCTCTACATTTTTTCCCCTGAAAGTTGATTCACATATATAACCTGAACAAAAGAAAGAACTGGATTTTTCCAGTTTGTGAATTGGTGGGGAGCATTATTCTCACTTTAAATCACTTGTAAATTTTTTCATTCTGTTAAAATAAACACCTTAAATGAAAAATCATATATAATACATAAATTTGAAATTAGAGAATAGATAGTACGTTCTCATGCTTCCATTAAACATTCACGTATCGTCAATATGTATTATTAATCAAAAAGAGAATCCAATTGTAGGTATTTGTAAAATATTTCTAGAATGACAGTTAGAAAACTGATAAAATAGTGTCTACCTTTGAAGCAGATAAATGGGACTTGGGATGAGATAGAGTTATTTTTGTTATTTTATATTTCATTGCATGACGAGTACATTTTATCATTTGCAGGTATTACTTTTATTTTTGCAATAAATGTAAAAGAGTAACTGATGTTTTTATTGAAAATATTAAGTATAAAGTTGACTTAGGCTGAAATGTATAAAGCTGAATTATATCCTTAATGTCTCCAGTTACACCTATGTAGCACAATCCTTATTAAGGCATGGCCCTTAACAAATTAGCTAATTTGGCTAGGAAGCTTGGTATACACATAAGAAAGCAAGTGTTTCTAGAAGAAAAGAAAGAGAAAGAGGGATCTGGCTTTCACTTCAATTTGGCTTTAGGTCTAAAATGATTTAAATCTCAGCTTCTTCTTCATGACAGAAAATCCATAGATTAAAAATTACTTCAGGGGCTCACTGTCCTTTAATTAATGTCCTTGCTGATTAAAAAAAAAAAAAATCCATAATCAGCATTCCCGAGAGAGAAAAAGCACTTCCTTAATATGTACCTGCTGCCTCTGCAAGTAACAATAGCAACACCCTACCTTTGTTATCTTTCAGTGAAAAGTTGTAGTTATTTGTTGCATCAGTTGTTAAGCTGAAGTAGAACTGGTGTCCGTTTGACGGCTCATCTTTATCCACAGCACTGATTTTCTGGATAACCTAGGCACAGAGAGTGTAAGGCATGAGTGCCTGGTGGTGTACTTGGATATGTTCTCTGAGGCAGGAGCAAGCAATCTTAACCTTACAAGAAATGCCATCTTCCAGACTGAGCTGGGGGAAAAGAGAAGGACCAGACACGCTAATATGAATCCAACTGAGAAAGGACTCTGAAAAACAAATCAAGTCCTTTTCAAAATTCATGCTCGAATTTACTTCTGTGAACCCCAGGAATCAGCTGCGCCAACTGATTAATCCATCCCAGTAAACATCACAGAACACAGAACAATATAGATGAGGCGAACAAACCAAACGGAGACGGGGCTCCCCTTAACTGTTAGAATTTCAAGGTACTGCAACCCTGCTACGGAATATGGGAAAGTGCCCAATGATGCTTGATATGCTATACGTCTCCTTAAAGAAGTCTGAACCTTTAACCATTTAACAGAGCTTTTATGTTTACCTTTTCTTGCTGAGGAATTTCCACCATCTCAATTAAACCAGATTTTGAAAATTCCGTTAATATTAGTTTCTGCTCCACATCAAAGTGTTAGTTCTGCTGAATCAAGTTGATTATACTTTACCTTAAAGCTGGTAGAATTTTAAAGGCAACTGCTGCTGGACAGTTTTAAAGTAATCACAAACGAGGTGTGAGGTGTTCTGAGGACCCTTACCTGCCCGGGCTGGGAATTCTCACACACGGTGGTCTCGTAGTCTGTGGCAAATTCGGGGGCGTTGTCATTGATGTCGAGTATAGTGATGGCCACATAGCCTCTCCCTACTTGAGATGGATTCTCTAATAAAGAAGAAAACGTCTTACGATTTACTCTGACAGTAAAGTTGTTATTCCACTGCCATTTTACCAAAAAACCTTAAATTCAAAACAATTTGAATCAACTAAAAAGGTTTGTCTCTCTAAAGCACAATTCTAATAATGAAATGATCAAGCCTCAAACAAAATCTGGAGCCCTAACACTGTAGACTTTAAAGAGAGTTACAGATTATCTAATCTAAATATTTTATATATATGTGGAATGTGTGCATATTTACATGTATAGATGTATATGCACGTACATGTATGTGTATCTGTATATATCAGAAAATTATTGAAAAAAGACTGACTAGTAAGTGGATGTTTTTCTATATTAATACAATGTTGGAGCTCATATTTGTATGAATACACATTTATATTATACACATATGCAGATATAAAATATATGTATATAATATACATATATGCATGTAATTACACATTCTCTTTCAATGGTTTTTCTCATCAGAGACTAAAATTAGTCCAATATCAGAATATGCAAACCTTGGTGTTTTGGCTAGGTAACAAATTTACTGATTTTTGTACATAAAGCAATTTCAGCTACTCCATATAGCACAAACCCAACGTATGAAAGATGACCTCAAAGTAACAAGAAGCTCTCTGAAGGTAACTCAGGCTCGCTATTTTATAGTCATTTCTTTTCATAAATTTTGTAAATATTAGCAAACTCAACTAGTGGACATAAGTATATTTCACAGCTTGAAAAGTAGGGATTTTCAAGTTTTGTTCAATTCACATAAGTAATTACTACGATTCAAGTTGAGTTTATAACCTCACGACAACCTGTTCTCTACTCCCAATGTCTTCGGACTAATTTAATTTTAAACCTTACAACTTACGGCTCTCCATTGCGAGGACTGTGATGTTATGAACAGCATTTGTCTCTCGATCCAGAGATTTGGCAGTTGTGATAACGCCACTGTTGGCATCAATATTAAAGTATCTCTCCAAGTCTGTGTTCCTGTCAATTGAATACCTAATTGAACATTTAAAAAAAAAAAAAAGCTTCAACATTTGTTTGATTATATTGCCAAAATTATTCAGTTAACTGCATAATCATGAAATCCTGCTAATCCTGCGATCTGCCATTTTAGTAACATAAATACATCCATGTTAAAAATGTCCATGTAATAGAGGGTTCATAACTTGCTTGTCAGTAATCTAGCCATAGTATAGTTATCTCGGCAGCAGCTTTGAATACGCCATTACAAACTTCAATGTCCTTTATTGTTATTATTATTTTGGCTCCTGAAAACAATTTACAATACATTTAGTAGCCCTGGCCATGGGTAGAGGTTCTTCTAAAATGAAACATATGTAGACATCTTGCCAATTAGCATATACTTAGTAACATCTTTTGTTTGGATGATACCAGCCTGATATATAAACCCTTTTTTTATTGTATCTCTCACTCAGGGGTATTGATTTGGGTTCCACAGATGTGTTTCAAAAAAGAACCACTACAATTGCATGAATATTTTGGTGTGTAAAAGCCTTTTCTCAAAGTTATCTATGATCTAAAATTTAGGATCAAATTACTGGGCTATACATATTTTTATTCCATGTTATTTGTTCCATTCATTAAGTCTACCTCCCTTCTTAATGACCGTCTTCAAATCCTCTCATAGTCTTTCCAGTTGTGTGAGATAAGGACTCTCATTTAAAAAATAATTAAAGAAACAAATGGATAAATACACACTTAATGTGGAAGAATTATTTTATATTTACATAGTAGTTCTCCAGCTAATATTATTAAAGGGACTCATCTACTTGTAGTGTGCTGTGTTACAAAATACAAGAAATCTAAAAGGAAAGAGAAAACATTAGAAAACAAAAGTAACCACAAACCAAGAAAGACTATTGTCTTTAATCAGCAGTGGGTGTTTTGGTGTTGAGAAGATGAGGAGGTTATTGTCCATTGCCTTCTATTTTCATGATGATACTTGAGGCAAGATCATTAGCTGAGAGACCAGATGGAAGAACAGGTGTTTTTAAGAGAAGGAGAGAAGTTATCTTCTAGAATGGACAAAAATAAATATGCTATGAATAGCTAAACAGTACGGATTGCCCATTTGAGGATTATGGTCATTAATTTTATGGGAAATCAGCTAACCCATTTGTCTGTTTTGTTCCATTCTCATTCATGTGTTTGAAGGTGCATAAAAAGCAGAGAGTTGGATTTAACCAGCACAGGCAATGAAGGTAGAAGGGGGTGAGGAGGATGGGGGTGAATCCACAGCAATCACAATAATGAGGGACCATGACATACAAATTGGCAAGAGAGGAGTGACCGAATAAGGAAAGGCAAATTGATATTGAGAAGATTCTGGTAGCATCATTAGGTTGTAGATCTTGATTGGGATGCAGAATTGCTCAACTGGGTGGTGGTGGACAGAAAATGAGAGGCTTGAAGTAGAGTTTTCAACAGTAGTGCACATATGGGAATTGACAAGCCACGGGTACGTTCGTAGGAACATAGGGTTAAACTGGGGTAGAGCAACAGAACATTGGAGTTAAGAGGCCAAGCTGTTTGATGGATCAGGGGTGTGGTTAAAGCAGTTACTAATCATCATGCCAGGAGTGATTGTGGAAAGGAATACAATGATCCAAGTACAAAATCATCAATGAATGAGTGTAATTACTGGATGAGTTACCTTCAAAGGGCTACGTAGTCACATGCATCTGTGAATAAAGACAGTTTTATTTTTTTTCCTTTCCAATCTGTATGTAAAAACATTCAGCACAGTGATTAATACAAATGATGAAGTAGACATCCTTTTTTTTCCTTCTTTAAGTTGGGTGGAAAGTGTTCAGTCTTTCATCATTAAGTATAATGTTGACTGTATGTCTTTATTAGGTGCCCTTTATCATGATGAAGAAGTTCTATTCTATTCTTAGTTTGCTGAGTTTTTATCAGGAATGAATGTTGAATTTTGCCAAACACCTTTTCTGCATCAATTCTTATGATCATGTGGTTTTTCTTCTTTAGTATCTTAATATGGTGGATTCTTTTAACTACTTTGTGAATTGAATACTGAACTAATTTTGTGCTCCTAGGATAAACTCCACTTGACCATCATGTATTATTCTCATGTATATTGCTTGATTCAATTTTCTAATATTTTATTGAGATTTTTGCATATATGATTTGTGGTTTTATTTTCTTGTACAATATCTGGCTTTGGTGGTCAGGATAATGTTGGCCTGTTTAGACAAAAAAAAATACGAAAAAAAAGAGGTATTCCTTCTTCTATTTTTTGGAAAGCCTTGTGTAGAACTGGTGTTAAAGTTTAGTGGAATTTGCCAGTGAAACTATTTGGGCCTGACAATTTCTTTTTCAGAAGATTTTAACTAAAAATAGAATATCTTTACTAGGTATAGGACTATACAGGTTATCTATTTTGCCTTGGGTGAGTTTTGGTAGTTTACATTTTTTGAAGAATAGGTTCATCTCACCTAAGTTGCCAAATTTCACAGTTGTCAAACTAAGGTAGGTAGAGTTGTCCACAGTATTCCCTTATTATTCTTTTTATGATTGCAGAGTCTCTAATAGTATCCCCTCTTTTGCTCCTAGTAGTGATAATTTGTTTCTTCTTTCCTTTTTTTCTGTCAGTCTTGATCAGGGCTTATCAATATTACTTTTTCAAAGAACAAGCTTTGAGTTCATTGATTTTTTGAGAAAAATTGTTTTTTTCAAATGCATTTGATTTCCGCTCTTATCTTTATTATTTCCTTCCTTCAGCTTGCTTTAGGTTTATTTTGCTAATATATATATTTTTTCTAGTTTCTAGTCCAGGCCAGGGGATAATGGAGGAAAAAATAATAGTGAACTCATCACAAATTCTAAGATTTAAATATGGTCTTCTTCCCTTGTCTGCTATTATTTGCTTTTCAAGGCCTTAAAAGCTGCATTCTCTCCAGGTTTTGTGACTGCATTCAGTAGGACAGACGAGGTCAGGGGTACTTACCTACAATAGAACATAATCTTTTTTTTTTTTTTTTAATTTAGAAACAGATAATTAAATGATACACAACCTGGAAAGTTCCTAGAGAGGAAGTATTCCATTTCACTGATTAAACGGATGTGATGGATTACGTGAAGTGGCTAAAACTAACTCTAGCTCACCCTATACAGTTGGCTTTATCAATTATATATGTTGTTGAGATCAGAAAATTACAAATGAGACAGAGGCCACTTCTTCTTCCCCTTTGGCAGTCTTTGCTAGCAAATACAGCTGTGCATATGCCAGGGTTCCAGGTAGCCACATTCTCATTCTTTGGCTTCCTGTGTGAAATAGAACTGGGGCAGTGGAAGTAACATATTCTTGAACCAACCTGGTTCCTGTGGTGGTTTAGGGATCATAGCTCATACTGTAGATAATTCATGTGTTGTTCAGAAGTCTTTTCTGCAGATACAGCCTAGAACCTCTTCGATCCTTCCAGAGAGTTTTATCCTTCTAATTATATGAGTCGGAATCAACTCAACAGCAGTGGATTTGGGTTCTTTTTTTTAATTATCTGTATTAACTACTTTCAATTTGAAATATCTACAGTGCTTTCAGTTTCCTGCTGTGAACTCTGATACAAAGGTCACGAGAGCATTTATAGAAAAAAACTGACAAAGATGTTATCCACCCTAAATTGGCTTGGAGGTGAACTGGCTTCAATACTTGTAAATATTTTTTCTCTATGAAAATTCAGGGTATGCTCAAGCACATAAACTATCACACCATTTCAGTCTCTCTTTCGTCTTCTCACTCTTACTTTTTTGAGAGGTGTGCATGCAACCCAAAGAAACATACATTACTGCCATAAATTTAATTTAAACTTCTGTTAACTTATTGTAAATGAAATCACCAAACTGCTGATGTGTCTAAATTGACTTGAGTGTTCAGAAAACAACAACAAAAAACTTTATGAAAATAATTTCTACACATATACAGATACACAAACAAAAAAATAATTTTATCTAAAAGTACCAATAGACATCAATTTTCAATCAAATAAAAAAGATATATTGTCTTCTCTGAAATGCTGAATTAGTCAAACCATTACATACTAGTTTCTCTTATTGTTAACATCCTGTAAATGAGTGTACTTTTGTATTTATGTGTATGTATGTCACATACATATACATATGAATGTAGCAATATATGTATGTAAATATATAATTTTACGTATATTTTGTCTAATGGTAACAGGGTAATTGATGTTAATGACTGATAAGAGGTTTATAACTTAATCCCCATGCACCCATACATCAATTAAGCCAATACTAAAAGCCTGCTATTTTCACATCTCTAAGTTAATCACTAAGAGAATGTTTACATATTCATGAAAAAAATAGACTTCTAGATTCTTACAAAGTAAAAAGGCTTTGAACTTGACAAAAATCTGTCTAAATGACTTCATGCAATTCACTGCAGGGCTAAAGTCAATGAGTAAAAACACCTGTGTCTCTCAACTAGCATCTCACAGGTCACAGCATTAAAGGACATTACATTTGAGATTCTCTTAATATATGAAATTTCTCCAACCATTATTCACCTCATATCAAAATTTCTAATCCTTTGGGGATCTATTTATCACTCAGGCCCCTATATGTTTTGAAAAAGAGATCTCATGGGCAACCAACCTTTCTTTCATTCAAATATGTGTTATTTCTCAATTATAAGGACTCTGTAGTTTCCATTTATAAACTGTGTGTGCTTCTTAATGACAATAATTCCCACTTAGGTTTACTAAATAGCACAGCTTCATATGAACATTCTTGGTAATTTGTGAATAATTTTGATTTTCTTATATCTCCATTCATTCATTCACGTATGCATTTAGAAAGTATTTTTGAGTATCTGCAAGTATATAAACAAATAATTTTCAAAAAGCAACATTTAATAAGTATTTAAGAGGAAATCAACAGGTTGCTGCACTAGAGATTGATGGAGGAAGTTGGGCCCAACATGCGGGAAGGATGAGGTATTGGCTTGAGATGGGAGACTTCGGCAAGACCAAGGAGTAGTACACTTTGTTGAGCAGTCCTGGTGGTTATTGTTTCTTGATCACAACGACTGGGATCTCCCAGTATAATGGGGTTCCCTCTTTTCCACCAGTCCCTCTCAAATGCAAAAGACTAGAGTTTGCATAAGAAGCATTAGCTAATGCATAAAGTTGCCTGAGAAATGAACTGAGAGAAACAATCCTTTACACAAGAGAAATAGAGAAAGTATGGACACTTTTAGAATAAGTGTGAAATGCCTCCGGCTTAGAATCTGGGAGGGATGACTAACCCAGAAGAGAAAAGATGTCCTCGGGGAGTTAGGAGGGGCTGGTTACTTGCAGTTCTGGATCCACCGGCCTGGGGTTGAGAAATGCAGTTGCCTGAGTCAATTACAGACTGACTGGTAGGGGGAGGACTGGTGTTTCTCTAATTGGAACCAAAATTAACTTCAAGGAAGCTTCTGATACTGTTAGAGGTGTATGGAGTCACGCTGAGCCCTCTATCTCCTGTAAATTACAGCCTAAAATATTTAGTTTTCTTCAGTGTATGCTGGAGTGACCAATTAGAGAAATCATATCTGTATTTTTGTAGCAACAGCAGCCAATACTTATGCCCTATCCTTTTTTTTTTATGCAGACAGCTTCACATCTCAATAAACAAAAAAACAAACAAACCCGCCAACCAGTTGCCACTGAATATGCCTCTGTGTGGACTCAAACCACCAACTTTGGGTTAGCAGCCAATCTTCTTAACCATTTCAGCCACCCAGAGACTCCATTACACGTCAATACCCAGCCTCGTGGCACAGTGGTTAAGAGCTCAGCTGTTAACCAAAAGGTCAACAGTCCAAATCCACTAGCCGCTCCTTTGAAACCCTACGGAACGGTTCTACTCTGTCCTATAGGGTTGCTATGAGTCAAAATCAACTTGACGGCAATGGGGCAATAGGTTTGGTTTGTTTTTACCCAGCCTCAATCCTTTTTCTGAGATTTTTTAACTGCTCCAGCTGCTTGCAACATCTTCATCCCAAGCCCATTCTTTGAAAAAGACAATTCATCAACCTTTCCCGTAGGCTGTCTCCCCTTCTGAATTTTCCCATACTCAGAATGCACTGAGTATTTAAAATACAGTTTACATTTTTTGTTTCCTAATCTTCAAAACAGATATGTAAGGTCTTATGCGAGAGACTTCTACTTGCATGCCTACTATCTTTTTTCCTTTCGTTCTTTTGATAGAGGCAGTTTTGTGTCCAGCTGAAAAACTATGCATTTGCCAGCCTCTCTTGCAGGTGTGATGTCCTTATATCTCCATTCGAGCAGAGAAGATGCAGAAGAAAACTGTTGGGTTGAGCCTCACTAAAAACATTCTGAAAGGATGGGAGTTGCTAAGTCTGCTGGCATTTGATGTTTGCCCCTTCCCCTTTCGCTCACTCGCTCACCTGGGACATGAGCACAATAAAAAGAGATCCAGGAGCTATCTTGTAAATAAGAGGTGACAAGGGCTTGATAAAAGAAGCCAAGGCCCTTGATGACATTGTGCTGCCAAATGATCAGTCCTTCACTGCACGGCTCCAGACTTTTCATTAGGAAGTCATTAGTGTTAAGCTTTGTTGCTACCAGCTAAACACAACTTCTGACTAACAATAGCAGGTGTTATTATTTCCATACTCCAGTATTAGAAACTAACATCTCACAGTTGCTAGTTGCTGAAGCCAGAATTCAGAACCACATCAGTCTGAGCCATCTTCCCAGTATATGAAAGTACTTATAAATGAGCTTTAAGTCTCTGCCGCCTACAGCTTTATCAAGCAACCATTTTTCACTTTTTCCTTCTACTCTCCTATCTAAACCTCTAAGTCAGTTAAACTGTCGTATTAACTGAGGAATGAAAATACCATGTGTATCTCCATTTCTGTGCCTTTCCTCATGACGGCCCTTCATTACTCCTTTTTTCCTCCTTTTCAATTATCTTACTCCTACTGTTCACTTGAGACAAATTTAGAGCATCACATTAAGCAGCGTGCCTTTCCAATTATATCAGAAATCATGCCTTTGGAAGAAAGCTTGCCGAATTTATGATCCATGCCACTTCCACATGCTTCCTGTGTTGCACCACCATAAACTGGGAATTAGGAGATAGTATTTCTAGCCATGACCCTGCCACTAACCTACTGCCCTAATTTGGACTTTTTCATTTGCCATTTCTAGTCTTCTGTTTCCTCATCTGCAAAATAAGAAGGCTGCACGTGATGATTTCTGATTTCCAGACTGAACACTGGATTGTTTTTATGAGTTTTCATGTAAGATCTTCTACAGCTAGATAGCAAGATGACTGGCACTACACCTTATACACCTGTATATTCTTAGAGGGTTACAAATCTGCTACAGAAGCAAGTGCCTAATAAATGCCTGCTCTGATCACTGCTGCTATTGGATAAGCTATAGAGACGAATTAAATACGCCCTTCTTTGTAGTCGCCAGCAGCATTCTTATCACTTAGCTATCAATTTGCAGGTCAGTGTCTGCAAATAGCTAGGCAGGTGAATAGGCCTGTTTAACGTAAATGTATCAGGACTACTCCAAAAGTGGCAAAAGATAGTGTAATACATGGGTATAAACAAATGTGAACTACAGACATAGCTGAATCATTCGAGTGGAAGCCTTAATCTCTCTAGTATATGGATGTGTGTGGGTATGAGTGTGTATGTGTGTGTTGCAGTAAGAAGTGCACAGGTTTGTACACAGACCTCACTAAAATCCTCAAATCACATTTTCTAACTGATGAGGGAAATATTACATGGAAATAATAATGCTTACCTTATAGGGCTTTAATGAGAAGTAAATTTCTTTGAACAATTAAGTTCAGTACTAAGTGATAGCAGGTATCTGATTCACATCTCCACACTTCTGATAACGGCAACTTGATTTTCCTTTGAGGATCTAAACCTTCCTGATCATGCAATTTTGATAGTACTCGCGAGCAAAGAAAAGGGAAGTGTTAGCACTGGCCCATCACACAGCAACATCCTGAAGAGACTGTCCCATATTTATAGAGAAACTTACTCCTGTTTTCTGAAGACTGGCTATTCAACTTCTCCTTTGATTCGGTGAGCGATCCCAAATTATTCCAATCATTTTTTTTTTCAGTTAACTGTGGCATATTTCTGTTGATTGCAATTAAAGAATTCTAACAGTACTGTATAGGATAAATATGTATTAACTCCTTATTCTTTTAACCTGATATACAGTTCTCCATGATTTATAGCAAGAAAATTATGGATTTTTGCATTACTTTATTAATTCAACTTTTCTATAGGCATTTTAACTGTGAAAAATATTGCAAGGAAGAAGTTAGGAGAAATGTAATTTTCAATCATTCATTTTACCTGGAATCTTCCAAAAAGCTAACTCTTTGGGAGCAGAGTTTTAATTTGTGGTCAATATAATGAGAGACGAAAAAATAGGTCAAATAAATTCACAATTTCCTACTTAACATATTTTGAAAATTATTTCTGGATACCAAGTGAACTAATTTATAGTATGCCACCATACCTGAATGCATACTTTTTCTTTCATTTTTCATTAGAATTATGTTAAACCAAGCAGCCTTTTAGAAGATAATACAACTCATTCTCCTCTCGCAACTGATTTTTGCTACTTCTCTAATTAACTAATTCTACTGTCAACACTATTTTTTTCTGCATGTTACTAGGTCGTTAAGTTTCCTATAAGAATCAGACACACACAAATAATTTCGATTAAAAATATGTACAAAAATATACATGCATGCAAGCTACTTAAAAAATACACACTGAATTATTCGAACACCCCAAATGTGCTCACACTTGTCGTACTACATAATGTAATATTCGATACTATATTATCACCTTTTATTTGAGGACATACAATATCAGGAACGCCAAAAGAGCCTGCAGGCAAATATTAGTATCTGAGTATCTTTGAACATAAATATAGTTCAATACTTAAATTGTTATAAATGTTGGAAACGATTCTTTTTTATTCAGTTGTCTTCATATCTGATCTTATTTGTAATAATAAAACCAAAAAACCCACTGCCGTCAAGTCGATTCCAACTCATAGTGATCCTATAGGACAGAGTAGAACTGCCCCACAGGTTTCCAAGGCTGTGACTGTTACAGAAGCAGACTGCCACACTGTCTCCTGCGGAGCAGCTCGTGGGTTCAAACCACAGACCTTTTGGTTAGTAGTCAAGGGCTTGCTTAACCACTGTGCTACCAGGGCTCCTTTTTTGTAATAATACCATGTTTCAATTCATTGGCTATTTTTAGTGTTGGGACTTTGGGCTTGCTGTTCTGCTACAGAAGTGAATTTGCTGATTTCACAATAGAACATTAGACTCCCAGGGAATAAGAAAATAAAACAAAAACAGCCTTTGCATGATGTCTGCTTGGCTTGTCCAAGTTCCGCCATCCTCAGAGCTCTGTGAACTCTCTGCCCAGTGAACCCTGAGTGATTACTATTTATCTCACCATTTGCCATGTTATAGCTCTGGCATGTTCTTTTTCATATTGTTTAACTTTTTATGGGATCTTATTTCTTCCAGCCCATTGTAAGTTCGTTGAGGTCAGGGGACATGTTTTATTCATCTGTGTTTGCCTGTCAATATTTTCCCCAGTACTTTGCACGGAGCAGGTTCTTAATAAATGCATGTTGATTCACTGATCAGTCTATCAACGTTGACATGAGAAATGGATGGTCCTCTAGATTGCAGGCTACTCTTACAATTTTTAGCCTCTTATTGATAAGAAACCCACATAGTCAAGTTTCTAGCATTCAGAAAGACAGTCAGAATCACCAGACCACAGTCTGTCCTTCATAAAGCCTGATATTTGCTATTCATGGCCAAAATAAACAAGTACAGAAAAATAAAAAGCTAGAAATGTGCTTGTCCTCAATTACCCACTTTAGATTTATTTATTTATTTATTTTTCCATTAGGATATGTCAAGTTTCACCCAATTTCCACCTTCAGCTTTGACTGTAGCTTCTAGTTTCCATGTGGGAAAAGAGAAGAAAAAAGTGTAATGGAATCATGGATTAGGTAAGCTATCTGGATGATGATGTTGTTACTGCTAGGTGCTGTTGAGTTGTTTCCAACTCATAGCGACCCCTTGTGACAGAGCAGAACTGCCCCATAGGATTTTCTAGGTTGTAATCTTTATGGGAGCTGATTGTCAGGTCACTGTCTTGTGGAGCTGCTGGGTGAGTTTGAACTGCTAACCTTTTAGCTGGATGATGGGCAAGTATAAAAACATATAACATCACACATTAGTGTTATATCCTGGCTCATCACTGGGATTTGGCATCGTTTAATCTTTCCACCTATTACTTCTAATTAGGCAAGATGGCAAAGTTCCTACAGTCATAAGGTGCCCCAGTCTTCTTTGAAGGAAGGAGTAACATGCATAGGAAGTTATTCATATAGCCTTTGGTTAGTGCTTTCATAGAGTAGGCAGAAATAAGAAAATGCTGTGCAAGTTAGGGGTCTCATTAAAAGAGGATTCTAGTTTTGGCTTGCTGGGGGCAAGTAAATGTATTTCCTTCCAGAATTTTAATCTCTTGCCCCAAATAAAAGTGAATATCCCAAATATATATGGCCTACGCTAGATCTCCGTATTATGATACTAAGAATGTCAACAAATTCAAACACTGATCATCCCATTTTCTATATTGTTTTATAATTTAAACATTATAATCTTAATTTTAAGCAATTACAATGAAATAAATACTGCTTTTCCATTCCTCAAAGAACTGCGATACTTTTAAAGGTGTGGAAGCACAAGGCCCACAACTGTAAGACTCTTCAACTTCCATCTTAATCTGGGTACTCATTTTAGCTAGGACCTCAGAAGACTGGTATCTACCCACCCACTAGCATAAGCTGAAGAAGAATTTGCATTTTGATGGTTACTTGAATGCCCAATACAAATACATGTTTATAGCCATCAAATAGCTATGAAATATTTTTTCTATATATCAGAATATATGTGAATATAAAACTACCTTCCATGTAGATTGCCAGTATAGTTGCATATAACATACAATGTCTCTTTTCACTGACTTTATTGACGTCAAAATAAAAATGGCAGGAAAACAATAAAATAATATCGATTTATAATGTAATAATCCCTAATATTTAAGTCATGATTCACAGTGTACAGTCATCATTCACTTTCCCTTTCTTATTTAATCATCAAAGAAGCCTGGAATAAAGCAGGCATCAGGGTTAATTTTCCTTTTTACTGACTTACTTGGAAACTTAGGAGGTTAAGTGAGTGATCCCTAAGACAGATCACTCAGCAAACAGCAGTACTTGAAAAGAAAAACAGTGTTCTAGAGAGGAGTAAACATACTGTCACCAAACTTCTAAATGAGGAGGATGGTCTCTTAAAGGATATCATGAAAGGATCCAAACCAAACCTAAGCAAACCCGTTACTGTCAAGTTGATTCCGACTCATACTGAACCTATAGGACAGAGTAGAACTACCCCAGAGGGTTTCCAAGGAGAAGCTGGTGGATTCTAAGTGCTAACCTTTTGGTTAGAAGCTGAGCTCTTAATCACTGCCCCACCAGGGCTCCTCATGAAAGGATAGAGGGAAAAAATATGTGAGAGAAAAATCCAGAAGAATATAAGCTAGGAATGATTGTGCTGACCTTATAAAAAAGAGTGTAAGATAAAGCAATGTTTCAAAGTATGTAAGTATTAAACATCAGTCAAGAAATTAATTCTAAATTTAGCAAAAAAAAATTTAGAAAAAAAATAACATTTTAGTTCACTGTGAACAAAATCTCTCTCTCTGTGAGATTTAGGAAACAGGAAATGACACAAGCTACTACTACCGGAAGCTTTCAGGACACTTTTAAGAAAGTAAAAATAATGCAAAAATCTGGTGCCAGGCAGCTACTCTTTCTTTTTATCTGTCACAAAGATCTTTATTTCCAGAATCAACAGATCAGCTCTTGGCCATTTCTTTCTCTTCGGGCAGACCTGGAGCTCACTTTCATCTCTGTCTAACCTAAGATGTCACTACCCTCTTCGGCTTACTTTTCCTTCTTCTTTCCAAAATTATCATCCAATACTCCTTTAATGTTTTCAAGTAAAATAGTATAAAAAGAAAAATATCTGAAAAGGTTCCAACAGGAAGATGCACAAAGTGATAGGTAACGGAAAAATGAAAACAATATTAAAATATATAACAAATCAAAACCATCTCAAATCCTGTCATTCATTTAGGAACTAAATTATGATATATCTTTTTTCCCCTCCATCGCCAGTTTCCTGAAACCATCTCTCTCTTTCTGCCCATTAAATCAACTGAATCAAGTAGAAGTCAGACTACGGCAATCAGCTGATCTATGCCTACAATGGTGTTGTAGTTATTGCTCATGAGCGAGGAGATTTAAGTGAGTTCCAAGACGTGGGATGTTGTAACAAAATCATTTTCTAAGTCAGTGTGAATGGCCAGTGTATAATTTGGTGGGTGGAGCTGAACTTAGGTATGGGAGTGGTTTTGACAATGCGCTACTACGGGAAAGGGGGGAGCCTCATTCTATGTGTCTGATATTTTGGTGCCCAGGCAATTATGTTTTTACAAATGGTTTATGATCACAGCACTAAAAATAGTAGAGATATCCATATACCTTACATTTGATGTCACTGACAGGGGACCAGTGAGTCATATGTATATATATGCCTAAATCAGCTTATCATTTCAGGAAAAAAAAAGATTATGCGTTTTCTTAATCATAAATCATTGTCAAATTACAGATATTTTTCACATCACTTTGCAGCCAATGTCCACACTTAGCTCACTCATAGCAACCCTACAGGACAGAGTAGAACTGCCCCATAGGGCTTCCAAGGAGCAGCTGGTGGATTTGAACTGCCAACCTTTTGATTAACAGCCATAGCTTGCTGTAGCTCTTAACCACTTTACCACCAGGGCTCCAAAAGCACTTACCACTGTTAAATATCAGTTAAATCTAAAAATTTGTAGTTAATTTATAAGTTGGACATTTCTCAATATAAAATGTTTATTGATTTTTTAATTATACTGTATTTTGGTGAAACTGTACATAGTAAATTAGGTTCCCATTTAACAATTTCTATATATATTCTGTGACACTGGTTACATTTTTTCACAGTGTAACAGCATTCTAATTATTTCCATTCTGGTTATTCTGTTTCCATTAATCTAGCTTCCCTGCCCCCCTCTTACCTTCTCATTTTTGCTTTAGGGTAAATATTAACTGTTTGGTCTCATATAGATGATTACTTAAAGGGACACAGTACTCATGGGTGATACTGTCTACTTTATGAGCCAATCTATTATTTGGCTGAAAGGTAACCTCTGGGAGTGGGTTCAGTTCCAAGTTTAAAGGGTATCTCAGGGAGATAGTCTTGGGGGATCCTCTAGTCTCTACTGGTCCAGTAAGTCTGGCATTCTTTTTAGGAATTTAAGGTTTGTCCTACATTTTTTCTCCCATTCTATCTGGGACCATCTGTTGTGATCCCCGGTCAGAACAGTTGTTAGTGGTAGCCGGGCACCATCTAGTTCTTCTGGTCTCAGGATTGATGAGGCCCTGGTTCGTTTCAGCTATTAGTTTTGTAGACTAGTTTCTTCTTTGAGTTTTTGGTTTCTTTCTTTCTCTTTTGCTCCAAATGACAACAGGACAATAGTTGTATCTCAGACGGCTGTTCACAAGTTTTTAAGACCCCAGATGCTACTCACCAAACTAGGATGTAGAACAATATCTTTATGAACTATGTTATGCCAATTGACTGAGTTGTCCCCCAAGATGTTTACTGAATTTTGTACCTTATAGGCTTTGTAATGAAAATCAAACCTTCACATTGAAAAGTGAAGTGTCTTACTTATGAACGCAAATTAAGATATTTAATACAAGCCGCATTTTATTTCAAGTTTTTTATATTTATGATATTTTCTCAAAAAGACATTTTTATCATGTTTACACACACATACATGTAGATCTCAGATTCTAAATTATAGGTAACAAGTGCAAAATGGAACACTGGGATATTTTGAAATGGTTACATGTCATCATTCTGTTAGGGGAAAGAGATTATTTTGCTCTAACAATGTGTCTAGCTAGATTCAGGTCTACTAAAGGACAATTATTTTAAATGATCCTTATACATAGAAAAGGTATTATTTTTTGTAAGTGGAAATGTTATTAGATGCCGTCGATTCGATTCCAACTCATAGAGACCATATGTACAAGAGAACGAAAAAGTATCTGGTACTGTGCCAGCCTCACAACAGCTGTTATGCTTGAGCTCACTACTGCAGCCACTGTGTCAGTCCATCTCGTTGAGTGTCTTCCTCTGTTTTGCTGACCCTCTACCTTACCAAGTATGGTGTACTTCTGCAGGGCCTGATCCCTCCTGATAACATGTCCAGAGTACATGAAACAAAGTCTTGCCATCCTTGCTTCCAAGGAGCATTCTGGATGTACTTCTTCCAAGACAGATGTATTCATTCTTCTGGAAGTCCATGGTATATTCAGTATTCTTTGCCAACACCATAATTCAAAGGCATCTATTCTTCTTCAGTCTTCCTTACTCATAGTCCATCTTTTGCATGTATATAAGGCAATTGGAAATACCATGGTGCACCTTAGTCCTCAAAGTGACATCTTTGTCTTTTAATACTTTAAAGAGATCTTTTGCAGCAGATTTGCCCATTGCAATACATTATTTGTCAGCATAGTAGACCATATGACTGCCTGATTCAAAATGGCCAATACCACTCCATTTCATCTCACTAACGCCTAGGAAATCAATCTTTACGCGTTCCATTTCATTTTTGACAACTTCCAATTTTCCTAGATTCATACTTCGTACATTCCACATTCCAATTATTAATAGGTGTTTGCAGCTGTTTCTTCTCATTATGAGTTGTAATGCATCAGCAAATTAAGGTCCCAAAAGCTTTACTCCATCCATGTCATTAAGGTCTACTCTACTTTGAGGAGGTAGCTCTTCCCCAGTCAGTCGTATTTTGAGTTCCTTCCAATCTGAGGGGCTCATCTTCTGACTATATCAGACAATGTCCTGCTGGTATTCATAAGGTCTTCACCAGCCAATTTTCAGAAGTAGACTGCCAGGTCCTCCCTCCTAGTCTATCTTAGTCTGGAAGCTCCGCTGAAACCTGTCCACCATGAGTGACCCTGTTGGTATTTGAAATACCAGTGGCATAGCTTCTAGCATGACAGTAACACGCAAGCCCTCACACTACCACAAACTGACAGATGAGTGGTGAATAAGTGGAAATAATAAATTTTTTTAAACAGCCTGTACTATCCAGATGGAGCATACGAAAAGTAATTTTTTCAATACCTAATTTAAATTGTTTATACTTTTTTTTCTAATATACACATTTATCCCACAATTAAGATATTCAACACTTCATTTTTTTCCTGCAGTGTGCCTTTACTAGGAACATCAGCTACGGCTTGTGGATAATAGGATTCCTAAAAATATTGCTACATAATTATCTTAGGTAATCAGATGACATATTTTTGAATTAGTAAAATGTTGTCTTTCTGATTCTATTTTACTTTTGCTGCTGTGGCTCAATTCATATTTAAAATGGTTTTTATTTGTTATGAACAAAAAGCCTTATAATGTAGAAAGATGAGTTATGAATAAAGTCACCTTGATGTCAAATCATAGAAAAGGAGAGCAAGGAGCTGTTACCTCACAGGGCTGTTGGAGGAATCTGGGTCATGAGCTGCCACAGTGCCAATAATATTCCCAACTTGGGTGGCTTCTGACACCTCCATGGGGTACAGGGGGGTGGAAAACACGGGGGGCTCATCCACATCCTCCACAATTATCTTCACGGTGGTCGTGTCACTGAATGGCCCCAAGCTTAGGAAGCGAGGGTCGGCATCTTTATTTGCAGCTTCTATACGGAGTGTATAACTTGTTTTGGTTTCAAAATCCAGTTCCTGTAAGGGAAGTTATTAGAAAAAATTAAATTACCAATTAACTAGTCAGCCAAGCAGAGCCTTTTCATTTATGAATGTCAATAAACATAGAACAGACTCTCCAGGAAAATGCACCATCAGCATTCAAAAATAATAAATAATGATGTCGATCAGAGTCCTTGCTGCTTTTCTGGCTCACAGATAATGGTAAATGCTTTTCTGCTAACTTAATCCACCTCACTGCCATACATTGCACAGGCAAATGCAGGTCTTTAAAATATTATTTAAAAGACAGTGAATAAAATCTAAAAATCTTTTCCAACATGGTTATCAGTGCAATATTCTTCAACCATGGAACTGTACTATCCAGCGGTGCACATTAAAAAGAAAGAAAATATGACTTTCCACTGAATTTCTCATTTAAAAGGTCAGTTTCATCAATTTTGTGGGACTACATTAGGATCTTACAGCCACAGAGGCAACAGTAGCCGACTGGGGTTGTGCTGTCTGAAAATATCACTATTTTTCTCAAGGAAGCACCCATCACTTCTACCTCCATTATTCCTCCATCAATACACACTGTATTTCTCTTTACATCAGGTGGTTGACAGTTATATTCCAGAATCTCTTCTGTGACTAACTTTCCAAGAAGACTGACATGTTAAAAGTTCCCTTAAAGGTCCCTGGGTGATGCAAACAGTTTGCACTTGGCTGGTAACGCAAAGGTTGGTGGTTCTAATCCACCCAGCAACACTGCCGAAGAAAGGCCTGGAAATCTGCTTCCATAAATATTACAGTCAAGAAAACCCTATGGAGCAGTTCTATTCTTTAACACATGGGGTCTCCAAAATCTCAAATCAACAAAAACAAATCCAACAACAAAAAGTTCCCTCAAAATTGGTGATCCAAATTTGGTAGCTTTAAAAAAAACTGTAAGGGCAACTAAAATGTTGCACAAGGGAAGTACCATCTGTGAAGAAGAGCATTATATACACAACATGTAAAAGTTGTTTGTGGTAATAACACTCTTCACTTTCTTTCATGGATATTGAGAGTAACAGTTTTTTTTATGACTTTCAACCTCAGTCTCACCACTGGAAAACTGTCCCCAAATATTCCTTTACATTGAATAATATAAGTCAAAATAATTAAAATTAGTAAAGAAGTCAAGAGAAACACTGTCAAATAGAAAGCCCATTTCATTTATTTCTCAGTACCTAATGAAAGGCATTAAGAAAAATGGGCTACAATGTAATGCTGAAAATTGTAATCTAAGCTCATCCATCGTGTCTATGTATGTAGTTATGTAGGTATGCATGTTACAGCTCATTCTACAGAGGGTCTGATGCTGATTAAAATAAACCAATGTAGTTATAGAAATATAAAATAGGATATATATTCTAGCTATATAATATGCAGTATATGTATGTGTGTATATGTATGTATAATATAAATGTGTTTGTACATAAATTTTACATAAAGAGATTCCACAGCTCATCTCCAGTTAATACTGAGGAAAAAATATGTAAATCAATACTCAAAATAGGCTTATAATATCTAGACCCGAGGACACATATTGAAATGTTTATTTAACGTGTCTCATCTGCTACCTTGTAAAGTCCAGACTATTTTTTTCATCAGCAGTACTCTCAGTGCCTAGTGTGATGATGGTATATAGAGGACGTTCAGTAAGTTCTTGGTGGGATAGAAAAATCTAGAACACAGATATCTAGACCACAAACCAAAACCAAACAAAACCTGTTGTCGTCGAGTCGATTCCAACTCACAGCAACCCTATAGGACAGAGTAGAACTGCCCCACAGGGTTTCCAAGGAGCGGCTGGTGGATTCACAAGGGCCTCCTAATTGAACTATACCTTTGCCCCAGAGAATCCTGATGGCAAAGCAGGAGGATGCAGAAAGAAACACAATCAGATACACTGATTTTCTTAACCCTTAAAAACTTCATTCACTTGCTCTGGGGAAGCAAAGGTTTCATTCCTACCTGAGGTTGCATACAAAAATGCTGGGATATCTGGTAGACAGAGCCCTAAACAACACCTAATTAACAAATTTGGTGACATTTTTTAAGGCTACTTTTTTGTCTATTATCTAAGAATATGTCTATTCCAATGGCTCTCAACCAAAGGTGAGAATCAGCATACACTGATTTTTCACAACACCTTGACCCTTCCAAGAAGATTTTGATTCAGCAGGTCCAGGAACGGGCACAGACATATGTACTTTTCAAAGACTCATTAGGTAATTCTGATGCAAATCCTCTTTTAAGAAATCTAATTTAAGTCACTAAAATCCCCTTGGTCCTATTCATAAAATCCAGCACTTAATCTGGAAACTGCTAAGAATAAAAACAAAGCATTCTTGTTTATTTAGAAACCCAAAACATACACATAAATAGCTTGGATAATAACCTTTTCAAATCGTTCTTATATTCTTTATACAACTGACTAATTATAAGAGAAACCTCATTTCCAAATATTAAGTGACTTTATATGATAGAAGTTGTTAAAAAAAAATCCTGTTTATCACCTTATTTCAAGTTAATTAAGAACTCCAGCAACCTTTAAGATATTCGCTCATGTTTTCAACATTATCGAAAGTAATACCAAAGATTTTGTATTCTAGCAGAAGTTTGACTGACCTGTGAAAAAGTAATTTAAAATTTACTGCAGAAATGAATGCAATTATGTTATAGCAACTTTTTAAAAATGTGTCTGAAAGGCAACCTGAGGTAAGACATCCAGCTGTCACCAAGTTGTGAAGAAATACAGTATTATGCATGATGATCGTTTGTCTAAAGACTATTATGAACATAGAGCAATAAAAGAATTCATATGAAATGCTTGGAATCAAGATTACAGACAAGAGGAACTGCGACACAAAACTACCTTCAGAGAAAATCTGAAGAAGCCAGAAATCTAGTTTTCAAAGAGGGGTACAGGGTGATGGGTAGGATTGTTAAACAAATCAAAGAAAAAGCTTTTGCAACAATATTTTAAACCCTGCTTTTCCTTCTCATTATTGATTTCTACGTAAGGAATACATTCCATAACTATTCGATTTAATTAGCAGAGTTACTCTTGGCAAAAAAAAAAAAAGTTAAAGTAACAATTGAGGAAAGAAGAAGTAAAAAGAGAGGGAAGGAAATAGAAGTAATTTCTAAAAAATTCTATTCAATATTAGAAATTATATATTGTTGGAAACTATAAATAATTGGAAATTTAACTGAAATACTCTTTTTACACTGTAGCCAACAATAGCGAGCAATAAGCAGGGTTACTAATAACCTGGAATCAAAACAGAGTCACACAGACCCGAACTAGTGATGACGTAGACCCATTCAGGGACCTCTGTTGTTGTTAGCTGCCATCAAGTTGATTCTGACTCAAGGTGACCCCATGTGTGTAGAATAAAACTGCCCCACAGGGTTTTCAAGACCTTTCAGAATCAGATCACCAGGCCTGTCTTCTGACGCACCTTTGAGTGGGTTCGAACCAAGAAACCTTTGGCTAATAGTCGAGCACTTAACCATCTGCACCACCCAGGGGCTCTAGAAACTGCATTCTTGTCTCTGAAGTCACAGCTATGTTGGAGGCACTGAAAGACAGAAGCAGTTTACGGGTATATTCTTTCCCAAAATATACAATAAGGCCTTTCAAATGTTTTATGATTGTTATCAAAGGATGATGAGCTTAGGAATTAATAAATTAAAAAAAATAATAAGTATATATAAGATAGAGGTGGGCAAACTTTCTATGTAAAGGGCCAGATAGTAAATATGAGGCGTGTGGCCATATGTTCTCCAACACATGAAAAAAAATGAACATGGCTGTATACCAAGAACTATCTATGGCCTCTGAAATGTAAATTCATAGAATGTTCATGAAGCCTAAAATATAAATATAGAACCATCCTTAGCTCATGGGCCACACAAAAACAGGTGGACAATGGACCGTTATTTGCAAACTCCTAATTTAAGGAGTCCAAAAGAGTAAGGACAATACTCAAGGTCTTCTTGATCAGGGCCTGTGCAACTTTTCCAGACTTAATGCTCACCACTTTTCCTGCGACCCCTTTTGCGGCGATAATCTCCTCCTTTATCAATGTTTCCATAATCATATACCTAAGTAGTAATAAAACTTCTTTATATTGAGAGCTAACTATGGACCAGAGTTTTACACACCTTTAACTTGCATTAAAAATAAATAAATAAATGCAAGGTTGTTATTATTACCCAACATTTACTGGTGCAAAAACTAAACAGCAGAGAGAGTTCTAGTGAAAGTCCAAAATCACATGTGTACTAAGGGGCAGAAACACCATGTGAACTCAGGGCTATGTATGTCCACCATTCATTTTTTGCTGTATCATGCAGGCGTTCTGCAAGCTAAGAGCAATTAGGTCTTCATACTGTTTCACATCATCACATTTATGTACCTGCTTATCGCACCAAACTCATAGAGCTGTTGTGAATTATTTATAAATGTAAAACTCTCGGAACAGTGACTGACACAGTAATCACTGTAGAAAATACTTGCTGTATTACTACTGTATTGTTATTAGTAGTGCTGCTATTTCCTGCTATATTGTGAGCAAACAGATAGTAAAGACTATGTCTTTTTCATCGTGTTTCCCCCATGGCACCTAGACCTTATGTCTTTGTCACTGTCAATTTATAATAATCATCAGGTGAATTCAATAGACCAGCTATGGCAAAGAGTAGTCTCAACAGTTATCCTTGACATATTTAGCTTTTTCAATACTAAGACCTAAGTTAAAATGTATTCTTGAATTCACTTAATAAAATCACTGCTCTGCATTTTTCTTTCTCCCTAGAGCTTTGCTTTTGGTCTATAGCCAAATATGGTCTCATTAAGCTCAATGACCTTTTAGATTTTGTACCTTTGACCAGTGCTGTTATTGATGTTTCAGGAATTGATCCAAATTAAATACTTCTGGAAATTCTTCATTCTGTTCTCTCCAACCGTGGCGTGGTACAATCCAGACTGGTGTGTGTGTGTGTACACGTATTTAACATCTTATGTTTAATGCTGATTTTGTATAAAAGTACAAAGACAGTTATCTTTAAAAGCATTTATTTCTCTGGAGATTCCAAATGTTTTTTAGATCAAAGCACATCCTGTATCTTTCAATATCTTCTCTATTGTGTGATCAAATCAATATAAACCTTAATTTTTTTTTCCTAGGTGAATGGGCTTAAATGAGACAATACCAATGAAAAAATATCCCTTAGTTATAACTTACCCTTTATGATTATTTTAATCTAAATAAATCTACAACCCAGAAACTTAAAAGTGATTTACAACCTTGAATAAGTTATCTCAGCAAGGATATTGTTGTATATTTAATACAATGATGAGCATTCTAAAGCTATTTCCCAAGTCCTTTCCAAAAGAAATCACATCTTCTCTAGTAAGAACAATTAAACTAGTATTCTTATTTTCTCCCTTCTCTGGATTGTGAGAGATTTTAGTAGGATTGTTAGGAGTCAGAATCAACTTGACAGCAACAAGTTTTTTGTTTTGTTTTCTTTTGTTTTAATGAGGACTTTATCTTGAAATTTTTGTGAATTGTGAAACTATATCCAAATTTGGGCAAAATGTTTTTTTTTTTTTTTTTCCATAAAGCAGAAGAAAAGGAAAAGATATGTTCCAGAAAAAACAAGTGCTACCATTCCATATTTTGATGTACCATGTTAGTACACTTACAGAGGTCTACGGGTTAATGGTGAGCCCTGGTGCTGCAGTGGTTAAGCACTTAGTTGCTAACCAAAAGGTTGGCGGTTCAAATCCACCAGCTGCTCCATGGGAGAAAGATGTGGCAGTCTGCTTCTGTAAAGATTTTCAGCCTTGGAAACCCTATGGAACAGTTCTACTTCATCCTATATGGTCGTTATGAGTCAGAATTGACTTGATAGCACACAAAAGTAACAGTTACTCTGTGGAGTTCTTGGGTGGTGCAAACTTAAGCATTTGGCCACTAACCGAAAGGATGGAAGTTTGGGTCTACCCAGAGATGCCTTGGAAGAAAGACCTGGTGATCTGTTTTGGAATCAACTCAATGGCAACAGGCTTTATGGGTTAATGGGGAGAAGGGCTCCAGAGCTTTTGCCAGCTCTATGGGTGTCCTCTACAGGGGACTGACCCTTTTATATGTCTCACTGCCCTAGACTTTGAGATGCTTATGATAGGAGGCAAAATTTATTAATCTTACATATCTCCAGTAGGTAACAACTGTCTTACATATGATAGGGATTCACTGATTACAGAATGAAGGAACAAAGACCTAAGCCCAAAGATATCATCTGAAAAATAGCAAAAAATAGTTATGAACGAATTTAGAATAAGCAAAAAAATATTATTGGATGTCTCCAGTGGAAAATTATCCTTTGTTGGGAGCATACCCTTTGGGATTATCTGATCCTAGCCTTTGAGCGTCCTTGAGCTATTTTACAACTCTGTAAATTGTAGATAATTGAAAGCCATGCAAAATAATTTTCCAGAAACATGCACATAAATTCTGTCAGAGTGGTCAAATGACTTCCATCCCTCAAAGGAAAAAGCCGATTTCACGGTTATTTATAAATTCATTGCAACATGCCTGTACTCAATATAAATTTCTACCTCTTTTAACTTTTTTTCTGGAACTGATTTCAACATCTTACTGGTTCCCTCATTGACAGTGAGTTAAATACAATCTTTCATATATGTTTATTTTACATTGTTACGACAGTCATTTGTTTTATCTCTCTTTTTTGAAAATTATATTTTAGTACAGTTGAATATCAGTACAGTACTTGAGCAAGCATTCACATAGTTGCAAATAGACGAATCAATTGTATTGATAGTTCCTGGTCCTCTGTTGGTAATTTGGGACTCTTACAAAAGGTACTATGAATAACTGCAGTAATGTTTTAAGCCTAAAACACTAAATTTATGTCAGAATACAACAAATAAAATAAGGGTCTAAATGTCAGGAATTATTATTTTTATCATCTAATGATAAAATGTCCTCTGAATTCCAGAGTTACTAAGATTTTAACCTAGATATTATAAGGAGCACAGAGTGTAAAAAAACAGCAATTCAAGTGGTTATCATAACGTATCTCTATATTTTGCAACAATTTTTTTTTTCTAAATCTATAACCACCAACTAAATGCACAGCACAGTCAGTTTCTTAGTTGGACTTCTCTACCAAGAGGTAGCACCATAAACTGCTACGTGTACTTCCCATTTGAAACAGTAACGATACACACTTAGCTAGTACTTACCACGTGAGGGTCATTGTTCTAAGAGCTTTATAATGCGAACTCACTAGATGCTCACGACTCATATTTCTCTTATCACCCTGTGAGGTAATAGACTCTCTTTTTGACAGAAGGAAACTGAGTCAAAGAGAGAGGTTGAGTTTCTTGCTCAAGATCTCAAAGCTAGTTACCTGGCTAATGTTATGCCAGCGTCCGCGTTCCCATTCCCTAGGCTACCCATCTCTCAGTCTAATACACTTGTTAATTAAAGGCCTGAAGCCCAAGAATTAAGAAATCTCTCTCCTGAATTTAGTTTCCTTAATGTGTTTTCCTCGAGGCTGGTAATATCTAGGTAAAATGGTAAAGTAAAATTTGGAAACTTGAGAACTGAAACCCAAATCTTGTACCGTAGAGACAATCTTAAGATGGGGCCATCCCTGCTTGAAGCAGTCCAGTTGTCCCTTGAGTGTTTGTTGCTGTTGTCGTTTGTATACATTTTTTCGACTTTGACACAAAAAAATGGCTGAGTGCACGGATCGATCAAAAACGGTTCCAATTCTCTCTCAACTATTTACGAGTGGTTTTGTTTTTAGAGATTATATTAAAATTAGTATTGATCTTTAATTAATGTAACCTTAATTTCTTTCCCACTCTTCAAAAATCTTTGAAAAAAAATACTGTATTTAATCAGTCTGGATTTAAGCGATTTAATCCCTTAACTCCCTTCTAATATTTGATTTCTTAATAAAAGCACAATTATCTAATTTGCTGCCTACCTACTGGTATACTGCATAAAAATAAAAGGTCTATTTTCTTTACAAAAGTATAATAGAGTGATTCTTCAGAATTTTGTATTTTAAAATAAGAAAATATTCCAACCAGTCCAAGTGATCTTGAGTATGCATTTTATAAATAATTTTACAGAAAATGTACTCACCCTCTATATTATAAATAAAAGTAAACCACACATAAACACACACACATGCACACACAAAATTGTGGAAACTAAGATCACATTACTAAAAAAAACAAACAAAACCACACCAAAAGCAAACCATTGCCATCGAGTCGATTCTGACTTATAGCAACCCTATAAGACAGAGCTGCCCCGTAGGGTTTCTAAGGTGGATTCAACCTGCTGACCTTTTGCTTAGCAGCCGAACACTTAACTATTGCACCATCAAGGTTCCCAAGATCACATTAGAAGGTATCTACTGAGTATCTTCTGTGTGCCTGATGATTTGAAATATATTGAGACAGAAAAGGAAACTCTCTCTCTGCCCTCATAATGTTTACTCTTCTTTGGTATGAGTAGAGAAGAGGGGTCACAAACATGTCAAATAATGTATTTTATTTCTTTTTAAAAATTGTACCAGAAATGTAAAACACTGGGTTGTTCTCAATTGTCCCTTTAAGTTTAATTGCTGTATGTATGTGTTTGACTTCTAAACCAAAGTTCATATGCCAGGCCTCTCCCTTGAGCTACAAACCTTTATTCACATCTGTGTAGACATAGCTACCTGGATAGCACAGGTACCTCAACATATTCTAATCCATATTAATCATCTCCACACACCCATTCCCAAGGAAAAGCATATTATTTATCTATTTACTCAAACAAGAAACATTGATTTTTCCTTTAAACTTTTCTCCTACATCAGACATTCCTTATACAATAACCAAATCCACTTCCTATCTACTTCTTAAATATCTCTTTCTTGGAATCCTACCCACTGAAACTGATCTAGCAATCAACACACCATGAAGAAGACAGAAGTAAGAAAAATTGTATGTTTTCTGTGGCTTGTCCTAAGTAAAACAAACTTCATGACAGACTCACTGGAAAATGTCTTTGACATACACATACTCTGAAAACATTGTCTGACAACTGTCCAACCAAAGAAAGCAGAAAACACTCCTAAATTAACAGGCTTTTTGTCTTTTTGATTAAGACCGTCATGCATTGATATTTACATTACAACCAACTTTCTTCAAAGAGTATTGATTCTTTATTTTCTTTCTAAGAGCCTAAATTTATCTGTGATCTGACTATTCAAGCACAGGAAAAGTTTATATCTTAATAAACAGGTAACAGCCTACACACATGTACACACATACATAAAGACTAAAATGATGTTAGCATATACTTATATATACATACTAATGATGGTTTGAATGAAGTAGAAAATACATCCTGAAATTCAGAAGATCACCAAATGAGACTTACTGGATCAATCTTATCAGATCTCAGCCTTAAAACTAAAATAATCCAAAATGCATTCTTTTCCACAGTTAAATAGCTGTGCTCTATTCTGAGAAATATGTATCCTTAGTAGCAGGACTAACTGAATATAATCTTGAAAGGAAAATCTAATGACAGGAAGAAAAATAAATTGGAAATGTCATCGGTTTGATTGTCTTCTACCACACACAGCAGCATTTTATGAAATACTGAAATACACAGTTGGCTTTGGGAATTAGCTCCTCATTATTGCTAGTAGTAGGAAAAGGACACATTTCAATAACAAGATAGTAATAAATCTGTGCAGCTGAGTTGAAGGCTGAGAGGACACTGCAGACTCTGATTGTTGGTCGCCCACAGTGAATGGAGGCTGGCAGTATTATCAATACCTGCACATTACTGCTCTATAATTAGACTCTTTTGACTTCCTTTGTTTTTTTTTAATGTATGGATATGAGGGGATTATGAGGATCCAACAGCAAAGTGGGCCTTAAAAAGAAGCTTAAATATTTTATCTTGATAGTGCCACAACAGGAGCCACAAAACTAGCCAACCACCTTTCAGAGATGGCATGCGTAGTTATCTTTCACAGGAAATGCAGTTTGAGAATGCTCATTTTTTACTGCACCATAACTCTATGGTAATGTATTTTATAGGAGCAAAATTCCAAATTTAATCTCAACTGAGGGCTTATATTGAAAACTGAAGTACATTAGAGAAAGACTGCCATATCTCAAAAGAAAAATAAGACTCAAGCCCCTAAATTTAAAATTATGATGCAGTAACATAAAAGGGAAGAATTGTAGGTGGAACCAAAAGCATAGTTTTCTTTCCCATGGGATAATGTTTATGTGTACACTTTATGAATTATGAAGCCCTAGGTAACAGGTTATAAAGGTTATCCTCATATCATTCATAAACAGCCACAGAAATACCATGTCCATTGCTTTAACTTTTGAACACACTGCAGTTTTATCATTATTATTTTATATTTATACTATATAATCGTATTTATTCTGGGTGTGTAGAGTGATTAAATTATGGGAATTATGGGTAATATCTACACATATCTTCAACCTTGCATATTCTGCACATTTGGTCATAAAAATAAACATTTTTTTTCATAAAACTTTGAAGCAATAATGTTGTCGTTGTTACGTGCCCTCCAGTTGGTTCCGACTCATAGCAACCCTATGTACAACAGAACAACAGGAGCAACAATAGTATATTCAAAGGGAATCTTCCACAATCCTGTTCTTATTTTTCTTTTTCTAACATATCTTTCGAAAAGATACTTTTCTGTTGTTCTCTTCCTGCCCTGAAACTCACCCCATGCCAAGTATTAAAAAAAAACCAAACCCATTGCCGTCGAGACGATTCCTATAGGACAGAGTAAGAACTGCCCCAAAGAGTTTCCAAGGAGCACCTGGTGGATTCAAACTGCCAACCTTCTGGTTAGCAGCCATATCACTTAGCCACTACACCACCAGGGTTTTCAATGGCAAGTATAACACATGTAAATGATTCAAAATATAGTAATAATTTACTGAAACTGAAATAAACCCCATTTTACCTACGATGTTAGACTGTAAAACAAGCAATGGATTAAGGTTGTATTATACTACACGGCAGAAGAAAATAAGTTCAGCTGATAATCAAGCATGGTTCACAGGTAGAAAATAACCTATTTCCAATAGAAATAACTCTATCTAAATGGACACTGGAACTCTATTATCCAAGTGTGAAACAATATTCAGAGACAGTCAGCATCATCAGAGTGAATAAATTTATCTTTAACACAAACCTGTCAACATCATAGCAGTACCTTGTTATAAATGTTTTCCTATATTTAGGAGGGAGTGGGAGACACATCAACAAACGGCTCATTTTCATGGATTTCCCATAGCATTCTATTGTTTATCTCAGTGAAAATATCTATTCCGTGGATAACGGAAGGAGGCTCATTTGTCTTCTTTCAGAATTTCTTTGTTTTAGTAAACATGCTCTTATGAATCAGAATCAAAAGTCCATTCCAGTCTTCACAGACATTTCCACTACTCAATTTACAGAACTCAATTTATGGGATTAATGCATTTCCTGCAGACCTCACTGGCTGTGAAGGGGCTCTTGAAATGTTTTACCTTGGATGGAATGTGGGTCCCAAGTTCATTGAAATCTTGGTTGGTAGCAATGAAATCAAAACCCATCTTTTAGGTTAAAAAGCAGTTGTTCTGACTGAGAGAATCAAAAAATGTTATGGAACAAACCAAACCAAATCCGTTGCCAGTGAGTTGATTCTGACTCACAGCGACCCTACAGGGACAGAACAGAACTACCCCGTAGGGTTTCCAAGAAGCAGCTGGTGGATTTGAACTGCCAACCATTTGGTTAGTAGCCATAGCTCTTAACCACTATACCACCAGGGCTCCAAGTATATAATCATATTATTGTAAAATATTAATTTTCTGCTTCCCGTCAAATTGTTTATCATTCTGATTTATTCCCTTAGTTATAACACAGACGCCTTAAAACTAGTTGGAATAGTAAAAAAAATAGTTTTCAGTTTTTGAATAGCAAACTTATGGAAAAGATGGATTTAAGGATTGAGAAGCTAGAAGCAGGTCATGAGCTAAGAAGCTATTAAAATAGCTCAGGAGTGAAGCAATGATAACAAGGCTTAGGATAATGCAGAAAGAGGGACCAAAAAAAAAAAAAAAAACCCAAGAGCTACTATAGATTAAGAAGGTGTAAGAAACTAAAACCAACATTAAGGCTTTAAACTTAAGTGGAAAAAAAACATGGCTATTCGATTATGACCAGGAAAGTGAGAACAGCTGTATAATTAGTATTATACAACTATTATATCACATTATACCCTTTATACTACATTATACTACAGTCACCTGAAAAGACATGAAATGTTTGAAATGAATAAGAATTACAGGACAGTTCCAAGAATGAGGGTGCAAGAGAAATTAGTTATGTTAATTTTCTCTTTGACAATCTGTTTTATTGTTTATATACCTAAAATATCTTATAATACTTATTATTTGTAATCCATTTTGATGTGCAAAGAACTTTACATATATGTCCCTATCATCAATATTGGCCTTGTGAAGTAGACATAAACACCCCCTTCACTTATATTGCCTTATTTGATACTCATGTTCCCTTACACATTATTGTTGTTCTTATTGTTGCTGTTAGTTGCCTCAAGTCACCTTTGGCTGATGGTGACCCCATGTACAACAGAACAATATGTTGCCCAGTCCTACGCCATCTTCATGATTGTTGGTATGTTGAGTCCACTGTTGTGGCCACTATGTATTCTGAGTACCTTCCAACCTAGGAGGCTCTTCTTCCAGCATTATATTGGACAGTATTCTATTGTGATCCGCAGGTACTTTGTTGGATAATTTTTTGGTAGTAGTTCACCAGGACTTTTTTCCTAGTCTTGGTCTGGAAGCTCTGTTGAAACCTATCCAACATGGGTGACCCTGCTGGTACCTGAAATACTAGTGGCATAGCTTTCAGCATCATAGCATCACTAGCATCCACAGTAGAACAAACTGATACCCATCCATAAATTCCACATTATACTCTAATAAAACTGGCCTAGTTGTAGTTCTCTGAACTTAACATGCTACCTCGTATGTTGAAGTTTTTGCACAGGTGGTTGGTTACCTTTCTGAGAAAACCTCCTTTTTCCTTTTTGTATTAGTTTCTTAGGGCTGCCACAAGGAAATACCACAAACTGGGTGGCTTAAATAACAGAAATCTGTTCTTGCACAGTTCTGGAGCTCTGAAATCAAGTTGTTGGCAGTGTTGGCACCTTCTGGTGGCTTTGAGAGAGAAACTATCCTATGCCTCTCTCTTAGCTTCTGTTGGTTGCCGGCAAGCCTTGGTGCTCCTTGGCTTGTGGCTGCATAACTCCAATCTTTGCCTCCACTGTTACATGGTCTTCTCCAGGTCTCCATGTATCCAAATTTTCTCTACTTATAAGGACACCAGACATTGAATTAATGTTCACTCTAATCCATAATGACTTCATCTTATCTTAATTATATCTGCAAAAACTCTCTTTCCGAATGAGGTCACATTCTGAAGTTTTGGGTGGACATGAATTATGGAGGGGACACTATACAACCTAGTAGGTGTCCCTGCATGATTCAAATGGTTAATGTACTCAAGTGCTAACTGAAATGTTGGAGGTTCTAGTCCACCTAGAAGAACCCCGAAAGAAAGGCCTGGCACTCTACCTCAGAAAAATGAGCCACTGAAAATCCTATGGAGCATAATTCTACTCTGACAGACATGCTGTCACCATGAGTCAGAATCAACTTGATAGTAACTGGTTTGGATTCAAAGGAGCCCTGGTGGCACAGTGGTTAAAAGTGCTTGGCTGCTAACCAAAAAGGTCAGTGGTTTGAACCCACTAGCTGCTCCATGGGAGAAAGATGAGACAGTCTGCTTCTGAAAAGATTATAGCCTTGGAAACCCTATAGGGCAGTTCTACTATGACTCACAGAGTTGCCAGGAGGAAGAATCAACTCGACGGCAGTGAGTTTGGGTTTGGATTCAACCCAGAACACTTGTCTACCAGGTAAATCGTGTTATTCGTCCACTATTCAACTCTCTCCCTGTGTCATGTTCATATCCTTGACAGCCTCGATAGAGCTAAACAGTTGGCTGGCAGATGGAGTCTGAGATCTCTTCTAAACTTCTACAGAGCCTTGGTATTCCCCCAAATTCCTGTGGGCAAAGCTAACTCTATGAAAAATTACTGTATTTGTGCAAGTGAGGCACTGTCATCGTAGTTTCATTAAACCAGCTTCCATCATCAAAGGAAATACACACCCACCCACACATACACACACACACTGTCCTCCTTAAAAAAGGAAGAAAAATATCCTGTTTCCATAGCCAATTTTACCTCCCTGTCTCGATTAAAGAAGGAAGGATCAGAGTCCTTTTTGAGAACTGGAAGATGATGAAGAGTAAGCAGGCATGGAAGCCGAGCATAGGCGGATGCTGCAGGAAGAGGGAGCGTATGAAGAGCTAAAAGTAGGACAATTTATGTTCCATCCAGAAAATAAAATTAATGTCTATTCGAGATCTTTGAATAGAACTGGGGAATTATGGGATATATATCTAGAAAAGAACACACTAAATAATTCTACGGTCCAACAGTTCTCTAAAGGCTGCGTAAGGAGTGGGATATGAGACTTATTTGCGATTTTTAAACAGGACAAGCCCTGGATTATCTAAAGACCTTAGCACAGTACTTGCCATAGTAGTTACTCATTAAATGTGAATTACTTTTTTGAATAAATTAGTAATTACTTGAGAATGAGAAAATTATGATTAATAGTGTTTTTCATCTAAAAACTCTATGACTATATAATATCAAATACAATTTTTGCAAGCGAAAAAAATTCTGTAATCACTAACCATGTAATGCAGAGAAAAGTAAATATATCACTTCCACTATTTTTAATCAACTCTTACAGGAATCTCTTATTTATGCTGGTTCATTTCATTATGGCTGTGAATTCAGAGTTGGATTAGTTAAGCACTGGAAAAGATTAGCAAAGAATGCAACATTATAATTTTTGAAAAGGAGTTTGAAGGTGGAGGAAACTTTGGAAATAAAAATTAGCCTGATATATACCAGATAATTTCCCAGTATCTGTTATTTACTCAGAACTGCATGAGGAAGAAGATAGAAAGAAAGTGTGACATGACATTTACTAACACTGAGGATTTTTGTTGTTTCTGACTCATTGTTACCCTATAGGACAGAGTAGAACTTCCCCACAGGGTTTCAAGGAGCAGCTGGTGGATTTGAACTATCAACCTTTCAGTTAACAGCTGAGCTCTTAACCACTGTGCCACCAGGGCTCCAAGGATTTTTAGTATGAAGAACACTGTGAGATGTTATTTCCACTCATTTCCATGTAGACATTATCTTCACTTTGTAAATAATCTGTTTGTTGTTAGGTGCCATTGAGGTGGTTCTCACTCACAGTGACCCTATGTACAACAGAATGAAACACTGCCTGGTCCTGCGCCATCCTCACAATCGTTGCTATGTTTGAGCCCACTGTTGCAGCCACTGTGCCAATCCATCTCCTTGAGGGTCTTCCCCCTTTTTCGCTGACCCTCTGCTTTACCAAGCACGATGTCTTTCTCCAGAGCCTGGCCCCTCCTGATAACACATCCAAAGAACGTGAGACTAAGTCTTGCCATCCTCGCTTCTAAGAAGCATTCTGGCTGTACTTCTTCCAAGACAGATTTGTTCATTCTTTTGGCAATCCACAGTATATTTGGTATTCTTTGCCAACATCATAATTCAAAGGCATCAATTCTTCTTTGCTCTTCCTTACTCACTGTCTTTCACGTGCATATGAGGTGACTGACAATACCATTGCTTGGGTCAGATGCACTTTAGTCCTCAAAGTGACATCTTTGAGACACTTTAAAGAGGTCTTTTGCGGTAGATTTGCCCAATGCAATATGTCATCTGATTTCTTGTCTGCTGCTTCCATGGGCGTTGATTATGAATCCAAGTAACATGAAATCTTTGGCAACTTCAATCTTCTCTCCATTTATCATGATGTTGCTTACTGGTCCAGTTGTGGGGATTTTTGTTTTATGTTGAGGTGTAATCCATACTGAAGGCTGTAGTCTTTGATCTTCATCAGTAAGTTCTTCACGTGCTCTTTGCTTTCAGCAAGCAAGATTGTGTCATCTGCATATTGCAGGTTGTTAATGAGTCTTTCTCCAATCCTGATGCCCCATTCTTCTTCATATAGTCCAGCTTCTTGGATTATTTGCTCAGCATACAGACTGAATAAGTATGGTGAATGGATACAACCCTGACATATATCTTTTCTGATTTTAAACTACACAGTTATCTCCTAGTTCTGTTCGAAAGACTGCCTCTTTGTGTACATACAGGTTCCATATAAGCACAATAAGTGTTCTGGAAATCCCATTCTTTGCAATGTTATCCATAACTTGTTATGATCCACATAGTTGAATGTCTTTGCATAGTAAATAAAACACAGGTAAACATCTTATAAACAACACAGGATTTACGTTAATTTTACCTATTTCAAGTATCAAAGTTTCAGATATGCTGTCTTAATATACATGCATCCTATTAGGATTGACATCTTTCTACCTTATTTCTGCATTTGGACAAGAGTTTCTGTCCCCAACAATATTCAAAGTAGATCATAAAATTCTTTTAATGAGATATGCTTTGGTTTGGACTTTTATAAACATTTTAATTCATTTAAATAACATTTTTAATTAGAAAAATAACAAAAGCATATTATTTATTATTGGGAAACACTAAAAGGTATGAAAAATCGTATGACCTAGAAAAATTACTGTTAACATTCTGGCGTTTTTCTTGCAATCTCTTCTTTTATACAAATGCAATTTTTATAAAATTTGAATCATAATGTTTGTAAAAGTTTGGAAAATCCTTTTTTCACATAATGTTTTATATAAGCATTTCTCATATACTTACTTCAACTAAAACAACATTACTTTGGTGATGCACAAGATTCCATGATATGGCAATATCATAAATTATTTAATCATTTCTTCTACTATTGGGATCTTACAATACGTTCACTGTTATAATAGTGTTATAACATATATTGATGTACACAAATTTTTCTCTGAGTTTGTAATGATTTTCTTAAGATGGATAATTAAAATTGAAAGTTAAAATATTATATCTGTATATTTTCTTGAAGTGCTTTTGAAAAAAAACTTCTGCAAAAATTTACCCCACGAGCAGGATATGGAAAAATATCTCATCATACAATCCTTAAAACTGCACATGATTTAAAAAAATTAATTTCTAATTAAAAAAAACGCTACCTCCTGGTTTCTTTTCCTACTCAGGGTTTATATGTTTCAACCTATGTATTTTTTTAAAATTGTTTGTGTCTATCTGTTGCCAAGCTTTTAATGTACTTATCAACCTGTGTGAGGTACTTACATATTAGTGTTCTCACTTCTTTTTTTATAGCAACCATAGCATTTAAGAATGTGAGCTCCATATTCAAGTAAATCCTAGATTCGTGTGCTGCCTTTTCCAGTTAGAAGCTGGTTTCAATTAAAAGATTACTTGATCTCTCTGGGCTTTGATTTCCTTACCTGTAAGTGTACTAATAAACACCTTCATGAGATCACCGACAGAATTAAATAAGATAAAACCTGTAAACTGTTCAAAACAAAGCCTGACAGCTACTAATCACTAAGTTATACTAGCTATCTAAAACAATAATAATTATTACTAGTTAGTGTTAGTCACTATAAGTGATAATTGATATTCTCCTTGTAATTTTTTCATGGGTATCAGGCTTTTATATACATTTTATCCAGTTTTTTTTTTTAATGGTTGCCTTTTTAACAATTCTCTAAAACTGCTAGAAATAATATTAAAGAATTGAGGATACATTTTTATTTTTCTGTTACTGAAGATCATATATATATATACACACACACACACAAACGTGTCAAATACACACACACACACATATTTCTTCAATGCTATATGGTATTTTAGTTATAATATATGAAATACATGTTTGTTCAATAAAACTAATTTCAATATGTACTAAAAATTCTTGAACATGAACAGACTGATTTCAGATCAGTCTTTGAAATCTCTGAGCAGTGGTGTACTTTAGCAGATTCCTTTTCTTTCAGATAACAAAATAGTTCACCAACAGCTGGCTTATCCTAGTTATTGAAACTCTTTTACACAGATTGTCACCCACTGAGCTGAAACAGCAGCTGTCCACTGGAAATAAATGCAGAACTGTTTGCCCACTGGCCTGAAATCAAACATACGTTTTCCTGTAACAACTAAAATATAATTTTCTTTATTGATATGTGTTAATTATTGAAGAGAGTTAATTACAGACTTATACACCTGGATTGTCAGACTGGCTGGCATAAAACTCCCACATAGCTTCATACAAACACACACACACACACACACACACACACACACGTAGTATTTCCAATATTTGAGATAGTAACACTATATTCTAGAATAATTCCTTTTGATTTATTTTAAGAATATAATCTTTGTCAAATGTCATGTCTATAGAGCACAGAGAGAATAAAAAGCTCACCTTTCCCCACATCTTCTCAGTGTTTGGAACTCATTTAAATTTGTCATGGCATACGGTCTTTAGTTTGGGTTGTCTATCTCCTTTGCACTTTTATTTAAGGGATTATGATGGGTTTCACAACTTCCTGTGCTCTTTTTTATGAATTCTTCAAGAATTTAACTTACTATCAATTTTAAAAGGAATACCTGGCAGTGGAGAAATTCTTAAACATGCTGGTTTCCAATTCCAAGTTTATTTATGTGACTTTCATGAATGCAGCACACACGTCGAGTTTGCTTAAAAAGGCACTCAGTTGATTTTAAAGTTTCATTAGAGGAAGAGTCAACAAAGAAGCATGTTCATTGCCTCAGGTAGGTCATTTTAAACGGCACATACATCACCGCACCTTATAATTATATTACGTATCTATCGATAAGGACTCTGAGTTTATGCAGAGAAGACTTAAGAGGGTATTATTACAAAGGCCATTCAAGGTACTCTAAGATCTTGACACATAACAATAAATACAAAATTCTCTTCCAAAAATTAGAATACCAATGGTTCCACATGGCTTTTCAGCTTGTCTGGTTCATTCTTCTATCAAATAGACATGACTTCTCAGTGGAGTAATCTCTGCATTGTTACCCTCATAGAAAATAAAAATAAAACACTACCTTTTGTATAGTAATGATTCCTTCTTCTGTATCTTTGTCAACAGAAATTTTGAAAATCCCTAATCCATCACCATCCACGATTTTGTACTCCATTTCAGCATTAGCTCCTATATCTGCATCGGCAGCTTTGATTCTGGCCACCACTGAAGCCACAGGCAATGATTCTGGGACATTATATTGGTAGGACCCTGTGAAATTCAAAACAAGAAATGAACAAAATCTGGCTAACCAATGAAGATCTAACAATTTGATTATTTTGCATCTTCTTTGCTTAATTTTTTTTTTCAATAAAGAAGATGCTCAAGTAATATGAGACAAATGACAAGTTTTATATAGCCTTGAGAAATCAATGGGGTAGATTAGATAATAATTACAATGTGACAGCAGAAACAGATATCCTGCTGAAAGGCAAAGGAAGAAATCTCCACTCTTGTATTTCTAGTAGTGAGGAAAAATGCTACCTTTAATAATACAAATAAATTTTTTAAATTATTCCAATAAACTTTCAAATGGATAAATACAAGCCTAAATAGTCCTAATAGTTTAATGTTGGAATTTACTTAATAATATTATTTACTATGACAGTTGCATAAAATTACACAAGGAAGTTTATGAAAAACAATATTCATTTTTTTAACTCATAAATTTTCCAAGGGTTAGAATTCTTTTTTGCAGGTTGTGTGTTGACCTGATTTGGGGCACAATGGTACCTTTTTACCATTTGGATTATATTTTTTACCAATATTATAATACTAACATAAGTAATATTATTTGAAGAAGAGAATAGAGAATTAAAAAAGAGTAACTTTGTTTTCTACTTTTCTTTTGTAAAAATGCCTCTTCTTCATCTCTAACTCAAACAAACAAAAAAAAAGGACACAAGTTTGGAAGAAGATGAAAAGGGACACGCACCATGACTCACAAACTAAGAGAGTCCTCAGAACACAATGCTCCTTCACCATTTTCTTTAATCATTTACTTCTCCCTGCTTCCTGCAGTATATTCTTTTTCCATCCATTTGTTAAATTGTGGTGCCTTTCACTTATTTATAAAGAGAGAGACTGAGATTTGTTGCTGTTTGCAATTTTCTAAATTTATTGAAGTTACTTATTTTTTTCTTTAAATGATTGCAACATACGCTTAACCTATTTGAGAGATACCATGCGCAAATCTAGAAGTGTCCTTAGTAAAGTCCAAAAATTTCAAGGTACAAACAGTAATTAAATAGCAGGGAAAACTCCAGCAAAAATGAAAGACCTAATGAACACCTTTGGTTTTCCTCACTTATTAAAAAGGAGGACAGTATCTGTCTAATAATCTAGAAAACTTGTTCTCTATCCCATCAAAGCATGACAACTGAGACCAAAAAAAAAAAAAAAACCTCTTAGTAGCAAGGCTTATCACCGCAGTCTTAAAGAAAAGAAAAACAGTTCATTTCCTTATGAGCCCAAGATAATGACATTATTGCTTTCTTTTTTCATTCTTTAACCCTCATTCTCCCCCATGATAAGCCATCAAGAATACCATTAAGGAGAGATTCATTTCTTTAAAAAAAAAAACAAAAATAAAAGCTAAGCTTGGGGTCATTTTTTCTTATATTGCATTGAAATGTTTACTGTATGATAACGGAAATTTTTGAAATATATAAAATTAAAACAAAATCAGTAAAGAAAGAGTATTTGAAAAGAAAACAGGGACAGGGATATACCTATTTGGTATATTTGCTTAGAAAGCATCCTTATTTGACAGTATTCACTTCTAAGATCTGTTTGTAAGACAGCTTAGTTCCCTGTTACTGTTGAACAAGTGTATCAGAGACACTGTGTTCTGTACAGTCTCCTATTTCCTTGAGCATTCTAAAGACAGATCAAGTACATTCACTCCTCCTCATTCCCCCCGAAAAATGTAACTAAAAGAAAGTGAGATGAAATGCTTTTTACAAACAGGACACTTCTATCTAGAGAATTTTTCCCCCTTTTTTTTATTGGTTAAATCAAAAGCTACTTTGGTCAAAGAAGCTAAATTGAGGGCATGAGGTTTTTTGGTCCTTTAGATTGATTTCTTTTGAAACACTGAATGTTTGCACTGGAAAGATGTGGTAAAACAGCTAAAGGAATGTTCAGCGTGCATGAATTGGTTAAAAAAAGTGTAGAATGAAAAATAAAAATGTTGAGTACTCTTCTTTTTCTATCTTTAAAAATAAAATAACATTTTAAGTGTGTAGAATACTAAAGTATATTTGAATATTTCTAATTAGCAACAACTTCATAATCTACAGAACACATAAAAAGAACTCTTAGAATAAAAAGGCTAATACATAATAAGATGAATTGCCTAGTATTCAAGATACAAATGAATGAAAATCATATGTAATATAGAATAAACACAAATATATGATTGCTCCTATTTTTCAATACCCTTATAATTTCACATCGCTGGAATTAAAATCATGCTTCTAAAAGAATACACTTCTTGGGGCATGCAGTAAAAGAATTACTTGCTTGAGAAATATCCAAAAAAATTCCTTTTAAAGGCATTTTTATAGACTTCCAAGGAAAGTAGCAATTTCATCATTTAAGAAAATATCTTACTTCTTGGAAAGCGAGGTGGGTTATCGTTGACATCAGTGAGGGTTACAGTGACTGATGTGGTGCCTGATAGTCCTCCATTTTGACCAACCATATCCTTTGCCTGAATAACAAGCAAATACTGGTCTTTAGCTTCTCTATCCATGTTGGGAAGGGCGGTCTTGATGACTCCTGTAAAATTTCAAATCCCAGTAAAATGTGGCATGAATCACTGCATTTCTACTAACAGGGAACATACAGGTAGCAAGTCATTCTTGAGTCCTTGCCTTTTTTTGTTTGCTTTTAATAATTTATGGGTGTATTAAAGATCAAAGAGATGTCATACTTACATCTAATATTAAAAAACACTGCAAAGTGGAAGAGCAGGGTTTCTCAATCTGGGAGAAGATTATCATTAGGTTTCATGGACACATGGTTAAAGCAGTAACAATACATTAATAAATCAGACCCCTTATCTAGAATAATGAGCAGTCATGTGTACAAGCACATGACAAATAACCTCTCCTCTTCTTCTCTTCCATCCTCTCCAACAACTTACCACCCAGGTGACTTGAAATCACTATAAACCTTTCAGCTTAGGTCCCTACTACCTCTATTCCATCCATTTACTTTAACTGAAGTACTCTACAAAGATAAGTATGAGAGCAACGTACATTTAACAAGCAATACACCATCTCAATCTATGGCTGTGATGTCAGATGATCTCATGCTGTACCTAATGGTCTGAGAAAAAGCACTGAGGATGAGAATGGCTGTGTTAATGGTAATCAATAACACTGAAAACACTGTTGAGCTTTTTTGTTGCTGTTTGCTTCTATCAATTCCATTTAATACTAATAGTCCATCTTAAGACTTCAGATGTATGAGAAATTGACTTCAGAATTTCATGTTGCTTGACCTGGCAAATTGACTTGAGTCAATGTTGCAGTGAATTAGTTGTTTTATATTACTAACAATTTAATCTATTATGGAAGCATATTAGCCAATGATATTATGTAATAGTGAACTGCCACTGAATATTTTAACTATGTGACTTGAAAATATATAAAATGACCTAAAATACCTAATATACTTATTAATGTACACATAGCTACATCGAGCAAAAACTTATTTATTTAGTATTGATCCACATAAACCTTGAAACTAACATGAGAGCATCTTTACTAATGAAATATAAAAAGTCTACAATAATATCCTACCTAATCATTTCATGCACTTTCAACTTTTCCAATAAAGCAGTATCTTTCTATACACCTAGGAACTTTCTGTTTTTGACTTTGCTTCAAAAACGTCTAATGTATCTTGTCTACAGATTTTAACTTACAGAAGGATGTCAAAAATTTAAACTGTAACTCATTCGTACCTCAAGAAGATGAACTCTGGTATCACGGACTTCTCGGGCAAAACTGTGTTATTAATAAGAAGGTTCTTTCATTGGGAGGGAAATTATTTCATACAAATTGGGGTAAACATTCTTTTTTTTCCTGGTGTTCAGCATAAAAATGCTTTCACATCATCTGAATATATGAAAAGAATAAAGCAGCTGCTAATTTAAATTGTCTAAAGGCTGCTTCCTCAATGAGCCCATGTAATAACGATGTGTGTTATATTTCAGGTGCTAAGCATAAATTATAAGTTTTGAGGGCAAAATCTATACCTGCTGGATTCTTTACAATATTCTACAGTATGCTAACCCCCACACATCTGTCAGTTTGTCATACTGTGGGGACTTGCATGTTGCTGTGATGCTGGAAGCTATGCCACCAGCATTCAAACACCAGCAGGGTCACCCATGACGGACAGGTTTCAGCTGAGCTTCCAGACCAAGGCAGACTAGGAAGAAGGACCCAGGCCTACTTCTGAAAAGAATTAGCCAGTGAAAATCTTATGAATAAGTGGAACATTATCTGATACAGTGCCGGAAGATGAGCCTCTCAGGTTAGAAGGCACTCAAAAGACGACCGGGGAAGAGCTGCCTCCTCAAAGTAGAGTCGACCTCAATGATGTGGATGGAGTCAAGCTTTCGGGACTTTCATTTGCTGATATGGAACGACTCAAAACAAGAAGAAACAGCTGCAAACATCGATTAATAACGGGAAAGTGGAATGTTGAAAGTTATGAATCTAGGAAAATTGGAAATCATCAAAAATGAAATGGAATGCATAAACAGTGATATCCTAGGCATTAGTGAGCTGAAATGGACTGGTACTGGCCATTCTGAATCGGACAATCATATGGTCTACTACTCCAGGAACGACAACTTGAAGAGGGACGGCATTGTGTTCATTGTCAAAAAGAACATTTAAAGATTTGTCCTGAAGTACAACACTGTCAGTGATAGGACAATACTCATACGTCTATAAGTAAGACCAGTTAATACGACTATTATTCAAATTTACGCACCAACCACTAAGGGCATAGAGGAAGAAAAGATTTTTACCAACTTTTGCAGTCTGAAATTGATGAAACATACGGTCAGGATGCACTGATAATCACTGAAGACTGGAATGCGTAAGCTGGAAACAAAAATGGATCGGTAGTTGGAAAATACAGCCTTGGTGATAGAAATGATGCTGGAGATCACACGATAGAATTGTGCAAGACTAACGACTTCTTCATTGCAAATACCTTTTTTCACCAACATAAATGGTGACTACACATGGACCTCGCCAGATGAATACACAGGAATCAAATCGACTACATCTGTGGGAAGAGATGATGGAAAAGCTCAATATCATCAGTCAGAACAAGGCCAGGGGCTGACAGCAGAACAGACCATCAATTGTTCATATGCAAGTTCAAGCTGAAACTGAAGAAAATTAGAACAAGTTGACGAGAGCCAAAGTACGACCTTGAGTATATCCCACCTGAATTTAGAGACAATTTCAAGAACAGATTTGACACATTGAACACTAATGACCAAAGACCAGACGAGTTGTGGAACGACATCAAGGACATCATACACAAAGAAAGAAAGAGGTCATTAAAAAGACAGGAAGGAAAGAAAAGACCAACATGGATGTTAGAAGAGACTCTGAAACTTGCTCTTGAATGTCAAGCAGCTAAAGCTAACGAAGTCAAAGAGCTGAACAGAAGATTTCAAAGGGCAGCTCGAGAAAACAAAGGTAAGTATTATAATGGCAAGTGCAAAGACCTGGAGATAGAAAACCAAAAGGGAAGAATACACTTGGCATTTCTCAAGCTGAACTGAAGAAAAAATGCAAGCCTCAAGTTTCAGTATTGAAGGATTCTACAGGAAAATATTAAATGATTCAGGAAGCATCAAAAAAAGATAGAAGGAATACACACAGTCACTATACCGAAAAGCATTGGTTGATGTTTAACAATTTCAGGAGGAATCATGTGATTAGGAACTGATGGTACTAAAGGAAGAAGTCCAAGCTGCTACTGAAGGCAATGGGGAAAAACAAGGCTCCAGAAATTGATGGACTACCAACTGAGATGTTTCAACAAACGGATGCAACAGTGGAAGTGCTCACTCACCTATGCCAAGAAACTTGGAAGACAGCTACCTAGCCAATCAAATGGAAGAGATCCATATTTATGCCTATCCCCCAGAAAGATGATCCAACCAAATGTGGACATTATTGAACAATATCATTAATATCACACACAAGTAAACTTTTGCTGAAGATCATTCGAAAGTGGCTGCAGCAGTATATCGACAGGGAACTGCGAGATATTCAAGCCAGATTCGGAAAAGGACAAGGAACCAGGGATATCATTGCTGATGTCAGATGGATACTGGCTGAAAGCAGGGGATACCTGAAAGATGTCTATCTGTGTTTTATTGACTATGCAAAGGCATTCGACTGTGTGGGTCATAACAAATTATGGACTATATTGCAAAGAATGGGAATTCCAGAAAATTTAATTGTGCTCATGTGGTACCTGTACATAGATCAAGAGGCAGTCATTCGAACAGAACAAGGGGATACTGCATGGTTTAAAGTAAGGAAAGATGTGTCAGTGTTGTATCCTTTCACCATACTTAGTCAATCTGTATGCTGAGCAACTAATCCGAGAAGCTGGACTATATGAAGAAGGAAGGGGGCATCAGGATTGGAGGAAGACTCATTAACAACCTGCATTATGTAGATGACACAACCTTGCTTGCTAACAGTGAAGAGGACTTGAAGCACTTACTGATGAAGATCCAAAGACCACAGCCTTCAGTATGGTTTACACCTCAACATAAAGTAAACAAAAATCCTCACAGCTGGACCAATAAGCAACAGCATGATAAATGGAGAAAAGAGTGAAGTTGTCAGGGATTTCATTTTACTTGGATCCACAATCAACACTCATGGAAACAGCACTCAGGAAATAAAAAGACGTACTGCAGTGGGCAAATATGCTGCAAAAAGCCTCTTTAAAATGTTGAAGAGTAAAGATATCACCTTGAAGACTAAGGTACGCCTGACCCAAGCCATGGTGTTTTCAATTGTCTCTTATGCACGTGAAAGCTGGATGATGCATAGAGAAGACCGAAGAAGAATTGAGGCTTTTGAATTTTGGTGTTGGAGAAGAATATTGAATGTTCCATGGACTGCCAGAAGAACGAACAAACCTGTCTGGGAGGAAGTGAGACCAAAATGCTCCTTGGAAGCAAGAACAGTGAGACTACGTCTCACATACTTTGGGCATGTTGTCAGGAGGGATCAGTCCCTGGAGAAGGACATCATGCTTGGTAAAGTAGAGGGTCAGCAAAGGAGAGGAAGACCCTCAATGAGATGGACTGACACAGTGGCTGCAACGATGGGGCTCAAGCATAACAACGACTGTGAGAATGGTGCAGGGCAGTGTTTCGTTCTGTTGTACATAAGGTTGCTATGAGTCAGAATTGACTTGAAAGCACCTAACAACAACAGTATGGCAACTGTCCTCGGGGTGGGGAACAGGGGAGAAAAGTTCAATTGTTTAAGAATAATTTATTATTGGTTCCCAAGGTTTCAAGTTTAATAACACTCTTACTATCAAGCAATCATATTTTTGTTTAAGTCTCTCACTCTCTATCTCTCTCTCTCACACACATACACACACCAGTGAGACATCAATAGTTGAAACATTTAAATGACACCTCTTTAGTAGGTCATGTTTTTTTTTTTTTTCCCCACCAATCACTGATTCTAATTCACTAATTTCAAATGGACACTTTAGCTACAATCACAGCAATACAGGATTACTTTAAATAACAGTTTCACTACCTTCGCACTGCTTACAAAATAATCTTTGCAATATCACAACAGAACTCAAAAGAAACATTCATATATATACCCATTAGGTTCAGTTGGTAAACGTCTGATATATATTAGTTTTAGAGCCATGATTGTATGAATATTTCATGTTTGTTAATCCACACTTCTGCTAATTCTAATCTATAACAAAACAAACACTGACTTTACTAACAGTCACCGTCACCAAAGGTAAGCAATCTATGTATAAGACTTCTGGGACTTACACCTGTTTTTCTGTTAACCATTTTTTATTTGTACCTTTTTGAAAAAAAATGGAGGATTGCCTATACTGAATTTTTGAGCAAAAAACATGTGCTTTATCTAGATAACAAAACATCAGTAAGATAATGAGTTATTATCTAAAAGGATTCCTTACTCATCAAGTTTTAATTTTTAATTTTAATTCACCCCTCATTTTTCCTTCCAATATCAATATGTGTGAGTTATCATCCTTGTACATTTATTATGAAGGAGAAAAGACCATAATATCTTAACTATTCAGCAAAGCCAACACTTCAGCCTCATCCTGTCATGGTTTTGTTTTAATGGTATTATTTCTGAAAGAAAATATAGCACTATTAGGAAAGAGTCTGGTAGTCGAAGTCAACTTATTTTTCACACCTCTAATTGTCTCTTTACAAGTGATCCTATAAATAACACTTTTCCAAAGCAAAAATCATCACAAAGTTGGCGAACTAGTGCAGGTGGCAAAGGTAATTCCCAAATGCCTCAACCTCAACTATTAAACATATTTTTGACAAGAATGAAGTTACTGGGTGAAAATTGAATTTAAATAAGGACATTCAGTAATAATAGAGTTCTAGCTTTTTGACTTTTGCTAGCTTTTACTTTTAAGTGTAAAGCATCTACATTTGAGAAAGAATTCTCAACCACTGGGTTTGGTTTGTACTTTGTTTATATGTATGTGTGTGTCAGTATATGCAACGAAACCTGCGAAAGCCAAAACCTGTGTAAGGCGGAAACCTATCAGAGAAGGAAAATTCAAATATTTTCCACTAATGGAGAGAAATAGAAAATTGGTAAGACTGTACCCTGTCAAAGGTGGAAAACTTGCGAGGCCCGGAAAAACAAAAGTCCCATCAAGCTCCAGCTCTCGCAGGTTTCACCGTACAAACAGCTAATGATTTACGTGTGTGTGTGTCTGTGTGCGTGTGTGCACAAACCACTGGCACTATATCTGTGAACTGGTAAAGGCCATTTTGTCTAACTGGATCCCTACAGTTATGTGAGTTATTCACAGAAGATAGCAATACTATTTAATTTCAATAATCAATAATTTTAAGCCATTTTTGATGAGAAAATCTATCCTGTAGCTCTTTAGAGAAAAGACTGGCTCAGATTTCAGGGTGATAAGACTAAGATTTTTTTTCTATCGAAGCACATCTGACCCAGCAGCCTAGTCTCTTCCATGCATTTATAACACATGGTCACAACAAGCATTATACATACAAAATTTAAACTTTTATTATTACTGCTGAACAACTGTCTGTTTTTTAGTCTGGGAATAAATTATCTCATGATTCTCTAGCACCCTATCAGTCACTGACAGTTTTATATACATACTATTAGCTTGCAATCTTTTAAGAGTATGGTGTGTGTACCACATGTAAAATACAAGAGATATTTCAAGAATCCACCCCAGTTTAGGGTACCAGACAATCTCTGGAGTCTGTATTCTGGACATGGCGATTTTGGATTAGCCTCAGGAAGCCAGTCAACCATGTGACCCACAGGAACACAGGTTTGGGATAGTCATGCTGAAAGGGCTCAACTCACTGGGATTTCCTGACTGAAACCAAATCAACATTTGGATACACCTTTGAATGGACTAATATTATATGAAGAAGGTAAATAATAAAAACCAACTTTCTCTGGAATCTAATTAATTAGATCCTGTGATACTAGGTCCAAGGTCTTCTGAATTTATCAACTTCTAAAACCATTTTTGTTCTTCCTTCTCTTTATTAAGAGCTTCTCAGTGCAGGGACCCCGGGTCCAAAAGATACGCTCAGTTCCCACTCTGCTCCCAGAGCTTCTTTCTTGGTGGCATGAGGTTCCTCTCCTCTCTGCACGATTCTCTCTTTAATATCTCAAGATACAAGCTAATCCTGTAGATTGAGTCCTGCCTCATTAACATAACTGCCTCTAATCCTTCTTCATTAACACAATAGAAGTGAGGATTTACAACACATAGCATAATCATATCAGATCACAAAATGGTAGACAACCACAGAATACTGGAAATCATGGCCTAGCCAAGTTGATACACATTTTTGAGGGACAAAATTAAATCCATAATAACACCCATGGAAGCAGCAGTCAAGAAATCAACTGATGTATTGCATTGGGCACATCTGCTACAAAAGATCTTTTTCGAGTGTAAAAAAGCAAAGATGTCACTTTGAGGACTAAGGTGTGCCTGATCCAAGCCATGGTATCTTCAATTACCTCATATGCATGCAAAAGCTGGACAGTGAATAAGGAAGACTGAACAAGAATTGATGCCTTTGAATTATGGTGTTGATGAAGAATAGTGAATATACCATGGACTTCCAGAAGAACGAACATATCTGTCTTGGAAGAAGCACAGCCAGAATGCTCCCTAGAAGCGAGATGGTAAGACTTCATCTCATTTACTTTGGACATGTTATCAGGAGGGACCAATCCCTGGAGAAGGACATCATGGTTGGTAAAGTAGAGGGTCAGATGAAAAGAGAAATACCCTCAAAAAGATGGACTGGCACAGTGGCTGCAACAATAGACTCAGGCATAGCAACGACTATGAGGATGGCACAGGACCGGGCAACCTTTCATTCTGTTGTACAGGGGGTCACTGTGAGTCAGAACCAACTCAATGGCACCTAACAACAAGAACAACATATGTAACTGACAGTGAGCTGAAAATGTATTTGTGTGTATTTTCTGTCAGTAGGTAGTATCAGTATTGTTAAACATCTCGATGCTGCTTATTACCAATACGAGCACATTCTGGTTTACAGTACAGCAATGAGTGTTACATTACATAATATTTATAGTGTATATTCAAGTAAAGAATTCCAATGCAGTATTTTGCTCATAAAGACACAATTACCTATTTAATATAATGTGATCAATTGTTATATTTTAGGTGAGAAATACTTGCCTATGCATAGGATATTCTGTTTGGAATACAATGGCCACTTTGTAAATATATTGAGAGTCCTAAATGTCAGCTTCTTTCCTGGGGAGTGTTACTGGTTGAATATTTCATCAAGCATAATAAACACAACAACTCATCCTATAACATTACATATTGATAACTACCCTAATTCTTTTATATTTGAGCACTGAAATAAATAGAAATACTGTAAAACTTTACAATATTAAAAAAAGAAAAAAAATAAATGGAGAATGGGTTAGCAAGCATTCATGGTTGTGAACATCTTTGGGACCCTGAATTGCATTGGGAAAATAAACATCGTGGTCTATATAAAAAATAAAACCAATTATGTGTCTAACATATTGTGAAGTAATTGTGTTAAATATTTGTGAAATACAAAGATGAATAAAGACTAGATTGAAGCAACTCTCTTATTTAAACCAATATAGAAACTTAGGAAGTTAGGTACAAAGAAATAAACTTTTGACAAAGCAATGCCAATGCTTAAGGAAAATAAATATTCATGGTACTTGAACATTAAATTCCAAAGGGACTTGGAAATTGGAACAAGCCATCAATGTTTAAGACTTGTGTTCTGATTAAAAAAAAAAATTCCTTTGATGATAAGAGTTTAAATACTGGGATATTAATTATAAATGGGTTTAATAAAATAGCCAATAAAACCAAGTATGTTATTTTTATTGTTTGACATTTATCAGTAGTAAAGCAAACAGAAAAGAAATCAATAACCCTGGCTCTTACAAGGACTATATGGCTGCTTAACTAAGAAAATGCTTTAGAGAAAAAAAAAAAAAAAACCTATTTTCAAAACTAAAATCATATTTCTTTTGGATATACATTTCATTTTAAACATAAAATGTAAAAGGTGAATCTCTTCCGAATAAATGTATTTATTTCGAAATTCTGTATCTAAACTTTGTATTATTTGATTTGTCTGTTTGGAAGTAAAGCATACAACAGAATCATAAAGAGGCAGAGAATAGTGAACAACAATAAAGATGGAAACTTCTCAAACATCAAAAAGATTCCAGAGTTGGCGGCAAATGAAGTCATTGAGGAAAGGAAACCTCTTCCATCCTGTGAGGGGGCATCTTCAGCCATCTTGAGAGGAGCTAACACCCTCCCCTCCCCCAACATCAGCCTTGCCACAGAATGGAAGGCGTGGAGGACATATTTGGGATGGGTGCTTTGTTATGAGACTACATTACTGTTGTTGGGTACCGTCAAGCTGATTCCAACTCATAGTGACTCCCTGTGACAGAACAGAACTGCCCCATGAGGTTTTCTAGGCTGTAATCTTTACAGGAGAAGATCTCCTGGTCTTCTTCCCAAAGAACCACAGGATAGGTATGAACCACCAACCTTCAGTAAGCTGCCAAGTAATTAACCATTGTACAACCAACACCCCTTGGGATAATATTACTTACATAAAATTACGATGTAGCAAGCATGTATGTAATAAATAATTCAGGTGCCACATATTTACACCTGCTATGTCTAAGAAAAGAAGTGCTTGTGATGCAATGCTTAAACATTCAGCTGCTAACCCAAAGGCTGGTGGCTCAAACCTAATCCAGCGGCAACTTAGGAGAAAGACCTGGAGATTCGCTCACATAAAGACTGTTGTTATTGTGTGCCATTAAGTCGATTCCAACTCATAGCAGCCCTGTATGACAAAGAAGAACCACCCTGCAAATATTACAGCCTAGGACACCCTATGGGGCAATTCTACTCCGCCACATTGAGTCTCTATGAGTGGAAAATCATCTCAACAGCATGTAACAACAGCAATATTTAAGAAAGAACTCCTAATTGCCAAGTGATGTTTAACACTCAATCCATTTTCTAGGACCAGCTTCATAGGTGTGGTTTTGTGATCTGCTGATTAAGTCTGAAGTTCTTAACGATTTTAGAACAAGGGGGCCTGCATTTTCATTTTGCAGTGCAAATTATGTAGCCAGTCATGCCACTGTCAAAGGAAAGATGGGATCTGTTTACTTATAGGTTACAGAATAGAAGATATCTTAGAATATTCCTCAGTCTACCAGTAAGCTTGAGGACAATATGAAGATAAATGATAGAAATCCTCACAGTTCTTTTAATGCCACATTCCTTTGGTTTTGCTACCATTCTATTTGCTTGTTGAAGGCAAATAATCAACATTGGTTTTTGCAACGACCCACAGTTAACCTCTGGTCCTTCAGTCTGAAAGTTGGTTGTAGATGGTACATGTGCTCTGAGGTTTTTAACCAAGCTACTTTGTTAGAAGTTAAAACGAGTATAGAAATGTACCTAGCAGTGACTGCTGAGCCCTAGTTTTACATAATCGTTATTCAGCATATCTTCAACGGTTTTCCTGTCAAAATGTTTTACTTTCTTCCAGAAAACCCTTAGATTTGGATACATGGAAAATGATGTTATTTCTTAGGAAGATAAGAATCAGACTGACATCATGTAAGGAAGACTAACTGGAACTTGATTTACAGCTCTCTATGCCTTTAGGGAGTGAAAACTTCCAGTTTTGACAGAAGAATACAATTTATTTTTTTCTTGTGAGAAATGCATTCTCCACAGAATGAGTTACCAAAACAGTGGAAAGCATGAAAATACCCAGATAATCACTGCACTAATGACTGTAGAAAAAGAAGTCCCAATGATTACATGTTACCCAGCATTTAAAATAACAAAACAAATTAAACTAAACTTTGTTCATCTCTTATAATATACCATCCTTTAGACTCTGAAATTCAAATTAAGTGTTCACTACTAATGATGTAATGCCAGAACATAAAATATAGGCCATTTGGTCACCAGTGAATGATACCTTCCCTTCACAGGTTACATGAAAACCCAGTTATCCTAAAGCAGTGTTAAAATTATAAGCCAATCATCACTAGAAGCCAAATATTTAACCTTTGAGATCAGTACATGCTATTTTGGGGCAGATTATATAATGCAGGAGTGTATAATTTGTGAGCAAATTGTCAGAAACTTGTCAATGTCTTTCTAGGTTTCAAAGAGTAGATATATAAGGGAAGAGGTGGGTGTCTGAATTTAAGTTTCTTAGGTCTATCATTAAATCAACCACCAGCACATCTTCTACATTCACAAGATTTATATCATAAGTCAAATGCTTTCATTTCCTTCTCCCTCAAAACGTGCTTAATCAGAACTGTTTCTTCTCTATTAGACTTTCCAAGTGGTTTCCAAACTCTACCCTTAAACTGGTATAAAAAATGCAGCCTCTATGGAAATTGTAATATATGATAAGCTAGGGTGGCACAGTAGTTAAATGTTTGGCTGCTAACTGAAAGGTCAGCAGCTCAAATACACCAGCCATTCCATAGTAGAAAGACATGGCAGTCTGTTTCCCTAAAGATTTCAGCCTTGGAAATTCTATGGGGTGGTTCTACTCTGTCCTATAGGGTCTCTATCAGTCAGAATTGACTCGACAGCAATGGGTGTGGTTTTTGGTTTTTCAAGGTTGAATTTACCCCTCTGTCCATGTACATTACAACTGTCGTTGTCAAAAGACATTTAAAATATTTATCTCCCACAATGAGTTGAGGATGAATTAATATTCCTGTTTTGGTCAATATGGAAAATAAGATCAAAGGCATTCAAATAGATATTTAAGATCATAGGTATGTATCAAATAGTCATAATCATAAACTCAGATATTCTAATCCATGATAAATGCAAAAGTTTTAAAATGTAGAGAAATTTGTAATTTCATTGATGAAAAGAATCAATGGCACACACCCACTCATCCACCCTCACACCTACCCACTCCTCCCCCCAACACAGAGACAGAAGAGCAGACTAGACTAAAATGCTAATTTTATAACCAAGAGAAAAGCTCCAGTTTATAGTCTTACTTAATGTAAACTATTTCAGCTTCAAAATAAAACCGAACAAACCATTTTATCGACACAGACTTGCAACTCAGTAAAAGTTTTTTTCTTTAAAATTAAAAAAGAAAAATCTTTAGTTTTTATTTAGCAGATCATCATCATAATTGTTATGTTTAAACCAATTTCCTTGAGAAACGAAATCTCTGGAAAGATAAACTGAACCTACTGCCTATTCCATTGCATGAAAGGTGGTTTCTGCTTGAGACTTAAATTTTCCTGTTGATAATCCTTATGTGAATTCATTAAAGACGCAGAAAAACTTAATAGAAAATAATCAAGATTTTTTTAATATAGTCAATAATAGCAGCTGGAACACTTTTTAATACTTAATACCCATTGCTGTCGAGTTGATTCCAACTCATGGTGACCCCAAGTGTGACAGATAGAACAGCTCCATAAGGTTTTCTTGGCTATAATCTTTATGGAAGTAGGCCTTTCTTCCAAGGATCCTCTGGGTGGACTTGAATGGCCAACTTTTTGGTTAGTAGCCGAGCGCTTAACCATTTGTACCACCTAGGGACTTTAATACTTGTGATTAATTTTGGTAGGAATACTGATAAATGTAGCTGTATTTATATAAACTTATAAATAACGTGCTATTTATTGCTATAATGTACCTATTGGGAGAAGCAAAATAAAAATAGTGTGCTGTCAGTGCCTACAATATTTAATAATTTTTTCAAAAACTGCTATTAATTCCAAGCCAAGCTATACATCACAACTTTACAAGGAGTGTTGCAGTTTGATTTTTACCTGTCTTTGGTTCCACTGAAAAGTATGGCTGTCCTTGCAGAATGCTGTAGACCACTCGGGCGCTGTTACCATAGGTAGGATCATCAGCATCCGTCGCTGTGACTTGTACCACGGAGGTCCCTATGTACCAATCCAAAAGTAAACGAATTAAACATTTCCAAATGCCATACAATGCAAGAACTTATAAAACGCTGCAGATTCTACATTAGATTTATATGTAATTTTCCGTTTATCTTGCTTCAAGGTACATAAAATATGTATCTACACATACACACACACGAGGGCCCTGGCGGTGCAGTAGTTAAGAGACTGGCTGCTAACCAAAAGGTCGGCAGTTCAAATCCACTAGCCACTCATATATATATATATATATATATAAAATATGAGAAACCTGAAAACATGATAAATGCTTATAAAACTCTTAAGAAATTAAGAAATATTTAGGGAATATGAATATATTTTGCTTTTAAAAAAAACAATCAGATGGATGGTGCACTTTAAGCTGACATATACTCAGAATTTGATGGGGCCAAAATTTTAGGCATCAGGGTCAGGTAACAAGTTCTCACCAACAGCAGTGTCAGTGAGTCTCAAATGCTGTCCAGCAGGCAGCAGGTCAAGTGATAGCATCTCGGACACTCAAATCATTGAGAGTATTCATTTAACTTAATATTAGGTGGCTACTCCATCTCAATAATAGTTGCTTTGTTTTTTATTTGTTTCTATTAACTGATTTACAAACAAAACCCTAAAATGGAAATTGAAACCAAACTTCCCCGAAGTAGGGAAAGCCGGGCAAGCACCTTGCATTATTAGGTGTTTTCTATGCTGCATATGATAGAATTGCCGTATTGTGTGTTCATTTTAATATATATCCACTTATTAAATCTGGAAAGTACCGATTTTGATTTGTTATTTTTGTTTCTATTTTGAATAAAATCTTCAAAATATTAGAAAGACTGATGTTCACTTGTGTTTACATAAATACTTACTATTACATCATTTATGTGCTATATGATGAAGATGAGACATGCTGATTGACCAGAGCCTCTTTCTTTTAGGTATCCCTTTAAGGTTTTAATTATTGCTTCTAATAATTTCCTGAAAACATGGCATTTGAATCTAACAACTCTTTAGGATGTATTCCTACATAAATTTGCCTTTCTGAATACCTTTTATTAAGTCATGAATGTCCATTTTTGTTACAAATCCATTCTCCTTTCCATACACTGATTTCCCTTACCAACTCTATTTTCCTTAAAATTGGTTGTAAATTGTGACATCATATGTACAGCACCATTTTTAAAATTCTAGATTTTTTTTTCTTTGACGAACTTAGGTGATTGTGCTCCAGGGATGCTCAGTGGGGCCAAGGTGCTGAATGACTTACTTTTAAAAATGATTTAAAAAATTATATTTTGATTATTTTAAAATGTGAGAATAAATGACTTAGATGTTCTCTGTTATCCCTATAAGGTACCGTCACTGCAGCAATATTTACTCTGGTGATATGCTTAAGTACTGATTTACTACTCGATTGAAAAAACAATATTTTTTAAAAAGCAAAATAATCAAAACTGAACTTCAGTACATTTGGCTCTGTACATAGATTAAATAATTTTTTTCTCAAATGTTCATTAACTAATTTACCATATACCATACATATTCTCAGATAAAAGTTTCCGTGCTTACCAATGTTCTTGGTAATGAATAAATTGTCCTAATAGCTAATGAGTGTGTTTTAAATCTTACAATTAGTTAGCATGCAATTAAAAATACTCTTGAACATTAAATATTGGGAGCTTGTATTTAATATACTGTACTATTTAGTGGCTATTATAAATTTTTGGTTAGAATTCAACATTTTAATAAACTATGACTCCATATAAATCCATATAGCATATTTTTTGTAGCATTCATTGTTCTAAGTTCTAATTTGGATATTAACACAATGTTCTGAATTAGTGTCAAGTAAAACCCTGAAGACATTTGAAAATCATTTTCTAAAATGTTCTGAACAAGTTTGAAAATTAAATAACTAAAATAATTCACATGGGAACATAATAATCATACTGCTTAATATCAGAGTGGCATCATCGAAATAAAAACTACAGGGCATTATTTAGCCTCTAGAAGTGTACATTAATCCAGTTTGCAAAGGTACATTCTACTATTCACAAACCAAAGGAAAACTTTAGCAAGACAATGAAGAATGCCCATAATTTTCATAAGATTCATTGGATTAGTATTCATACTGAATTGCTCCAACACATTTCAAAAATTCCTATATTTTTCTGTACATTCCTAAATTTTGGAGTAAACTGTGCCTTCTTTCTCTACATCTCCAAAATCTTATGTTGCTGTTCCTGTTGTTCTTGTTAAGTAACAAGAGCAGGACACGGTCTGAAGGCTTGGGCAGTATTGAGGAAGTGCAACCAAGCCTCCCTGGTCAAAGTAGAAATGCTTTTGTGCCAATTGTAGTGAGATGCTGCCACCATGGGTCAGAATGGCTCCTGACCACCGGCATCGAGTCTTCTGGCTCATTTTCAGTTTGTATTTCTTTAGTAGATAGAGCCATCGGACCCCAAAAAACACTCCCTCTCCCATTTGATAGCAACAGAAATTTAGTCTCACTAAATTGTGACCCTCTAAAGGACACACAGAGCTCTAGTGGCACAGTGGTTAACAGCTTGGCTGCTAACCAAAAGGTCGGCAGTTCGAATCCATTAGCCGCTCCTTGGAAACCCTATGGGGCAGTTCTACTCTATCCTATAGGGTCGCTATGAGTCGGAATCGACTCAACAGCAACAGTTTTTTTTTTTTTTTGGTAAAGGACCTGCAAGGAGCCTTGGTGGCACAGTGGTTAAACAATCAGCTGTTAACCAAAAGGTCAGTGGTTCAAACCCACCAGCAGCTCTGTGGGAGAAAGATGTGGCAGTCTGCCTACTTAAAGATTACGGCCTTGGAAACTCTATGGGGCAGTTCTATAGGGTCTATAGTTCCTATAGAGTCACATGAACCAACTCGATAGCAACGAGTTTGGTTTTATTTTTTGGTTCTAAAGTACACACAGAATACACATCTTTACAACCCCATTACCCAGCACAGTACCCAAATCCATTGCTGTCAAGTCGATTCCAACTCATAGCAACAGCAGATGTGTTGAATTAATGATGGAATGAATTAAATAATTGTTACTAAAGCAAAATAAATCATGCTGGCTACAATTTTCCTATGTTAACATGCAAGTTCAACTATTATTTTTAAATAAACTTCCTCCAACACTAAAAACAACAAGGAATAAATGTATATAATTCAACTGCTCTCTATTACAGGCCCAAATTATTTTATTTCTTTATAAGATTGTCCATGTTTACATTACATAGTGACTGAAAAATATTCCAAAGCTATCCGAATAAATGGGATTTAAAACAGAATTTATGTTATTTGATACAAATAAAGTATATACTAGAAATGCTTTACTTGGTATTATTCCAGTAAGACAGCAATGTCAAAGACCCTTGAGTAAAATAGTCATTATTCTTTTATATATCTCAAACTGACTGTCAATTTACCATTATTAGAAATTCACTACAAATTTTCATGTATCTAAGTTTCTGGGAAAATTATAACAAGATTAGTGGTAGCAGGCGAATGGACACTTGCTGGTTCAAACACAGTTACTACAAGGACACACACCAGCAGATTCCAATGTTAGCCTGGCTAGCCACTGGCAGCCTTCATGATACCCTGGCCACAGAGTGATGCTTAGAACAGTGAACCATTACCCTGATGTCAGGTGGGAAAAAGTAAAATTCATCACAGGGCTATACCTGGAAGGATTTTTTGGTTTTTAACTTCTTAGGCAAAATTACAATCTTTTTTTTCCATTTTAAATATAAACTGAAAAGGAAATAGAAGACCTAAGTATGTTCTGGAAGACACTGAGATAGTGCTGTTAATAGGAAAATTCCTAATTCTCCATATAAATAAGACTAAGTGTTGAATTAATAGGATTTGGGTACTGGCTACTAAGGTGTCACAAAGATCACCCTGACTCTTGCTATACTAATACTAACATGATTTTTCAGTCAGTATTTATGATGACTTAATTTTAAGTACAAACCACTTAAAATCAGACACTCCCTGCAGGCACAACGTGTTCTGTACTTACCCACAGGAGACATTTCAGGAACCCCTGCAGTGTATGGCCCATCCAGAAATTTGGGTTCATTGTCATTGATATCCTGGATCTTGATGACGAACTCTGACTCGGGCTCCACAGGCTTGTTGGTGAGCCTGTCCAGCGCTTGGGCTCGAAGCGTGTAGTAGGCCTGCTCCTCACGGTCCAGCCTCTTGGTGGCATGAATATCCCCAGTGTTCTCATCAATAATGAAAATGGAACTTGCCCCTTCGCCTGACAAGATGTATTTGATGGAACCATCTCCTTTATCAACATCAGAGTGAAGCTGGTGAAAAATTCATGTGAGATGAGATTAACTTACAAGAGAGTCAGCGATATGGAGATATGTAAAAATAATTCTTATGTCAGGCAGCAGTACACGAAATTTTATTGTTCTTGGGAAGATAAGCTGAACGCTTATTGTGCACAGAAGAAAGGCTATTAGAATGTGTCAGCTTGCACTTGTGAGCAAGACAATTTCATTTCTTCCTGTAAACAGTCTCATTTCCAAGATTTTTTTTTTTTTTAATCATCCCCAAAGTTAGGAACTTGTAGTGTTATTTTTTATTTGGTCTGTCCTTGCCTTGCAAGTTTTAGCCATCTTCTTTGAACAGAGCAGACATTCAGTAAACATGCATAATTGGTTGACTGGATCTTATTCCAAGCAAAGGGACTGGCTACAGAACAGTAAATTTAGATCTAATGTAACATTTAATATGCTCAGAAATCCCCACATTCTGTAAGGGCACCCTTCCCACCCACCTCACCCCACTCCCACACCGTGTCATGGTTAGCAAGTCCAGTCGCTAAATCAGTCTCCAAATGCTGTTCTGTATTTTAAAATTTGCAGGTGAAAAAACTACTCTGCTCTCTGAAATAGGAATTTTAAATCAATATGTGCCTGAGACTTCAACAAAAACCTTTCTTGAAATACCAAGAACTGCATTAGATTTGCATGATTAACCCTGGTGTTGGCAGCAGGGCAGCACCTACTGATTTGCATTTCATATCTAGAACTGTCCCTGCTGTATGTCAGAACATTATGTTGAACAAAGAAACCTTAGGAAATTCAGAAATAATTACACATTTTCCTGAACTCCATGACCTGAGAAATATACTACTCAATCTATCATTTCAACAGTATTTCATCCCCTAAACCCAACACCATGCTGGAATTCGATTAATACGGAGGCAGAAACCCAATTTACCAAACAACAAGGTCTTTCACTGCCCTGTAAAACTATGTTTGCCTCCTTTAAAAGACAAGGTGCTAAAAATATAAAATATGGATGACTGGTTAGGAAATGGTGCGCCCACTACATTTTAGCCCTTTATGGTAGCTGCTGAGGATACGGCTTTTTGCAACATTAATTTCTGTAAGGGATTCTTCCACTGAACTATAATAGTTGAGTTTATATTCTGCTCCAAAGTACTTAAATACTTGCTTTATTCCTTGGATTCTAGTTTCTAGCCAGACATAATACAAAACATGCGTTTGTGGCATGAGTTACAACTGAAATGAGTTCAGTGTGGAATGATCCAGTGGATCACTGTGCTGCCAGTTTATCCAGCACTTGGGGGAAGCTGTATTCTTGAAATATTGTCAATCACCTAATTTTCTTAAGTCATTATCTGGGTTACTATTACATATGTCCTGTTACTGTTAGGTGCCGCTGAGTTAATTTTTGACTTTTAGCAACCCCATGTGACAGAGCAGAACTGCCTCATAGGGTTTTCTAGGTTGTTAAAGTATTACAGGAGCAGATCTTTCTCCCACGAAGTGGCTGGTGGGTTCACACTGCCGATGTCCTGGTTAGCAGCTGAGTGATTAACCATTGTGCCACCAGGGCTCCTTATTCCATATATCCCTCCCTCTAATTCAAGAAGGACAAAAGCTGATTAAGTATTATAGTTTGCATTATTGAGTGCTTCCTATATGCCAGGCACTATTCTTAATGCCCTCTGTATAGTAACTCCTTTAATAATCACAGCTGCCCTTATTGTCCTTATTTACAAATGAGGCAGAGAAAGACTGGGTTGCTTGCCTGAGGTCATGCAGCCAGCTCCCCATGGCAGCGCCAGGATTATGAAAACAGCAGGCTGGTGTCGAGCCCAGGTCTCCACTCTCTGCATGTGGTCCTGCTGCTGGGAGGGGAGCTGCTGTCCTGTGAGGCAGGGGCATCAAACTCTTGCATTCTGTGTGCCACCTAGGGCAGTGACACTATTCTGCATGGTACTATAGCGGTGGGTACCTAACATTACACATGTGTCAAAACCCAGAGAAGTGTACAACATAAAGATGATCCCTAATGCAAACTATAGGCTTTAGTTAATGACAATGTATTGATAATGGTTCAGCAATTGTACTGACTGTGCCACAGGAATGCAAGATGTTAGTATAAGAAATGGTGTGCAGGGTGGATGGAGAATATGAGAACTCTCTGTACTTTCTGCTCAATTTTCCTGAAAACCTAAAAGTGTTATAAAAAAAATAAAGCCTATGAGTTTAAAAAAATAAATCATATGGAACTCAAATTCCTGTGTGCATAAATAAAGTTTTACTGGAGCACACATACACAAAGCTGCTGCAAAAGAGGACTCAGGGAAAGCAGAGTACATGAAAGCAACCCCCCCCCCCATGCCACTGTAACACCAAACCTAAAGGAAGCTCAGTGCTTCAGGGTCCCTTTCATCAAGGCATTTGATGGCTTCCCAGCAGGGTCCTCTCATGACGTAACAATAAACTCTACCACACTCAACACCGCATAGCAGGAACGGAGGCCTGAGACAAATGCAGACCATGGCTGAAATTAAATTTTTTTAACTGTCACTCCCTCAAGTACTCCACCACCCCCACTTTTCACCTACATTATCCTAACCCCTCCCCACCCCTCCTGTATGCTCTGATGGGGCAGCACCTAGCCATGGCTTGTCTCCATGCCTCTTCTAACAGTGGTGTAGAAGGTTAAAGAGCCAGGTGACCATAAGAAATACATGGAACATTAGGTCATGTCTTTAACTGAGGGTTTACTACATCTCTAAATCACCAGAGGGACTCCCACTTACAAAACCAGCTCTTATGAGTCATTTAACTAATTCCCATCAACGGATTCCTATCTTCATGACATGGTCACACAAATGTCCCTGTGGTATTCCAGGTACTTGAGAGAGGATCAACTGTTTTTCAGTATATAAAACACATTAAATTCCTACTGTGAACTTCAACCTGAGCTCTGATGCTGTATTTGATATTATGGCGATGCTAGTTGTTCTCCATTACTGAGCTTAATGGTAAAGAGTTCATACTGCTGGTTTCTTCTCCAAACATTCAGGGATCAGGTTCCTTCAGTTCGTCTATCACACTCACACACACACACACACACACACACACACACACACACACACACACACACTCTCTCTCATTCTCAGGCACACTGAACCTTACCATCCTCCCCATCACTAGCAATTTCCTCCCAGCTGGGCCCATCACTAAGCTTGTAATCACTGCCAAAATTCACAAGCAGAAAATTGCTTTGAGTCTAAGCTCAGTGTCCTTGCAAGGTTAGCGTAAGCATCTGCAGTTGAAAGTGGATGACCAGCTTTGAAATGTTAGGATGGATACATAATTATCAGACACATCCAGACATTTAGTCTGTGAGACTGTGTGCACTACACTAATCTTAACAGGTGGAGTGAAACCCATGCTGTTAGAGAAAAATCTGCTCTCCTTCCATGCTCAGCAAAGGAGAAAAATGTTGCTGCAAGTCTAGAACTACCAAATGACAGTATTGATCCATACATGCAAACACATGCACACACACATACACGTTTGTGGATAACTGATAATAATAAATTGAGCGAAAAGTACCACTCTCCATCGTGAAAACCTACGATCAGGGAAAAAAACAAATTCTACTGTCTCATAATAGGATAAATAAATAGATAAACAATAAATGAAAAACACAACCAAAGCCAAATATCTGTACTCTATTTGAGGCAGAGTAAAACTCAAAATGCTATGTGTATTTCACTTGCAAATAGCTCAGTAAAAGTAATTCTGTGATTAGTCCTAAAAATGTAACAAAAATAAAAAAATAATGATAACTGAATTCATTAATCACCAGACAGCACTTAGCTTTACTGTTGGGGTTCCTAAATACTTTCCAAAATATCTGTCATGATTGCAATGGAAATATTTACATTAACTGTGTGTGTGTGTGTGTGTGCAAATGAGCACCAAAAGTGAGGCCCACAGAGCCTTTAGTGATTCCAGCTCATGATAAGGCAAAGATAAGCAGGGCAGGAGACACAATCATTATGTGAATCCTGTAGGGTCACTGTGAGTTGGAATTGACTCCACGGCACCTAACAATAACATAGGCCATTATGTCAACACTGGGTAGACTGACAATACAGAAAATATCAATCTAGGTTAGACCCAGTTACTATCTACCCAGGCCAGGGATGCAAACTGCATGTTACACATACCCTAAAATATCAGATATTTCTTAATAATCCATTATGGCTCCATCATTTCCTTCTGGATGGAGGCCCCTCCAAATTGTCTCCCATAAAGCCAATCCTAGTTCCAAATCTTAACATCTTTCACTTGGGCTATTGCAAAACTCCCCAATTATTCTCCAGTTTTTATAATTTGCATTGTCTAGGCTTTCATTATGTTTCTCTTGTTGTTAGTTGCCATCAACTCGATTCTGACTCCTGGTGACCCCACGTGTGCAGCGGATAACTGCTCCATAAAGTTTTCAAGGCTGTGATCTTTTGGAAGCAGATCACCAGGCCTTACTTCCAAGGTGCCTCTGGGTAAATCTGAACTGCTAACTTTTTGGCTAGTAGTTGAACGCCTTTCATAATACATGTTAAAAATCGCCTCCCTAAAATCTATGTCACTTCCCTCATCACACACACAAGTACTTCCCATGGTCGATGGGTTTACCCAAGTTCTAAACATGGGGCTCAGCTGGGCTGTGTGCTGTCTTCTTAGTCTCCTTCTTTCAGCACATCTAATGGTGCCCTCTGCTCTCCCCTGCCGGAGCACAGCAAGCATTTCTGTACCTTCAACACATGCCCTTGCTTGTCTTCTCTACCAACTCACTCCCAACTCAGCCTCATGCCAGCTCCCTTTCACTGAGTCTGACCAGTCTTACTCATTTTCTTCTATAGCAGGCTAGTTAGGTTTCTATAACAGAATGCATTTAATTTTGCTTGATATTAAAAACTGGTTTTGTTGCTTTAATATACAACCCCTCCTTTATTTATAAACTTCTTAAGGACTGGCTGGGCCTCTCAGAATTCTTTTTTTATCATCACACTCAACATTCTCAACAGACAGCTTGCTGTATTAACTTTGGTAATTTTACAATCCACTTGGTAAAATAGTGCCACTTGTTTTATTTCAATTTATACCCTTTTAAGTTTTAATAGCATTAGGCAAAAACAAGACAAAATACTCAGTACCTTTGGTTTGTTCTCAGTACATAATCCTCTGAACAGCCTAGATGGAGCTCAGATACCCCTTTTTCTATGCCTGTGGTAACACCTGCACATTATTCTAAACTTGGCCATTTACACACTTGTGTTCCCCAGGAGGCAAGCCTTTGTAGTGGCAGAAACGCTTTCTCATTTTTGTTTCCCCAGCCCTTACAGAGCAGCTGTTTGCACTTGCATGTGTATGTGCACACACACACACACACACACACAGACACACACATGAAAAAGGTGCTCAAGAGGGGTTAAGAGACAAATATCCTTGGATGCTAGAGCTTCTATGTCTTTGATTAATTTTTTTATCTACCCTTGTTTTATTAAAAAAGACTGTAGAGATCAAACCTGAACACAGATCTATATACTGCAGTTCACAGGATTTTAATTACATCTATTTAACCAGCTAGGGCCTGATAAGAACTACCTGGTCTAGCACTTTCAAACTTAGAACAGTCTGGGAATGGGAATTATTCCTCAATTTAGAAAGGCTGAAGTGAAAAATCAATTCAATACACCCACTCCTGACTTATCAACGTGGTTAGGTTCCAAAGACCAGGTTATTATGCAAAAATTAGCATTATATGAAAATGGATGATGACTACATCAGATCACTAAATGGAAGATGATGAAATCATTACATAACTGCCAAATGACATCATGTAACTGACAAACTGCTGAGAATCATGGCCCAGCCAAGTTGACACTAACCTTAACCATCAAAGCCAGCATTATTCTTACCTCAGCATTTGTTACTCCCAGACATACATCATTACTGCACAAAACAGTCATATAGATTTTTTATTATTGTTGTAAATACAAAATGTCAGATAACAAGATAGTAAAGAGTGGGTGTATGTTGATCAACTTTTCTTCCTTCTACATGCTTCTTAACTCTGCTTCTTATTTGATTGTGCTGATCTTATCTTTACATTCTCAGTCTCTTCCTCTGTAAAATGGAGATAAAAATATCCACATGCGGACTTCATTGAACTCTTATGACCAGTATTCTACATGATACAGTAGAATGCAAATCATAAAGATAAAAATGTTATAATTTGAGGGATTGCATTTTTTAAATGTTTTTGCCTTTCAAAACATGCTGAATTTTCATGTCTCAAAAAACCAAAAACATAAATATAGGCATAAGATGAACTGTTAGGGAAGAGATAATGTTTATTATTAAAACTTTGACACCAAAAAAGATTTTTTTTTAATTAAAAAAAGCTCTGTGCTTGATGAGGATGAACATAACTGTAGTTTTATATTCAAGTGTTCCTCGTAATACAAATTTAACAAGAATGGAAAATATTTCATCATATAAATAAAATTTCGTACTGCCAATACATTTGTGTACAAAATGGAGTAATGATGGCAGAGTAAAACTATGCATACACTCCTTTGAGCAGCAAGTTAAGCAATCAAAGAATGATTTACATTAAGAATAAGTAAAAGTATCTAAGATGAATTTTCCACCACTTTTTGTTATAGATTCCTGATTTTTGAAACTTAAAAATACATGCCAGGTTATTAGGACTCATACAATTTACTTTTACTAAACTTTTATGAGGTTAAAATTATAAGTAGAGAGGGTGGATTTAAACAGTAATTGGTGAAAACACAAGTGCTTGAATATACACAATACGTACAAGTTTTCTTTTCTCATTATGTTTTTAATAGATAGTTTCCACATGCCACTGGACACCTTGTAATTATCAAGCTGTTGAAGAAATATTATACACGAAAACAAGTGCATGAGTCATTTTCTTCTGGTTGGAGTATTCCTAATTTATAATTATCATTGTGGTCCAGGATAATAGAACACAATTTACCTGTGAAGCATCTCTGATGAAGATGCATGACTTAAGAAGTATATATATTAATTACTGTACATAGAGGAGTAAAAGAAAGAGGCATAATTGAGGAAGTACTTAGGTAAGGTTAAAATTGCAAAGAAAATCTCTCTCTCTCTTTTTTTTTACCCACCAATAAGTACAATGAAAGGAGGGCCTTCTCAGATTGTTTTCATTCTCAGAAAGGTCATGCTAATACAGTGCTGAAGAACATTCATTCTGGGCTCTAATTAAGTTCATTTACTTAGTAGCAGAGTGGGACAACTTCAAGGTCACTGCAAAAGGAGCCAGGAGGTCTGAGGTCTGGCTCTTGAATCCTCTGTTCCTTATTGTGCTGCCTTGATTGCTTTTATGTAAATCCCAGCCCATTCATCTGCAGTGGATCAGTATCTGTCCCTGTCCTCGAAGGGAGGATAAAATGAAGCCATGCATTTGGAAGCACTTTTGTAAAATGTAACTTTCTATCCATATATACGTATATATATGTTTACATACAGTGCACAATGGAACGCTCTGCATTTCTTAGCAGAAAAAAAGAAAAACAACTTGCTCTTGTTTGAAAAGTTTGCACATTAGTGCCTATGGTGTGGTTACAATGTCACACGTACTGCTACAGCCTTTTCATCAAGGATCATATGATGGCAACTCTCTTCTTTATTCCACACAGTTACAAGCACCTAAAGAAAACTCCACAGCACTGGTGGCATCCTATCTTTGACTGCTGTCTCCAGGCCAGATCTAAAACTTTCAAACAACTTAAGAAGTAAATCTGCCTTGAGTCAAATTCTCCATGATCCAGACTGAAGCAGAAATCTCATCCTCTCTTGATGTAACTGAGCACATTGTGTTCTCCACTTCAGGGCTCGTGGGGCAGTTCTTGTTCACATCGTAGTAAATGCCAAGCAGTGGACCAGATGCAGTTAAAAAGCAATCCTCTGGAGAGGTAAAGCTTTTTTCTTAGGAGCATAACTTTTAATCTTGCTTTTTAAACTGAGGCTGGTTGAGCAGGAAATGTACCATTAACAGGAGGCAAGAGCAAAAAACCCAGTGCCATCAAGTCAATTCCAACTCATAGCTACCCTATAGGACAGAGAAGAACTGCCCCATAGGGTTTTCAAGGCTGTAATCTTTACGGAAGCAGACTGTCACATCTTTCTCCCGCAGAGTGACTGTTGGATGTGAACTGCTGACCTTTCGGTTAGCAATAGAGTACTTAACCACTGCGCCACGTGGTCCAATATGGTCCCAGCACACTGGGCTGCCTGTCCAAGTGTGGTCAGTATAGAAAGTGATAGGAAGGGCTTAGTAACTTTTATAGTAATTTTCCAGAGTAATTTCCTATTCGTTGAACCTAATAATAATGATAAAAAATGGGATTGATTTTTGAATCTCAATAATTCATCGTTATTGTATTTTACAAAAGTCACTATCAGGAGATCACCAATAAACTGAAATTTTTTAAAAGAAACAAATACACAAGCAAACAAACAACAACAAAAACCATGGCCCTTCACCACAGACTAGTTGAAAAGCACTGGACCAGAGGATATAACCTTCAATGAAAGCTCTCTTGAATGCTTCCAGACAGTCGTTAGTCTAACACCCTTTTCCTTTCCTAACATTAGGATAGACTGAAAAATACTCACCACCAGTGAGGCTAAAAGCACTCCGTAGAGGCCATCCTCAAGGCCTGCACAGATTCTGTGTGCGTGGCATCTTGGAGAAGGCGTTCACATACATGTTGCAGACAGCAAGAGCAGAATGTGTTTGCAAAGTATTTCCTGGAGTTTTCTACATTGTGTTGCTTTGTGTATTTGAAAACAGAAACAGTAATAGCTAAAACAACGGAAGTATAATTTTGGGGGAGAAAACACCAACACTTCCATAATTTCAAGACACTATCTTTTCTACACTACGCTACCCTGTTATTCTGCTACAATTCTGGACGTGTCCAATGTGACCTGATGTAGGTCAGTGTGTGGACAGGAGATATAGACAAACACAGAACATCAGAGATAACACAGGAGGAGGATGAACAAAGAAAAAGAAGCTGGCCCAAGATCAGAAAGACAAGGTCATTCAACACTTAATCTTATCAATAAGCTCCTGATCAGGAAGGTCTGATGATTAACCCAAAATCCACAGTAAGTATACATTTGTAATTTGGCAATATTTGTTTAATAAACTTTGTTTCAATCTTCTCCACTGGCTATTTAGTGTTTGTCTAATTAATCCTTTCTGGCATTTTCATAAAGTTACAAGTTAAAAGTACCTTTTTAGCTGTTACTGAAGGTATTAAGTTAAAGTACCACTTTAGCCATTACCTAGACTAGACAGATACACTCTACACTATCCTGGTGCCTGAAATGGATTATTCTGGTAAATTAAATAGAGCTCAAGTCTAGCCTATCTCTGTATACTTGTACATTCCTCATCTAGACACTTAACATGTATTAATCATCTATTTAGAAGCAAATATGTTTGGATTATCTACCACGCACCAGGTGTATGAGTGTCTACAGGTGAAGACAAGAATGCACAGTGTAGCAAAGCAGACCCTAAAGTGTTGAACCAAACAGCCCTTGTCTTCACGAGCTTACAGTGTAGCAGGTGGTCAGTGTACAAGTTACATTAGCAATTGGAACTGGGATGGCCATGAAAAAGCACTCTGAGAGCACCGAGAAATCATACGATAGGAAGACCAACTCCCAGGGCTCAGGAAAGTGCTTCTGAAGAAATGATATTTAGGCTGAGACAAGAAGGATGTCACTAACAGTCAGGCAATGAAGAGCAGAATTTCATTTCCAGAAAGACTCTTGACTGAATAATGGAATAAATTCCTTTCTATGGACATTTTGACGAATAACTGAGTAATACACCAAACCCAAAAACCAAACCCACTGCCATCGAGTCGATTCTGACTCATAGCAACCCTACAAGACAGAGTAGAACTGCCTCACAGGGTTTACAAGGCTGTAAATCTTCACAGAAGCACATCTTTCTCCCATGGCGTTGCTGGTGGGTTTGAAGGGCTGACCTTTTGGTTAGTACCCGAGTGCTTTAATCACTGCAACACTAGGGCTCCTTCCGAATAATACACAACAGGAACCACTAATTTATAACGGGGAATAATTTTGTTGTGTAATGTGTAAAGAGGCCTATAGCATAAACATACCATAACCTACATTCTGACAGCATGTTTAAATAATTTTAAAAAGATCACAGAATAGTTCATTGCCTTTTACCCATCGTTTTGCCAATGAAGTAATCGTTTTTTAAAGTTTAGTCTGTAGATCTCCTGAATTGGAATTACCTGGGATGTAAATTACAATGCAAATTTCAGGGCTCTGCTTTAAATCTGCAGAATCACAATTTCTTTCATTTGGGCCAGGAACCAGTATTTTTCAATCAGCATCCCAGGCTGAAAACTACTCATCTAACAGCACTATTCACACACATACCTGTTTGGGTCAGTAATGTTACTGCTGAAAACAGTCACTTTTAAGTGTATTTATAATTTCTTCTATATAAGCTTGTCGAATAAAGTTTACTCTGTATTATGATTTGTTTACATATTTTACTCAGAAGGGTACTGTCCCTTTTCTAAGTTCAAATGGTACAGTGAGAGGAAAGTATACAGTGTATACTTATGTATCCATTAGAGAGCATGTACTGAGACTAAACAATGGCTATATTTAAATTTTAGGAGCTGTGGTGGAGCAGTGGTTAAGCTCTTGGCTGCTAACCAAAAAGGTCGGCAGCTCAAACCCACCAGCCGCTCCTCGGGAGAAAAATGTGACAGTCTGCTTCCATTAAGATTACAGCCCTATGGGGCAGTTCTACTCTGTCCTACAGGGTCGCTATGAGTCCAACTCGATGGCAACAGGTTACACTTAAATTCTAGGCCACTTTACAATTATTTAAATTTCCATGAGGAGGACAAACTTGCTTTTATTTTTGCCATAACTCATGTTTCAAGGCACCCCAAAATTGTGAGAAGCTAATTTGGGGACTATTAGGTGGGATGGAGTATGTTTCGCAGATGCAAAGTTACAACACATTATTCATGTAAACCACATTTTCTGTGCATAGCAAGTTCACACTATCAACACACAAGGATGCATCTTAGGCTGTAAACATCCTTTGGAGGCCAGAAAGATAAACCTAGAACAACAAAATGCTTATATTTTATGTGGTATTAGTACTGCTCGGAGCCAGTAAGTCAGGGAGAATGCTCAAGATAATGCAAAATCTATAAGCAACAGTATCCACAACATTCTTTTTGTTAGTGTGCTATTTTTTTCCCAAACTAGACTTGTGTCTGCTCAAAAAAACTGGTATTTTCCATTACTGTATTGTTATGATTAAACAGTTGGAAATTTAAAGCAAACAAAGAGAAGGGGAGTGAAAGGAAACTAACATTTATGATCTCAATTAAGCCTCAGAGCTAATTCCCAAACCTGAAATGTTCTCTACTGCATGCAGGTATGTCACCCAGATTCCAACACATCGGCACGCCAAGAACTGAAGCATTCATTCCCTCAGCCGCTGGAAATACTAGAGGCTCTCAGCTCTCAATTCCCACCCACTGTACCACAGCTTGCCCTCCACTGAGGAGAGCCACCTCACCCAGTCACAGCTGCCAGGGGTAGCTGAATACACAGGCCCATGAACCAAAGGGTGAGAATGAGTTTGTCCCTGCTTCCTTTCACACCTACTGACCCACTTAGGAATGTGTATTTCCATTCCTTCAAGGGAGGTTCTTCTGCTGGGTTCACAAGCTATGGCTGCCCCCCTTCACTGTGGACTCTTAGCTCCAAGGGACAAGCGGGCAAGGAGAGGAGTCAATGTCCTGGTAGGTGTAATTGGCCTTGATCATCAGGAATAGGTGGGGCTTCTCTTACAAAACAGCACCAAGAAAGAAGAGGTTTGGCATCTGGGCACTTGGGTGTCTCTTGGTACTCCTTGCCCCATTTTGATGGTGAATGGACATGTGAAGGGCCTCAGCCTGAGGAGGGCTTGAGAATGAGAGGGAAATGAGCATCAGTTGTAGCACTGAGACACACTGCAGCTAATCTCCTAGTAAATTCCACCGGGAAAAAAGGTCTAAGAAGTTTCTGAGCAGCTGCTTCCTAAGCATATTCAATGAAAGAACTCGATGTGAGTGGAGCAGTGGGTAGACTACAGGGCATGTTATGGCAGCCTTCCACATCCACGCCGTCCCCGCCCAATGAAGCCATCACTCCCCTAGCAGCTGGGAGAGATGGCAGCTGGCACCTCTCAGCTAAGTCCTTCCCCAAAATTGTCCTCAGCTGAGGAGAGTCACCTGCCCAAGGTAATACTCCTTTCTTGGCAGCAGCCCATATCCAAAGACTGGCCGATGGGAGGCTTTAAACACCCAACCCCTCAGACTACTTCAGACAACTTTGAAGAGCCATTTCAGCTCCAGAAATCCCAAAGGATTAGTCATGCTGGACATTACACCTGCAGAGCAATTCAACTCCTTTCCTCTGCTCAATGCTACTTCCCTCACTTCCTCTCAACTGTTGATTCCAATAACACACTCCAATCAATTCCCTACAGGCAAATCCCTGTCTCAGAGTGTCTCCTGTGGAACTGAGCTGCAACACCCACACAGGTGAGTAACTTAACAACTGGTATGTGACAGAGTGTGGTTGTATGTGCACAACCATCCTCATGCACACCAGGCTGTCTCCTTCAGAGGCATAGGACAGGGGGAGGCACACTGATATAATTTGGTCAGAGATATATGTGCTTGTACATCAGAAGCAGCAGCAGTAAAGTCCAAACAAGGTCTAACCCTGGGCAGAGTGCCGCTCACTGCCCAGTATGGTGACATACTCTTATTTTTCCCCGTAGTCCCAAATGCTTCACTTTATACAGACACCATGCTGTGGATGAACCAGTCCAAGGAGTGCAGAGAATTCGCTGTGGTGTTTTCTCTCAGGAAAAAGGAGCAGCAGAATGGCTTTAGTTGAGTGAGGCCAGGGCCCAATCTGCGTGCGTGCCTCCTCACACGACACCCCAGTTCTCCACTCCAGGATAAGGGTCTCGTGTTCACTCAAGTGCTATTATGCCCAGATCACAGCACAAAAATAATTCAACAGGATATCTGGCCATGGGCCCAGGCTTTTTATTTGTAAAACTCCTCAGGTCATACAATCATACATCCACTGACCTAAAATGAATAAAAGAATACACAGGAAGACAGAGGGTAATGCTCTTCCATCTTACTAATCATATTTTTGAAAGAGGAGAAATAGGTTTATCAACTAGATACAAAAGAGAGAAAAACAGCATGTCCGCAGAGCTTAGGCAATGATTTGCTGAACGGGTGAACATTTTTAAAAGCATACCTCAAGAAATATCTGGTATAATTTCAAAAAACACTAAAGATTCCTACATAATAATAAAATAACCTGATTGACATGACAGACCTCTCCATGGGATAATGTAACTCTCTCCCTATAATACAGCATGTAGGAGGAATAATAAGACCATACTCTGGCTCAGGTGACTAAGAAGAGCTAAGGTATGTTTTCTCCTCAAAAGCAAAATATCATTAAGGAATAAATGAGGAAAACAAAGCCTCTCCTGAGGCTCTTAACACCCCCCTTACAAGCCCCCTACAACCACAATCACTTCAATCTCCTGCCTTCCTACACACTAATAACCTTGATCACAGCGTTTAATGCCAAACGATAAAAAATTTCCCTAAACAAATGTAAGGAAAGTAGTAAATTTATAGGAGGGAAAAAAGAGGAAAGAGAGTGGGGTAGAAGGGACAGGCAGCAACCACCAAAGAACGAAACCAGTAATTAGGCTGACACTTGGGTGGGACATGATCCTTGGAAGGAAGCTGACTCAAATAGCTATCATCTGGCAGACTCTGCAAAGATACCACTGGTTCTCCCAGGAGATACCTGGCTCGGGGCTGTCTATCTTTGCATCCAGGCTGTTCTGGTATTAACTGGAGGGAGGACTACACTGTAGACCACCAACAGGAAGCTTGGCCACATCAGTGGGCTGAGGAATAGACAAGGAAGAATGGATAACACCATTGCTTGTGACTCAGTTTTGAAAAATTCTGTTTAGCTTTTTAACTGATGAAGTTCTGTCAGATTTTAAAAATGTAATCAGTTCTCTGATTACTTAACAGCCACATTTATTTCATAGTGTGATTCTTTGCCCCTTCTCCCAATGTGTGTTAAATATCAGAGAGAGCTCTATTCTGCTACCCATTAATCACAGAATTGAGATTCAAGATGAATAAGACAAGGTCTTCAGAAACCTGACTACAATCTTTGAAGTTGAGTAAGAATAATATTGACACCAATTTGCATCTGTAGTAAGCAATGTGACATAGGACAAGTGCTAAGGGATCTAGGTTCTAGGGCCAGCAGCAACATTCCCATGTTGGACAACCGGAGGCAGTCTCTGGACTTCAGCTTGTTCATCTACAAATGGTTGGACTAGGAGGTCTTAAAAGTTCCTCACATTCTGGAAATTCCATGCTTCCCCTCTAAGTAAGCATAGGTATGGTACAATCATCCATGCATTCAATAAATATGTATTAGATACCTCATATATACTATAGATTCCAGGATCTGCACAAGGCATTGGGACCTGCATTCCTCCTAATGTATTCATTTAAACTCCCTGATACAGTTACTTATAGAAACTGTGTAATCATACCACACTGGGAATGTCAGGAGTGTTTTACGACATGATAAGATTATTGTATAAAAAACCTCATAGCTTTATTTTGTAAGATTCTTTTTTATAATTTCAAAATGTCTGCTTAGCAATTGCTTGTGAAAGTACGGCACTGAGACATTTACTTCTGGGCACTTGGGAGTGAGAATCTTTTTTTTTTGTTTATGTATACCAGCTTGCAATTTGGTTAAGATAATTCAACAGAGGTAATTAGCTTTCAATTTGAAAATCTATGCCAAGAACACATTCAAAATATCTTCAAAGGGTACGTCAAAATAATTTGCTACCAAACATACAACTGTCAGGGTAAGTGCACTTATTTAAAAGGGCATATTATTAATGGTACTTACTTAAAATTTATCTGATATCTTATGCACAAATTCAATTAGTATCACTTACAAATATATGCACTAAGAAAACCCATTTGCTCTTTCTTTCTCTGAGATTTATAATGTTATACATTTTCCCTACACTTCTTAGATGCATTATTCTATTTCAATTGGAACTACCCAAAACTCCTTGTAGCAGTACTTGGATGATAATGATTTCCTGGTAGAAGCCTACTACTGAGGAAATTAATACAGAGAAACATATTCCCGGAGGGCATCGTTTTGGGTGGGTGTTTTCCCCCGTTTTCTATGTTACATCCATTAACTAAAACTTCCTATGCTATGGACCACCAAAAAAAAAAAAGTGTCAACTGAATCTTCTTTCATTTACATTGTATGTGATAGAAAAAAAGAATCCTATCACTGAATGAGCATATGTGTTGCAGCACGTCCAATATAAAGCTATCAGTAACCACTGTGACTAGTTGGTCCTAGACTGCAATACTATGTGAAATGGGACCCTTCTAATAATGATAAAGGGATGACAGAACATTTCCCTCTCGCTTGATCCAGTCGAATTCAAAATCCCGCCGCTACTGTCAAAGAATGTGCTACTCTATTCTGTTCTGTAACCTTGGCCTGCTTTGCCATACATTTGCAATCCCAACTTTTCTCCTCTCTGCTTCACACTGTAAGGGCTAATATTTGTTGAATGTAATTATGTGCCAGGCACTGTGGTTAAGTGTCCCTTTAATTCTTCTAACAAACTTTTGTGGTAGCATTACTGTCCTAATTTTAAACATGGGAAAACTGTGACTTACAGAATTAAATATTTTGCCTAAGGTCACAGAATAATGTCACAGACTTGAATCTAGGGCTCTGCAACAACAAATTCTGTACTCCAACTCACTTCACCTATGCTGGGTATGCCCACTCCCACCCATCTCCTTCCACAGGAGATGACTTGGAAGACCCTGAATTACTGTATTCTCCTACATGCAAGATCCAAAAATTCATAAGGCAAAATGTGAATTATAGCTTCCAAATTTTCAGTTTTTGTTTCTGACCCTCCTTGTCCTTTAATCCCCACCCTCAATCCCTAATATTCCACCTACATAGTTCCTCAACTCTGTCTCCACCTCACGCATTACCACCCTAATTCGGGATTCCTTTACTTATCACGCAGATTAACAGCATAGCAATTTATACTTAACAAAAAATTTACTGACTCTCAAATGGTCTCCCCTTCTTTAACATCTCCAACACACAGTATAACTCGATTGTCAGATTCAACTTCATAAGACAATGATTTTATCATCTTCCAGCTCAAAATCAAGGCTAGCTCCCTCCAACTTTCCACATTAAAGATCATCTTAGCATTTGGTGTCTTAATGGTATGAGCTCAACCTGATAATTTTTACTGAATCTAAAACTCTATTGGTTGTGATGTGCACCACAGTATCATATGCTACCATAAAAGGAAAAAAAAAAAAGTATATTTAATTTTAAGATGCCAGAAATTGTAACATGTATCCCAATTTCTCAAGAAAAAATGTGAAAAAATACACATCTTATAATTGATAGAATATGGTGGTTTCTGGTTTTTGTCTTCTACTTTCTACTTCTAATTCTCTCCTATTCTTCTATGCTTACCCTTCTGCCCTGGGAATGAGGCAGGTTTGCAAAGCAAGAACATATTGCCTGAGGCTTTCTACCATCAAATCCATCAGATCCTTATAGTATCCATACCAGAAGTATCCATATTTTGCACATACCTAACATAAATATTAATTAAAATGAAAAAAGGCACATGAATCAGTCAATATTACATGTAGCTTCAGAGAAACATCATGACAATAGCTTCCAAAAATGACAATATTTTGTTTAGTTCTGCCACTGCATATGTTTTCTCCAGAGCATCTTTTAAGATTATCTTACTCTTATTTTCTTTAGAAAATCAAGTCTCCGTTGCAATCACACTGAGTGATAGCATATTTTGGTGATGAATATAATATGATGAGATGTTTCAAGTACTTTATGGTCACCACATTAATAACCACCACCTATCTGTCAGTTTGTCACACTGTGGTGGCTTGCGTGTTATGATTCTGGAAGCGATGTCACTGACATTTCAAATACCAGCAGGGTCACCCATGGTGGACAGGTTTCAATGGAGCTTCCAGACTAAGGCAGAGTAGGAAGAAAGGCCTGGTGGTCTGCTTTTGAAAATTATCGAATGAATACCATATGGATCACAAGAGAATATTGTCTGTTATACTGCTGGAAGATGAACTCACTAGGCTTAAAGGCACTCAGAATACACAGGGGTCGCAAAAAATGGACTCTAGCGTACCAGTGATCAACCAGGCAACATTTTGTTCTGTTGTACATGGGGTTGCCATGAGTTGCAGCCGACGTGACAGCAACTAAAAATAACAACCACAACCATTAACAAGAACAACAAACCTTACCTAATTCTTGGAATTCCATACTACAGACTAGTTATAGTAATATTACTTTATGAACATTTAAGAGAGTGAGAAGTATTTGTTTTATAATGAAATGGAAATAAGTGTCTTCACTGGAATTTCTCATATGTACATTTATTTAGAAGAAATGTCTCATAAATTTTGTAGGATAGAGGGTGAGGTCCCCTCACCCTCCAAATGTTCAAGTTTTAATGGATAATTACCAAATCTCTTAGCAAAAATAAGACAGAGAGATAAACCAGAAGCTGGATGTTCCATGGAGGAAGGACAAAGGCAACGTTTTAGAGCTGGGATAGCAAGTACAGAACATCAGATGAAGGCTTTTAAGTGGAGTGCTGTACTGCACTCCCTGTGGCCCCACTTATCTTTAATAAGGATGTTTTACAGGTTTCAAAATGCTTGGTGTGATTGGATTTCTTATGGAAATTACCGAAGAGCTGAGTTTTGATGCGGGCTAAACGGAATCAGTCTGTGTGGATGGAGTACTTTTGAAGACTGGGTAACGATGGCAATTGTAGACAGTGTTTTTCTCTTGTCTGCTGCTCTGGAGGGCACAGTTCTACAATGTGAGCGTACAACTCCTTTTTCATGGAGGTAAAAAAGCTGCAAAGCTTAATATTCTAGAATACAATATTATTCATACACTTGTTTCCTAAGAAAGAAGATACACATATTCTTCCATCTGCATCTGCTTTTTTTTTTAATATAAGGCGAGAAAATTACAGCACAAAATAGCTGACACACAGTGCTGGGGTGAAGTACTGCCTGCTGTTTCACCCACAAGCTTCTTGGAGGGGATGACAAAGGAGGTTTTTCAGGCTGAGGTGTTTGATTCTTTACACTTGTACTCAACAGACATTGACCTCCTTTTGCACCCTAGAAGGCACATTAATTCACTACTCAGAAGTACAGGAATCAGAAAACCCTCCCTTTTCTTCTTCTATCTTCCAAATTCTATGTTTTACCACTCTGGAGAAAATGGGCTGTAGCATCTATTCTACAGCTCCATGGAACACGGCTAGAACTTCTAAGAACTGCAGTATTTTGTAACACATAGAATGTCAGCCTCTGGGCACTTAGGAAAAATATCTAACGTCTCACCATAAAATAAACAGTTAATGTTGTTTTCAAAATTCAATATCCAAGTAGCATATAAACAAATTAGCATACTAAGCAGAGAAAGGTTACTTAGCCAGATGCCATTTAATTAAAAACTGGAGAGATCCATTTAAAATAAAAGCCAAAGAGAAACAGATGAAGGATTAGGAGGATTGGAAGAATGTATACAATCACTAGGGCAGAGGGAATATTAACTAGTTAAGTTGTATTCGTTTTCAGTAATTCTTTCGTATTCTAAACAAATTAAACTGGTGAAGGATTTGCTGGACAGAATCCCAGAGTGAACATAAAAGTATTATATATATTATATCACGTAACATAGCCCCGAAGATTTCTATAGGACATTTTATATATCTGTAAAGAACAGAAACTATGTTTGCTACATTGTAATGTTACTTGATCACTTCAAGAATGGAGAATCCACTGGATGCCAGGCATCTGTCTGACTAGCAGTGGCCAGAGGTGGAAGAACACTGTCTGTAATCAGAGTGCTGGGGGCCAAGGCTTGGCTCTAACACTTGTTTTATATATATAAAACTTTTTTCAGCTTTAATTTTCGTGTGTGTGCGCATGTGTGTATGTAAACAGGTGATATGATGGCCCCTGCAACCTCAATGAGTTTTTATAAGACTCAGGTGAGATAATATAAAAGAACATAGCTTATATACCACATATATTAAATAAAGAACAGTTTCCTTTATGTTGGAGCCCTGATGGCACAGTTGTTAAGCATTTGGCTGCTAACCAAAAGGTCAGCAGTTTGAAACCACCAGCCACTCCTTGGAAACCCTATGGGACAGTTCTACTCTGTCCTGTAGGGTCGCTATGAGTCGCAATCAACTCGATGGCAGTGGACTTGGCTTTGGTTTTCCTTTGGGTTACTGCTATTTGATTAAGAAAATCACATAGGAAGTAAAGGGTCTCAGCCCATACTATTTTACTAATTTATGCATACCTATATCTAGCTATCTATCTATATCTATCCATCCATTCATCCATCAAACCATCCATCCATCCATGTATACAAAGAGCTGACGGATGAGACGTGTATCATTGAAATATATATATACACACACACAGATATACATATCCATATATACATATACACTCATAGATATTTCATGTTTGAAATGGAAGCGATAAGCACAGATACTAAAAGAAGGAAGAATCAGTCCTAATAATCAGATGAGATCTTTCTTAAAACATTTCATATACATTTATAGGAAAGTTGCTTCATAAGAAATAATGAAATCTTTAAACATTGTTTCATGTTTTGAAAGCCCTTTCATAAATACATATATCTTCTTCTGTTCAAGGCATCTAAAATAATGTACCACTGTTACATATAACATGACTGACGGTATGTTCTTCATACTTTAGTGGGTTAATTTGGAACTAATCAATCACCCTTCCCAACAATGGTTTTTCTACAAACACTACTAAGACTCTAAACACCACTAATGCAATATTTTATAAATTGTCTCTAACTACTCTGGTGAACAGGAAAAGAGAACGAAGTAGTGGAGAAGATAAAACTTTAGAGTACTTGTTTCTACCCTTCATTCCTAAGAAGCTCTGATAACGGCAAATAGTAAGAGTCAACTCTTCTTCCATGAGAGTCATTATGTGCTACCTACTTCATCACCAACCAGTTTCAATTAGTTGTTTTTCTCACCTATCTTCCATGCAGAGGAGTCTAAGCGTCTTATGTACACACATCTCCACATGAATATCCCTTAGGAAACTTCAAATATGACACGGACGAACTGCAACTTAATCTGGTATTTCCTGTCTTGAGCCAGAAACATTGGATTTACCATTCATTGTACAGCACCTACAACGTAGAAGGCACCTTTTCTGAGACTGGAGATAGCGCAGTGAACAAGACAGACAAGCTCCCTTCCCTCCTCCTAGATCCCTCTCAACATTCCCAGCTCCACACGTAATTGTTAAACATCTCATAATTTTCTCACTTTCAAATAACTACCACCCTGCCCTCCTTATCCCCACCGCCACCACTCTATTTCAGTCTATTGCAATCTATTGCTTGGAATATTTAGCCATTATTCAAATGGTTTTCTGCCTCCAGTGTTGCCCCTTTCAATTTTATAGCCCTTGATCCTACCAGAGTTGGTTTTTCTGAAATTAAAAGCAAAAAATACCCATTGCGTCGTCGATTCCGACTCACAGCGACCCCATGCTGGCTCAAAACCACTAACCATCAATTACAAAAAAGACAAGCAGAACAAAACAAAACTGATTTCTTGCAAGCGTGTTTAACTTTCATGATCTGGCTCCTGCTTCATGGCTGTATCACTTACTCTTTTGTCCAATTCTTTGGCCATCTGAACCACTTAGAAACAAATCATATTTTCTCATTCCCCTATGCCTCTGCATACACTCCTCCTTTGTGCAAGGATACCTTTCCCTCTTTTCCAGTTTAGAGATCACTTTCTCATCCTTCAAGGCTCAGCTGAAATAGTAGCTCCTCTCTGAAGTCTCATCTGACTTGCTCCAGCTCAATGTGGTGCTCTTTGCTTAATCTTCCCTTGCACATTCACAAAAACTACTATCAGACAGCATAAAGAATGAATCTTTGTACGTTTCCACATTAAAATGTGACCTACAGGAAGGAAAATAACATTTCTTTGCATATTTATATCCCCAGTACATAGCCACATGGATACGCAGCCTATGTAATCCATAAATATTTCTTCCAAGAATAAACGAATGAATTTTCTGATGAACAATTATGATAACATCACTTCTCATAGGCCCAGTACAGACTTGAATTTGTTCTTTTTTGTACTCCCCAAAGTTTGACCTTCGGCCAGCTGAACTATCTTAGCTACAGGTAAAATCTTAACTCAAGGAGGGTATAACTGTCCAGAGCAGATTACATTGAACACTTTGACTCTCACCAACTGGCTAACAATCTAGGGAGCTTCATCTTTGTGAAAGCAGTTGTAACTCTGCTTCTCTTTCTTCCCGGGTAGGATACATATAAACAGCATCCATCACCCTGTTCTCTGGATTGCACAACTGTCTGGCAAGCGGTATCATTAGAAAGGTCTATCTGGTCAGTGAGGTGACCAGGAGGCAGTGAGCCACTAGAGACTCGAGCATCTGTATTAGCTGAGCAGACAGGCAGATGGCCCTATGACCTTAGAACTGGAAGTGATTATCTGTAAACATACCTGCTCACACTACACAACATGGTTTATAGCGACTGAAGCAGACTTTACATGCAATGTTATAAATGGGGTTTCAATGTTCTTTCTTTCTTGTTTTTTGAATTTCAGATTTTGTGTTTGTTATTTAGGAGAAGCACATTAGACAAATTACTCCAAAGTCACCTGTTTTAGTGATGGTGACCCAAGTGCTTTCCTGTTTTTAAGTTTCTGCTTTTTAAATTTATTTGGTTTTTGAGCCAGTAATGTAGAATGTTCTGTGAGATCTAGCAGAAATAGCTCTAAGTAAGAAAAACATCCACTACATTTGAAGAGAACCACGTACACTGTTGGTGCTTAATAAATGTTTACTGAATTAACCACCAGTTGGGAGGTCCATCTTAGTCCACACTCAACCACCAACCAGCCCGATGACCATAGGCCCAGCACTGAAATGTTAATAAATTGTTCATACTATGATCCTGGATCAATTCTTGATTACACAGGCTTGTTTTGAGAGTATGTTCAAATGAAGGACAGAGTCCAGTAAAATCTTGAGGGTAAAAAAAAAACAAAAAAAAACACCTTGCAGCTAATAATCTTTCTTCTCTCACATTTTAAAATAAGATTTCAGTGTTTTTACTGTACTAAGTGCTATCCAGCTAAAAAAAAAAGCAAAGATGATTAACTCTTGTTCATCCTTCAGACTATTCAGTTATTTATTCCTTTTGCCTTAAATCTCTCCAACTTATTCAGGAAATATATCACCCGTATATCTACCGAGTGCACATCCCTGCTTGTCTCAGTCTATTTAGAAACTGTAGTTTCCTGGCCATACTCATCTGTGTAAGGTAGTATGAATACCTATACGAGATCCTGTGCTAGGTGCTGAGAATACAAAAATGAAAAAACGCTGGTCCGTCCTCAAAGAGCTTACATCCCGGAGTGGAGCCCAAGAGGTGAGCAGGTACTACAGCTCTCCCTTATCACATCACTGTTTCTGCCTTTGTATATCTGGACAGCCTAGCCAATCTCTCACGGGAGAGAATTCAAATCCACAGCAGCTCTAACTTCTCTCTTATGTCTGCACCCTGATTACGTAGCCCCAACCTCCTGAAATTTAGACTTAGAATGCCTGAAAATACGTTGCTTGTATTTGGTAACTACTCTCTATGCTCACACTAGTAAGAAACTCCTGCCATATCTTGCAGAACGAATGGCAAGCACTGAATACATTCTTGTTAAAACTGAACTGAACATTTGCCAAAATCACCTCTACCAGTAGCAGTGGAGGAGGCAGTGGTAGCAACAGCAACAACAGCTCAGAACAGATGATAGCACACCCTCAGATTAAGGTTTCAGGAATCCTCTTAGACTTATGAGCACCCAAATGCCTACTGCAAAATACAGCTAATCTAAACAAATTAAACAAAAAAGCACTCTCTCTACACGTTCATATATATACATGTATTTATATACATATACATATTCTATGGAAATTGAAAAAATACAGTTTGATAAAAAAATGTTTTAAGTGTTTGATGCATTGCTTTCAACCTGCATGTGTCAATAAATGTTGCTAATGATAACGATCCTTAATTTGTTTTGATAAAAAAATGTGACAGTCTTGGGTGAGATACAGTAAGTTTTCATTGATGGGCATGAAACCAAGGAAAATGATCTGACCCTTTTGCAATATTATTTTACATATGAATCCAATCTCAGCACAGACATTATCTCACTATATTCAATTAAACATTTTCAGGATAGATTTATGGTTTGCTATTCAGAGGATTCACTCTGAAGCTAATGCAGCTTAAGATTTAGCACCCCCACCCCCACCTTGCACGGGCCATTTCCAACACCCAGGGACTGAGGCAGGAAGAGACAGTAGGGTTTAGCAATATAATTATAATTTTGTAAAACGTCCAAAAGCTATATTTTATTGTGTAGCTTTAAAAACCAAAAACCAAACCTGTTGCCATTGAATTGATTCCAACTCATGGCAACCCCATGTGAGTAAGGGTAGAATGGCACTCAATAGGGCTTTCAGTGGCTGTAATCACATGGAAATAGACCACCAGGCCTTTCTTCCATGGCACCGCTGGGTGGATTAAAACCACCAACCTTTCAGTTAGTAGCCAAGCACAAACCGTTTGCGCCACCCAGAGACCTTTATGAAGCTTGAGACCCCACACATTTTTTTATAAGCTTTAGACCTTACGAAATTCAGATCTGTCCCCACTTATCACTTTAAATGTTAGATATGCTACTGAAATATTAAGTGTTATATCAAAATGTTTAGTTTGAAAAGTACTTGCTCATTTACCTCCATTGTATAATCAGAAACATTCACTGCAGAAACACAAGCCTGAATATATGTTAAATGTTTCAAGTAAAATTTCATCATTATCAATGAGTGATATAACCATATTGATGGGCACCCATCACCATTACTTTATGCCATGTAGTACACCGGGGCTTCGGGAAACAAAGATTCTGTACGACAATGTAGGAAACATGTAATTACAACGATCACTAACTACAATTATTTATAACACATTTTAAAATGAATCTCCAATATTTTATGTTGCCTCAAACAATTCTGCTGCTCTATTTATGATTACAAATTTTTACTTCTTGTATTAAAAAGTTTTATTTCATTATATTTATTTTCTTCTGTAGAAAGTTATTTTTCTAAATGAAAAAAGTGTTTTACAATGATAAACACATCCTCCAAACCAAAACAACCAAACCTGTTGCTGCTGTGTTTATTACGACTCATAGCGACGCTACAGGACAGAGGAGAACTACCCTACAGGGTTTCCAAGAAGCAGCTAGTGGATAGAAAATGCCAACCTTTTGGTTAGCAGCTGAGCTCTTAACCACTGTGCCACCAGGGCTCCAACACTCCCTCCATGATGTGGAAAACGATTTCCAAAAATAATGACTCCAGGAAAATGGTATATATTGAGTTCCATAAACAGCAATATATATATTTTCATTATCTTGTAATTCAGGTTTTTTTTTAGAATTTGAGGTTTTCTCCTACATATATAATGTCTACTACTGGGTGAGAGATGTTTTGGAATACATAAAAACCCAAACCCACTGCCATCAAATCAAATCCAACTCATAGTGATTCTATAGGACAGAGTAGAACTGCCCCATACAGTTTCCAAGGCTGTGATCTTTATAGAAGCAGACCGCCACATCTTTCTGCCATGGAGGAGATGGTGGGTTTGAACCGTTGATCTTTTGGTTAGTAGTAGAGTGCTTTAACCACTGTGCTACTAGGGCTCCTTAAACGTCTACAGCACCCAGATTCCCAGGCAGTCTCCCATCCAAATGCTAACCAGGCTGACCCTGCTTAGCTTCCAAGATCAGAGGAGATCCATCAGAGGAGATGAGGTAAATTCAGGGTGGTATGGCCGTAGTTTGGAATTGTTGAGGCAAAGGCTATTCATTTATCAATCAAATTCTCTACAAAATACTTATTTGTAGAAGATGCATTAACAATAAATTCTTTGGAATACTGGCTGAGAATTTATTGTTAATGCGTTTTCTACAAATAAGTATTTTGTAGAGAATGTGGTTGCTAAATTAACAGCCTTTGCCTCAACAATGACAAAGTGAATGTTATGCTACCATTTTAACCGGACATGGTTTTACTAAGTCGCTCTTAACACTGTATGTAATCTTCTCTCCCAGACTGTCAGCATATTCTAAGGAAATAATCCAGTTTTCATGCTGTTTCCATAAAGAACTATTATATTTGTTCTCTTGATCCGAGAATTACCCAGTACAAATATCAATATCCATATCCATTATAATATCAATACACACAACACATATGCTTGTTTTACAGACATGATTCTTGATCAGTTTCATAAAAATTATACTAGCTATAACATATTGGACAAAGTAAAAACATAGTTGAAATGTATTGTGTTGCAACTAGACTGCTGCAATAAATTAACAAACTTATTAGTTAACTAAGTATCAATCCAAAAGCCACTGACTATACTGTAGCTGCTATAAATAAATATAAAAAATCATAAGTTTAATTTCCTGATTATCTGTTTATTTCTCCATCTGTCTATTTACTGAATACCTTGTTCCAGAAGGGAGTTATGATGGCTTATGATAAAATACAGTAAGACAGTACAAATGAACAGCAAGGGCAGTGTTCGAAAAGGAAAAGTGTAGAGACACAGAACAGATTTAGGAAGAAGGGGAGTCAAAGAGTCTACCTGAACTTCTTGATACTTGCTATTGTTGGTGGGCATCGAATTAAGTGCTAACCATTTTGGCAAAATGGGAAATTTAGAGGTTTAAAAAATCAGCATTAAATTACAATGATTCCTGATATTAAGACCATTAATGATTTCTCCAAGGAGCTTATAAATAAAATACTGTGGAATGCAATGAACAAGGTCATGGTCAGTATCTCTACTGCAGATATAACATCTTTCAAACACAGTCCAATGTAATTACATCAAAGAACAATTCACTAATTGAAATTATATAAATAGCCAAATAATTGACCAATGTAATGATCATTTGGCTCTCCTCGCCTCTCTGCCCTCATCTGGTCCAGACTCACTCCAAACCAGGCACTCGGGCCTTTTAACTGCTCATCAAACATACCAGTCCACTACCAACTAAGACTCTCTGCTTCTGCTGTTTCCTCTGCCTGGACTTGACTTTCCCCAGGTATCCATTTGACTCATTCCTGTAACTCCTTCTGGTCTTTGTAAAAAAAGAAAAAGAAAAATCACTTTCAGTGAGGCTGAAAATCCTCTTAGAAGTATAGCCTCTCTTTTGACACTCATTACTCCTATTTTCTGATTTATGTTTCCCTACAGGACTTATTGGGATCTAATGCCGTGGTTTAAAGTCAGGAAAGGTGTGCATCAGGGTTGAATCCTTTCACCATACCTATTCAATCTGTATGCTGAGCAAATAATCCGAGAAGCTGG
>NW_004444182.1:2833714-2845899 GCF_000243295.1 Trichechus manatus latirostris
TTGCTGAAAGTGAAGAGGACTTGAAGCACTTACTGAAGATGATCAAAGACTACAGCCTTCACTATGGATTACACCTCAACATAAAGAAAACAAAATCCTCACAACTGGACCAATAAGTAACATCATGATACATGGAGAAAATACTGAAGTCGTCAAGGATTTCATTTTATTTGGCTCCATAATCAATACCCATGCAAGCAGCAGTCAGGCAATCAAAAGACACATTAGATTGGGCAAATTTGCTGCAAAAGACCTCTTTAAAGTGTTGAAAAGCAAAGATGTCACCTTGAAGACTAAGGTGCGCCTGACCCAAGCATGGTATTTTCAATCGCATCATATGCATGCGAAAGCTGGACAACGAATAAAGAAGGCTGAAGAAGAATTGACGCCTTTGAATTGTGGTGTTGATGAAGAATACTAACTATACCATGGACTGCCAAAAGAACGAACAAATCTGTCTTGGAAGAAGTACAATCAGAATGCTCCTTAGAACCAAGGATGGCAAGACTATGTCTTACATACTTTGGACATGTTATCAGGAGGGATCAGTCCCTGAAGAAGGACATCATGCTTGGTAAAGCACAGGGTCAGCAAAAAAGAGGAAGACCCTCCACGAGATGGACTGACATAGTGGCTGCAACAATGGGCTCAAGCATAATGATTGTGAGGGTGGCGCAGGACCTGGCAGTATTTTATTCTGTTGTACAAAGGGTTCCTATGAGTTGGAACTGACTCAACGGCACCTAACAACAACAACAACAAAAAACACTTTATTTTCATTTATTTATTCAATTTTATCTGTGTCCCCCCACTAGGATGTAAGTGCCATTATATTCTAGTCATCGTTCTCCATCTTCAGCAGCTACCACTGCTCCTTAAAGGGCTTTGCTCAGGACTTCCATCAATAAGGCAAAAATGATAAAATATGGCATCAAACCCTTGTGAACACTTTGCAAATTCTAAGTCAGGGATCCCCAAGGTGCTTTCTTCAGCGTACCAAGGTGCTCTTGATGGGCTATGAGTAGATAAGTCACTATTTCCATAGATTTCCATTTCTTTGGACCACTAAGGGTTACTACTATACCTGACTAAAATTTAGCGATGCAATTATCATTCACAGAAGACTCTGATTCAATAATGAAGGATACATTATTTTGATGCAGGAAGCATCAAAAGAAGATGGAAGGAACACACAAAGTCACTGTATCAAAAAGAACTGGTTAATGTTCAACCATTTCAGGAGGCAGCATATGATCAAGAGCCGACAGTACTGAAGGAAGAAGTCCGAGCTGCAGTAAAGGCACTGGCAAAAAACAAGGCTTCAGGAATTGACAGAATACCAATTGAGATGTTTCAACAAACGGATATAGTGCTGGAAGCACTCATTTGTTGATGTTAAGAAATGTGGAAGACAGCTACCTGGCCAACTGACTGGGAGAGATCCATATTTGTGCTGATTCCAAAGAAAGGCAATCCAACCAAATGTGGAAGTTCTTGAACAACATCATTAATAACCCATACAAGTAAAATTTTGCTGAAGATGATACAAAAATGGCTGCAGCAGTACAGCAACAGGGAACTGCCAGAAATTCAAGCAGGATTCAGAAGAGGACGTGGAAACGGGGATATCATTACTGATGTTAGATGGATCTTGGCTGAAAGCAGAGAATATCAAAAAGATGTTTACTTGTGTTTTATTGACTATGCAAAGACATTAGACTGTGTGGATCATAACGAATTACGGATAACATTGCGAAGAATGGGAATCCAGAACACTTAATTGTTCTCAAGTGGGACCTGTACATAGACCAAGAGGCAGTCATTCAAATAGAACAAGAGGATATTGTGTAGTTTAAAATCAGGAAAGATGTGTGTCAGGGTTGTATCCTTTCACCGTACTTATTCAATCTGTATGCTGGGCAAATAATCTGAGAAGCTGGACTCTGTGAAGAAGAACGGGGCATCAAGACTGGAGGAAGATGCGTTAATGACTTGCGTTATGCAGATGACACAACCTTGCTTGCTGAAAGTGAAGAGGACTTGAAGCACTTACTGATGAAGCTCAAAGACTACAGCCTTCAATATGGATTACACCTCAACATAAAGAAAACAAAATCCTCACAACTGGACCAATAACCAACATCATGAGAAATGGAGAAAAGATTAACATTGTCAAGGATTTCATTTTACTTGGATCCAAAATCGACACCCATGGAAGCAGCAGTCAAGAAATCAAACATATTTCATTGGGCAAATGTGCTGCAAAAGACCCCTTTAAAGTGCTAAAAAGCAAAGATGTCACTTTGAGGACTAAGGTGCACCGGAACAGGCCATGGTATTCTCAACTGCCTCAAGTGCATGCAAAAGCTGGGCAATGAATAAGGAAGACTGAAGAAGAACTGATGCCTTTGAATTATGGTGCTGGTGAAGAATATTGACTATACCATGGACTGCCAGAAGAACAAACAAGTCTGTCTTGGAAGAAGTACAGCCAGAGTGCTCCTTGGAAGCAATGATGGTGAGACTTCATCTCACATACTTTGGACATGTTATCAGGAGGGACCATTCCCTGAAGAAGGACATCATGCTTGGTAAGGTAGAGGGTCAGCGAAAAAGAGGAAGGCCCTCAATGAGACGGATTGACACAGTAGCTGCAACAATGGAATTGATTAAACATAGCAAGGATTGTGAGGATGGCGCAGCACCGGGCAGTGTTTTGTTCTGTTATACATAGGATTGCTATGCATCAGAACTGACTCAGTGGCACCTAACAAGAACTGATTCAATATTCTATTAAGAAATATGGTTGCCATGAAACAGTACAGCACTTCTGCCAAGCTCCTACATCATATATCCACATGTAAAAATATGGAAAATTCTGCTACTTTCAGAAGATGCTGTATTATCAAAGATGTTTTGAGGTTTTCAGAATTCTCAACTATAGCTATTTTTGCTTTATAATTATGTTACTGTTAATTTATCTTCGTGATTATTAATCTCCTTTCTCTGGTTTCTTTATTCTTTGGTGGGTTAGTTGACTAATACTTGGATGCTAGAGTGTGCATGCATCATGGTCCCAATATGATTCATGCATGCTCATTTTGCTAAAGTACATTAAAACAAAAAAACTTGATACACTCAAATACTTTTTTATTATCCTGAAATTCCATTTCTACCTTCAATTAGAAATCATCCAACACAGTGGCTGAACAGGAGAATCCTTTGCCCAATTTAAGACAGTAGCTATACGAGGGAATGGGCTTGGTTTTTTGGGTTTTATGTCTCTTAAGTGTCAGACAGGTATTAAAATATAAAGGAGGAATGGTAAGGAAAAGAGGAATAAAAGGAAGAGGGGAAATAAAGTGAGACAGGTAAAAGAGGGCTTGAATTGCATATACTCTATATTGCCACCCCTTCATATTGATAAGATTGTCTTTTAAAATGTCTAAAATGTAAACAGGAAAACTTTTTTTTTCTCAAGTCAAATAACTATATTTGCACCAGGAAATCACATTCAAGTATATAAAATGCTTAGGTTAAAAATAGCCATCTTGTGTACATTTGCATATATTTGCATGACATTTACACCTATGGTCAGATTATTTTTAGGCTATTTTAGAGATAAGTGATGAATGTTGCTAGCCTGATTTCTTACTTAAATCAATGTTCCTCTTGTCAATTATTTTTCATCATCTACTGATTATGGTTGACATAAAATTCAATACATTTGAAATATGTAGCATGAGGAAAGGAGAGCCAATCTAAGCAAAGAGCACTAAACACGACCATCAAATCTTTCTGAGGATTCAGGGTCAATGCTCTGATAAACTGGTGATGGTGTAGCCAGGAAACAGAATCAAATTCAAGTTTGACCAGATGTTCCTTCTAAAACACTAGAAGATACTGGTGATTCTTCCTATCCCAACACTGTCTTGTGTAGTTACTTATTTGTATCTTATAGCCCCATTGACTTCCAACGAGCACTGAGAGGGGCCATTTGTGACTCAAGTAGACCTAAGACTATAACTAGTGCAAACTGAATCAGTTTCAGAGACTTGGGAAAGAAAATTCTCTTTATTTGCTTTTCTACCAAAACACCAGGAGGAGGGTGAGGAAAGCAAGGCACTGGAGGGTGCAAAATTTCAACAGGAACTCACTCTCAGTTTCGGGAAGTGCCAACCCTGCCCTTGGAGGTCCCTGAAATTGAGAGCCTTCTTAAGAGAGAGACACCCAGGACACAAAATTTAAAGAGGCTCACTCTCAGATTTGCGCAACTTCTAGTAGTAGAAAAAAAAAAAGGCAGCATGTGTAATGGTTAAGGTTGTGTGACAACTTGGCTGGGCCATGATTCCCAGTGGTCTGGCAATTATGATGTAGTTTGGCAATTATATGATGACATAATGAAGCTCACTGGCTTTTGCTCTGCTCTGGATTCTGCACTCTGCTCGTCATCGTCTGACCTCTTGTTCTTGGGACTTGAGCCAGCAGCCTGCCATCTGACCTGTGGATCTTGGATTCATCAGCCCTTGCAGCTACATGAGTCAGGTGAAGCCTCCAGCCTGATGCCTGGCACACGGACTTGGGACTTTCCAGCCTCTACAACCGCATGAGCCATTTCCTCTCTCTCTCTCTCTCTCTCTCTCTATATATATATATATATATGTACCGTTCACTGGTTTTACTTCTCTAGAGAATCCAGCCTAAGACAGCGTGTATCCCTGGATGAAAATAAACAGGTTTTCTCTGTGCAGTTATTCCTGTTTGGGTTTTGCAACTTGGCCCATCATGTATACATCAGTCTTTAAGAGTTCAAAATCACCTGCTTTTGAATCAGCTCGGCACCAGTTCTTGATAAACACAATGATCAAAGACACACAGATATATTTAGCATTCTGTAGTAGATCAGCCTAAATAAAAAGGCGAACTCACTGACTCCCTGAAAAATACAGATTAAAATCACTAAACGGCTTATGACACTTCTCAAGGAGATATGATCAAAGCTGAGATATAAGTGAGTCAATAATTTAGTTCCTACAAGAAAACATTGTTACAAAACCAACAAAAGTGATACCTGTAATTACCATAGTCTTATATACATTTTTTAAAAGGCTGAATAATACTCTGGTGGTGTGGGGGAGGAAGGCATACATTCTTATTAGAACCCTCATTTCATTTATGGCAGGGGGTATGGGAGAAAGCAGATTACCACAAATTATGGCATCCATGAGTAATGAAGACTTTATAATGCTGGGATCTGTATTCTCTCTACTCAGTTAGACGGGTCTATTTGGATGAATAGGGGGTAAATTTTAAATTTATCCATTTGAATGGATAAACTTGCTCCAGAGTTTAGACTAGAGAGTTTTCCTTTTCACTGTAAAATTGTATAATCATAAATCTCCTGAGCTTTTGGGTGATTTCAGCATTCGTTTTATCAAGCAATCCTGAACATTTTCATACTCAAACGCAAAGAATTTGCCCTAAAACTCATATGGCTTTAATCGGGATACAGCCAACTGAGGTGATTATTTCTGTGCATGAAGAAATACTTAACTACAGAGGCATTTTCTTCAACTTTGTACTGTAGAATTACATTCAGGAAGGGTTCCCCCTTTTGTATCACATATCCTTTGGATGATTTATTTCACCATCCTGTCTTTCATTTTATTTCATTTAGAAAAAAAGAGAAAAAAAATAACCTCTGGCCTTCATTTTCCCTGTGGTTTTTCTTTAATTATATTTTAGAACCCCTGCTTACCCAAACCAGCTCCTTTGCAATGGCAATTCTTAGAAGCCTGGGAATAATTCTCCCCCCACCCCATGAGCTCTCTATACCCCCTCCCTGTGCACATTGGTAAAGCTATCAGAATTGCCAAAAGATTAGTTTCTACTCATTTGTCTTTCCAATGACACAAAGGAAAAAAATAAAAAACAAAAAAAGAAGCCTGTTCATACAAATCTTAAAATTATATCAAGATGATACCAAAAACCAAACATGTTGCTGTTGAGTGGATTCTGACTCATAGCGACCCTACAGGACAGAGTAGAACTGCCCCATAGGGTTTCCAAGGAGCAGCTGATGGATCCGAACTGCCGACCTTTTGGTTAGCAGCCTGAGCTCTTAACCACTATGCCACCAGGGCTCCATCAAGATGATAGGTACCCTTTTTTTCCTCAAAATGTCAAAATTTCACTCTTCTAAAAATGTTCCATAATCAGTATTAATTTCTAACACTTAGATTGGAGATATTTAAATGCTACCATTTGAGGAACTAAACTGAATTAGAAAATGTAATGCTGTATAGGATGGGTAACCTTTATCAATAGGTATGAGCCAAACTTCAGACTAAATGAAGTTCTGACCTAAAGCATGCTCTTAAAAAAAAAAAAGAAAAGAAAATTAACTGAGAGATTAACAAGCAGTCCCACTGATCTAGCTCCATTAAGTATCGCCTTTCTTCAGTAGAATCCTAATGGCACTGGAATCTTTCGCCTTTTGGGAAACTAACTCTCAAAGATTTCATTAGCTTTCTAGATTTGGGAAGCATTTGAGAATAAAAGAATACTTTTCTGTGTGTGTATATGTACCCTGTCATTTCTTCAAATGTAGAGTTTGAAAAGCTGTCCTACATAATTTTAAATCTGATTTGTTCTTCATATAAAAACGATTAAAAGTGAACTGAATCCTGGAAGCCGTTTTACAGTATATATCCAAGCATTACTCATCAATAATTAGCTAAACAGACTGTGTTACAAATTCTGTTCTTACCCTAATTTTTATAAACATAACTAGTAACTTCACAAGGTTTTCACTGGCCAATTCTTTCTGAAGTAGGCTGCCAGGTCCTTCTTCCTAGTCTGTCTTAGTCTGGAAGCTCTGCTAAAACCTGTCCACCCAAGGATGACCCTGCTGGTATTTGAAATACTGGTGGCAGAGCTTCCAGTATCACAGCAACACACAAGCTACCATAGTATGACAAACTGACAGACGTGTGGTGGAACAAGTCTGCCTTGGAAGAAGTACAATCAAAGTGCTCCCTGGAAGGGAGGATGGTGAGACTGTCTCACGTCCTTTGGACATGTTATCAGGAGGGAACATCCCTGGAGAAGGACATCATGCTTGGTAAAGTAGAGGGTCAGCGAAAAAGAGGAAGACCCTCAACAAGATGGACTGACACAGTGGCTGCAACAATGGGCTGAAGCATAACAACAATTGTGAGGATGGTGCAGGACCGGGCAGTGTTTAGTTCTGTTGTACACAGGGTCACTATGGGTCAGTATCAACTTGAAGGCACATAACAACGACAACTAGTAACTGTTCTTCCCATTAAAAATAACTCCTATTGAAGGTTTAATACTTTATACATTTCAAAGCACTTTAGTGGATATTGTCTGATTCGGATCTGACTCCACCTTTGTAGAACGGGGAGATCTGGCATACCAACCCTTTGTGACAGATGAGAGAACAAGTAAAGGCATAAAGGACTTGCGTGTGCCCTCAACATGTTCCATGGGATGAATTGACTTGAGTTCATCCCTTTGTCTCTCTAGACTATGTTGTTGTTAGGTACTGTCGAGTCAATTTTAACTCACAGCAACCCCACATGACAGAGCAGAACTGCCTCCATAGGGTTTGCTAGACTGTAAACTTTATGGAAACAGATCACCAGGGCTTCCTCCCACGGAGTCGCTGGGTGGGTTCAAACTGTCAAACTTTTGGTTAGCAGCCAAGTTCTTAACTGTTGCACTATCAGAGCTCCTTTACTGGATTATAGGCTGTTTTTAAAATACGGGTTTTTTTTAAAAAAGAAAAAAAAAAAAAAAAAACCTGAACCAGGTTAGTTACAGGAAGCAACCATTAAATACAAAGTAAAACTTATTATTAACCGTAACAGCCAACCCCTAATGAATGCTCTCTATGTATCAAACATGAAGTGCTTTGCATATATTGTCTAATTTAATCCTGACAACTGTATTGCATAAAACCTATTATTAAAGTCTTTTTATAGAGATTAAGCTGAAAAAAAGCTGAATAATTTCAAACAAGTGGCGATGCTGAGATTCACACTCACATCTCTCTCCCTAATTAATGAACCTACATGAGGACATAACAACTAGGCTAACTTCCTCCCATTGCCTGCCATAATCTACCAATGCACTGCTTTCTGCACCTCTGTGTTAGATTACAGATCCAAAGATGATTGCCTAACACACAAACTGCATAACATTTTCCAATTCCTTATGACAAAACAACAACTAACCCCAAAAAGCTCCCATTCCTTTCCAAAGTCCTTGTTTTTTTGGCTCTTTTCTTTTTCTATACTTTCCTTATCAGGAAACCAACTGAAATCTTTTCCTTTGAGGGAGAAGAATTGGTCATATACTGAACATTCCAGACAGGGACAAAACCACCTAGCTCCTTCCCTTTACCTCTTTTCCCTTTATTTACTTCCTTCTGTTGGGTTTATGGCAGACTTCAAAACAGAGCCAGGCCACTATAGGATCATATCAGTGATAAGGACCCTGATCCCAGGTGATCAGGGTGGTATGGCCATGTTTCAAATCCAGACCTCTGTCTCATGAGCCCCAAAACTACCTATCAGGCTACATTGCATCCTGGAAGCTGGGGGTTCCACTGTGGCCAAGACACTCCCAGTGGCAGCCCTGAGGACATGGTGCTCATGTGGACACATTGGGTTTGGTAGCACGTGGGAAACGCAGGGCTGCAGCCTCTCTGATGCACGTTGTATTACCCATGTGACACGCTGCCTCTCTAAAGGGAAGCAGAGCACAAGATGTGTGAAAAAGGCTGTATTAACTTGAAAAATCAAGAGCACGCTGAAAGAACTGAAGGAGGGCAAATGAAAGCAAACATCAACAGCTTATGCAGAAAGTTTTCAGAGTTTTGTATGAATAGAAGGGATTCTGGGCTTTCATTTAACATTATTCTGAGGAAAACAATATTTAGAGAGATCAATTTTAGCTTTCTTTGGTAATATTCGATTTTATTTTAGCTTTTTTTTTTTTTTTTTTTTACCATATTTCACTAGGTGTTTTTGGCCATATCGATTTAACATTGAATTTTAATTTTTTTCTTACATTTTTCCCTCAAGAGATGATAAACCAAAACCAAACCCATTGCCATCAAGTCAATTCTGACTCATAGCGACCCTACAGGACAGAGTAGAACTGCCCCTATAGGGTTTCCAAGGAGTGGCTGGTGGACTTGAATTGCTGACCTTTTGGTTAGCAGTCGAACTCTTAACCACTGTGCCACTAGGGTTGACAATAATGTTAAAAATAACAATAATAGCTAATATAATCATAGATTGTATTAACAAAAGACTAGAATTCATATCAAGAGATATAAAAATTCTAATTTTTATTTTTGTGGACAGATTGGATCACTTGTAGGTTACTGAGGTTTCATCTGGGTTGTCGTTATTTCAGGACACTGAAAAACAAGTACCTTTCAGGAGAAGGATGAATCTGGAAATAATGCTATACACAAAAGGCTTGACATCCAGAGTCATTTAATCTTTTCAAGCGTTCATTTTAAACTTGGGAAGGGGTGCAAGATTGCTGCCTTCAAATATCGTAACAAACCAAAACCAAACCCACTGCCATGTAATCGATTCTGACTCACAGTGACCCTACAGGGCACAGCAGACCTGCCCCATAGGGTTTCCAAGGCTGTAACCTTCAAGGAAGCAGATTGCCACATCTTTCTCCTGTATAACGGCTGGTGGGTTCGAACTGCCAACCTTTTGGTTGCAGCTGAGCGCTTAACCATTGTGCCACCAACAAAAAAAAAAAACAAAAACTCATTGCCATTGAGTCAATTCTGACTTGTAGTGACCCTATAGAACAGGGTAGAACTGCTCCATAAAGTTTCCAAGGAGCGGCTGGTGGATTCAAACTGCCAACCTTTTGGTTAGTAGCCAAGCTCTTGACTACTGCACTACCAGGGCTCCACTGTGCCACCAGGGCTTCTTAATTATTTTAATAGTTGATTTTAATTCAACTTCCTAAAAATAAGAGTTGTCCTAAAACTCAGTATCTCACAACACTCACAGTGCCTCACAATATGTTGAGCTTCTCATGCATTCAAACAGCACAGAGAATGTCCAGACACTCTGCTTCGATCGGACAAGATCCCTTTCCCTAGAAAGCTCACTGCTGTTGTTGTTGTTGGTTGCCTTGCAGTTAACTCTTGACTTGTGATGACCTTATGTATAACAGATCAAAACACCATCCCATCCTGTGCCATCCTCACAATTGTTGGTACGTTTGAGCCCACTGTTGAAGCTATTACTGGAGGGTTTCCCTCATTTTTGCTGACCCTTCACTTTACCAAACATGATGTCCTTTTCTAGCAATTGGTCTTTCCTGATGATGTGTCCAAAGTGAGCAGGACAAAGTCTCACCATCTTCACTTCTAAGGAGCATTCTGGCTATACTCCCTCCAAGAATAATTTGTTTGTTCATCTGGCAGCCCATGGTATATTCAATATTCTTCACCACCACCACCACAATTCAAATGAGTTTTTTCTCTTTCAATGTTCCTTTTTCATTGTCCAGCTTTCACATGATGGACATCCCAGTGTGTCTTAGTCTGGAAGCTCTGCTGAAACCCGTCCACCATGGCTGACCCTGCTGGTATCTGAAATAATGGTGGCAAACCTTCCAGCATCACAACAACACACAAACTACCATAAACTGACAGATACGTAGTGGGGATGCTCACTAACTTTCGGAAACACACTGTTGTCCTTTTATACTTTAGAAAGTGCTTTCATATTTATTCTATCTTTCTTTTTATGTTTATAACAGCCTTCTGCGGAGAGCATTGCTGTTCTGATTTTATTAGTGAATGAGATAAGAAAAACATTATTTGCTTGAGCCAGACCTCAAACCGAGATCATGTAACACTGGACCATGCATTTCCACCACAACCTCCTGCCCCTACTAAGAATTAGACCTGGGGATATTGTAAAAGGAATCTTTGAATTCAGAAAAAGGACTAAAGAGTTTTAAAGCCCCCATCAGCTCTAATATTAAAAATTAATAAGAATAAATTATTTTTCTCTTTGATGAGAATATTTGACATTAATATAATACTTATATTTCAATATTAAGGATGCTTACACAATTTGATAAAAACATTACATGATATCAATGCATGTCTCACGACCAGAATTATACAAAATATTTTGTTTTTGTAAACTCTTAAGAGAACTCATTGCTTGGAAAAATGTAATAGACCTACTACATGACTATGAAAGCCTCAAAAGTAGTTTAAACTGTTTTCTCCTCAAAACCTGCATTTTTTCCATACATCCCTCAGCTCTGGGTAGAAAGTTTAAAATGAAGTACCATGAAACACTGGACTGTATCAGTGTGCCCAGAATTTACAAAGAAATCAAACTTAAGCATAAATCAGAAGTCAGAGACAGTGTGGAAAGAGTACCAAAAAACTCACCGCCGTCGAGTCGATTCCAACTTATAGTGACCCTGTAGGACAGAGCAGTACAGTGCCCATAGGGTTCACAAGGTTTCCAAAGAGGGGCTGGTGGATTTGAACTGCTGACCTTTTGGTTAGCAGCCAAGCTCTGACCACTAGGTCACGAGGGCTCATGAAAGTTGTTGTTAGGTGCCATCGAGTTGGTTCCGACTCAAAGCAACCCTACAGGACAGAGCAGAACTGCCCCATAGGGTTTCCAAGGAGCGGATGGCGTATTCAAACTGCCTACCTTTTGGTTAGCAGCAAAGCTCTTAAGCACTGTGCTACCAAGGCTAGCACTGAGAAAAAAATATTTCAGGATATTTATCAGTAGAATATTAGTTCCCTATGGTTTTTTTTTTTTTTTCCACTTTTTTCTCTTTTTATTGTACTTCAGGTGAAGGCTTACAGAACAAATAGTTTCTCAGGAAACAGTAGTACACATATTCTTTTACGACACTGGTTAACCACCCCACAACATGTCAACCCTCTAACTTCTCAACCTTTTTTTTTTAGTGAAAATACACATAGCCAAAGATACACCATTTCAAAAATTTCTACATGTTCAGTGACATTGACTACGTTCTTCCAATTGTGCTGTTATTCTCACTTAAGATGAAGGCTTACAGAACAAAATAGTTTCTCATTTAACAGTTACTACAAATGTTGCCCTATGACAATG
>NW_004444182.1:2845999-2870175 GCF_000243295.1 Trichechus manatus latirostris
AGATACTCTGAATTATCTCAATGTTTTGGATCTTGTTGAGGATTGCTCTGTGGCCTAAGATGTGGTCTATTCTGGAGAACGTTCCGTGTGCATTGGAAAAGAATGTGTACTTTGCAGCAGTTGGATGAAGTGTTATATATATGTCTATGAGGTCAAGTTGACTGTGCCATTTTGGTCTTCTGTAGCTTTGCTGAGTTTAGTTCCCTATGTTTTTTTATTATAAACATCCACTGTGAAATCTTAAGTGGATCTGAAACAAAATGCACTTCCTCCCCCAACCCTAATGCTGAATTCCCACTCCCTTGTATGTATTTTCCATCATCACCTGCACTCATGTTTCCAACAAATGATCTAATCAAAGGGAAAAACAATCTTGTTTCAGATCATCACACTGCACAACTACACTCCCAAATTCACCAAACACAGCTGTTCTGCCATAGGTAGCATCTCTCTGCAGGTGTTACAACAACCAACCAAGAAAATAACATAGCCTATGTAATAAAATTGGCACTTTTAATTTCAATTTCATGATGTAAAAGACTGTTCCATCATTCAATACTAATTTTTATACAACACATTTTACCCAGATTGTGTATCTACAACTTAACTTGCTTTTATTTTACAGGTTGCCCTGTATTCCCTTATATATCTAATGTCCAAGTTTAGCATTAAAAATAAACGTATACTATCTGCTAGAGCAATCTGATCATACTCATCTATTTTCTTCAGCAACATGTTTAAGTGCTGATGGCTTTGCTTTTCTTAGTATATAATTAAATTGAATCCAAATGGCTAAAACTCACCAGTACCTATTTCTCCTGAATAAGCAAAACATACCAGTGAAACACCTAAATTCAGCTGTTAAAATTTGGCTGAGAAAATGATGTGAACTGTGTTCAGCATGGAAAAGGTGCGAGATTCAGAACTGAGTTTCTCGAACATGTTATAAAAACGGAGATGCCGATTTTTATCTTCCTTCCTCATTGCAAAGAACCAAGCATAGAATGTAATAACCACTCTCCACACATATTCCGCTCCAATGTGGACCCTCAAATGACTCACCAATCAGAAAAATCTAATTTAAGCAGGGTTGGACTAATTTGTGATCATCACAAATCTCTCAGGCTCACATCTGTTGCACATTATGTATTTGTCGTCCAAATCTTGATTGTATGTTTTCCGTTAAATACCTTGAAACATGTCAGCATTTTAACTAAAGAGGTAAGTAAACATTCTAAAAGCAGCATTCTTACCAGATAATTGTGTACTGTTTACACACAAAACTTGCTGGGATGATGTTAATCATTTTGCTTCTTGTACTTAAAGTATCATTCCTGTAACACAGTCCCAACTTGAGAAATTACCCTTCTGCGTTTATCTTACACAAGACAAGGATTCCAGCCCAACTAGAAATGTAGATGGTCTCATATGCTGTCTTTTTTCTCCCTCCACATCTTTTGGGCTATCTCTTTTTTGCCTGTGTAGAGGCAGAACCGATGTGTATTTTAGGGCTCTTGGCCTGAGAAGGTCTACGGCTGAAGATCTATGTCACGCTGAGGCAAACATGAGTATTTTCCTTTCCTCTAGCTGTCATCAGAGGTACCCAAGCAGAGCAAAGGGTTAGCAAGCTTGGCTGCTAACAGAAAGGTTGGAGGTTCAAGTCCACTCAGAGGCACCTCAGAGGCTTAGAAATCTACTTCTGAGAATTCAGCCACTGAAAACTCTATGGAGCACAGTTCTACTCTGACATACATGGGTTTGCCATGTGTTCGAGCTGATTCGATGACAACTGGTTAGCTGTTACTTACCAGGGTGTGTTTAGACCTTCACATGGGGTCATCATGAGTTGGAATTGACTCGACAGTAATCAACAACAGTTCAGACCTTCCCTTATATTGATATGGTAAGCCACAAGGGGCAGGGTGGAGGCAGGCAAGCAGATCTCTGTCAAAGGTTAAAATTCCTTAAGTGCACAAGTGTATTTCATATACCAAAAAACAGGATTTTTTAAAGAATGAGATTTCTTTTTTTAATTGAACAAAAGTCCTAATACTTTCTTCCCAGACACAATACTTTGTTCGTTTTGTACACCCTATTCTGAAAAACTTTGTTCTAGGATTCATTTCTAAGTTTTACGTGTCCTGACCCAACGCCATTTTAACCTCTTCATTATTACCAATGTTTATTATTCTAGCAAACACATTTAGTTTCAAAATTTGTTAAATTTTATGAGTCGGAATAGACTTGATGCCAACTGGCTGGGTTTTGGTTTTAGTATATAATGCTTATGATGGAAAATATTTTTCAATCTGTCATGATTTCAAAGCCCTGCTTATGCGTCTATTCATAGATCTCACTAGGCTGAAATTAAGGTGTCGGCAGGGCTGTGCTCTTTCTAGAGGCTCTCAGAGAGAATTCCTTTCCCTGTCTTTTCCAGCTTCTAGAGGCTGCCCGTATTTCTTGTCTGTGGCCGCCTCCTCCTCCTTAGAGACGGCAACACTGCATCTCTGGCCATTCTTCCCCGGTCACATCTCCTTCTTCCACAGGACTCATGGGGTTTGACTGACCTAACCTGGTTAATCCAGGATAATCTCCCAGTCTCAAAATCCTTAATCACATCTGCAAAGTCTCCATTCCCATGTAAAGTAATATAGTAAATGGTTCCAAGGATTAGGGCATGGACATCTTTGGAGACCATTACTCTGCCTACCAGAGTTCCTAGATGGCACAAATGATAAAGTTTTCAACTATTAGCTGAGAGGCTGGTGGTTCGAACCCATTCAGAGGTATCTTGGAAGACAGGCCTGGCAATCTACTTCCAAAAGGTCACAGCCTTGAAAACCCTATGGAGCAGTTCTACTCTGCACACACGGGGTCGCCAATGAGTCAGAATCGACCTGACAGCAACTAACAACTCTGCTTACTACAATGACTGCAACAAGAGTTAGCATTACTTGAATACTGATCATGTCCTGAGCACTCTGCCTTATTTCACTTGCTCTTCTCAACAACTCAATAAGGTATTTATTATCACTATCTCCATTTTGGAGCCCTGGTGGCACAGTGGTTAAGAGTTTGGCTGCCAACCAAAAGGTCAACAGTTCAAATCCATCAGCCGCTCCTTGGGAACTCTATGGGGCAGTTTTACTCTGTCCTGTAGGGTTGCTATGAGTCAGAAACAACTCGACGGCAACAGGTTTTTTATCTCCATTTTACACACAAGGAAACTAAGGCTCAAGGAGGTTGAACAACAATCCTGAGGTCACAAAGCTAATAAGCAGTTTTGTAATCTCATAACAAGCCTTTCTGGAGAATCATTTAGTAAAATTTTCCAAACCCTCAGTGAAGCTATTTTTTTCAAAACATTTTTAATTACCATGTGAACCTCTACACACTACAGCTAAACTGCTATTCATTCATCTATTTCTTACGAACTCAAATGCATTTAGATATGGAAACTTTATCTTTCCTCAAAATATGACTGGTTGGCTTTATGACAAATTAGTGTTAATTTTAGGTTAAATTGTTCTAAAAATTTACACTTTGAAAAAAGTTAATTCTTTGCTATAAGTACCCAGATGTGGCTTTCTAACTCTTCTTAATTGTAGCTCTAATGGTTGTTCCCTTACTCTACTTATTTAACTTCAAAATGATCTATTACCTCATCTCCAATATAAGAATACCTCCTTTCTAATTTGTAATGCTTTTCTGAAAATTTGATCAGTATTGACTATGAAACAGAAATATTACAGGCTCTGAAAAGAATCATTAGAAAAGCTGTAATTACTAAATCGTTTCAAACATTAAATGTAATTCTATTCATTGTTTAGATTTCAACAGTCTTGTGAATACATTAAAATTTAAGACATTAGATTGTATTGTGCTATTTCTTTTACCTCATACCACTCTCAGAGTCTATTATTTTCCAAAGCAATGTTTTGTTTATAATTATGAATGTTAAGTATTTGTGGCACAATCTGATCATGTAAAACAATTCATTACATTTTGTAAGCAAAAAGGGAAAAAAAGCTCTTCCTTTTAATTCTGGAACAGGAGACAGCTTTCTTGGAATGCTGGACTATAGAGAATACTATCATCTGGTTCAGAAGAAAAACAAAATCAGTTTTCCTGAGACATCATATTGAGGTGCTTTTAGGAAACAAGATCAATAACTACATGCAATTATGGGTATTACCTAGCAGTACTGTAGATTTAAATTAGAGCTACATTTCAGAAGAACCCACTCCTCACCCTAAAAATGAGCAATGGACCCTACAGAGTCATCCCTCACATCCCCTGAAACCAAATCCAAAAAAATCAAACCCACTGCCATTGAGTCAATTCCAACTCACAGCGACCGTACAGGACAGAGTAGAACTGCCCCACAGGGTTTCCAAGGAGCAGCTGGTGGATTTGAACTGCCGACCTTTTGATTAACAGCTGAGCTCTTAACCACGGCACCACCAGAGTTCCCCCTGAAACCAGCTGCAGTGTTTATCCCAATCCATAATGACAGCTTAGATAATTTTATACCTCTTTCAAGACTTCTCAACTTTCAGAATGTTTTTTTAGTGAAGGATCCAAGCAGATACTGCCTGAACCAAGCGACCAAAATGAACATCACTAGGAACGAGTTATATCAACTCATGCCTCCTGATACGATGCACTGAGAAGCGCACATCGCTTCTGTGGAATTTGTGCCAAAAATGCATAACCTAAAAAGCATGCATTAGGAAGAAGCATCAGCCAAGCCTCAATTGTGAGAGATTCTACTACATTATTGGCCAAGAATGACAAAAAAGACTAAAAACTAGCCCAGCCTAGAAAAGGCTAAGAAAACATGATAAATAAAAGGAATGGTCCTAGATTGGCAAATCATCAGAAAGAGTATTTTACTGGAACAAATGACGAACTCTGAATCACTCTGTAGATTAAATAAAAAAAAAAAAAAAAACCACTGCTGTCAAGTCAATTCCAACTCATAGTGACCCTATAGGACAGAGCAGAACTGCCCCATAGAGTTTCCAAAGAGCTCCTGGTGGATTCAAACTGCGGACCTTTTGGTCAGCAGCTGTAGCACTTAACCACTATCCCACCAGCGTTTCCTCTGTAGATTAACAGTATTATGCCAATGATAATTTCCTAGCTTAAGTAATTGTCTAGTCATGTAAGACATCAAAATTTGGAGAAGCTAAGAGAAGGAGACAAAACGTTGCAATTTAATTGTAAATCTGAAATTATGTCAAAATAAAAAGTCTTAATATTTTACCTATTTGATCTCCATTTTATAGATGAGGAAACTGAAACCTATTAGGTTTTAGAGACTTGTTCAAGGTAATGAGAGACTTGCAACTAAAAGGTATGGTTTCTGCTTACTGATCTTTCTAATGTATAAAGCTTCTCCCAAAATAGTTTCAGAAGACTCTGTCCTACATTTGAAGCAGGGCTTTAAACCAGTTTGAACCAGTTAAGTCATGCTCAAGGAAGTGAAACCAGAACAGATCGAGAATTCTACCACTGTACCTGCGAAGTATTTAAAGAAGAAAGGAGAGAGGGAAAGAGGAAGGAGAAAAGATGGAAGGACGGGCTTAAAAGCATACAACAGAGCAGTGCGGGGTACAAATTTAAGTACATTTCTACAAACCACTGTTTCTCTTTGGTGATCATCCTGACACATATAATCAATATAAACCACGCAAAACTATTCGGACAAAATTTCACTTATACAGCCATTGCCTATTCAGTATATGCTTAACCCAGCAAAGGCTCAGCAAGGGGGCTGCTGCCTGTCTGAGTGGGCCTTCTATCTTGGTGAGTCATAGAGACTGCTGCAGCTTTCCTCACTCTATATCCAGAAGCACTGCATACAAAGCTTGTCAAAATAATTACACTGCATCAACACAGAAAGCTCAAGATCACAATTCTAGTTCACATCTTCTGCACTTAAAACTCAACATAAAAGCAATGTAAGAACACAACTAGTTTAGACCGAATTTTATTCCTTATTGGTTGCCTCTATCATCAAACAGGTGACAAGTAGAGTGTGTATAAACACAAACACACAAAAGAAGACCGTAGTTTTAAATGAGTTTGATCAACACAGATAATAATCAGAAAATTTAGAGCCCAGTCTAGACTATCTGGCTCGGCTATAAGTGGTATATAACTACACCTTCTCCCTCCAACTTTTCACTTCATAGTTCTACCTGATAAAGCATTTAGTAATTATAACCTTCATTTCTAACCTACGATAACTCAGAAGAGAAAATTAGTAATATTAAACTGTATGAATAGGAGGTTTCTGCATTTTAGAGGCAAAATTAGACATATTTTATGTTCTATATGGTAAAAAGGGAACAAAACAAAAATTTAGAATTGCAGATTTTACGTGAAGAAAATGCATATATTAATACTTTGTAGTTACACTGGAGTACTACAAGAGCTAAAAATAACTGCCAAAAAGTATTTCTAAAAATCAGAAATTATCTGCATCCCACTGAGCTGATTCACATCCACATTCCCTTTGATGCAGTGGTATCACTACAGGTGTGCGGGAGGTGCAGACCGCACTGGGTGACACTCAGTGGAGGTGACACCAAAATGACTGTCTGTAAAATTTCTGTGCAGTGTTTCAGCAGAAATTCATCATTTTTTATAAAAATATTCCTATAGTTAGTTGTAACAACAAAAAAAGTTTTCATAAGCCCAGCTTACATGTATCAATACACTCACAAGGTTAAAACTCTCTGCCAATTTACTTTTTGAATCTTCTAATGCGCTCTGGTCAGAGCTGCCCTCATTGCTCATTTACAATGATGCTTCAAATCATGTGGTTTCGCCTGCATGCACTACAAGAATTTGCTGTTGTTTTCGTTGCTGCTGGTGTTTTTACAGTTGCAGATCTTGTCAAAATTTCTGGCATTTTAGCTATAATACTGTGGTAATTAGCATGGGGGTGTGTGACACCATGAATTACCGCACTGGGTGATAACAATCTTAGTGATACCACTGCTTTGACGTCACCAGGAGTTCCATACTTCTATCAACAAACTAACAAGAAGAACAAGGGTCTCTGCAAATTAACTCTGGTTAGAAAGATATTATAAAAATGGGTCTCCTATACATAGCTACAGAAACCAAACTGTATTTGCTTTCTTCTAAGATTTGATCAGATTTAGGCAGTTTATATTTTAGAGGACACTTTTGCTGTTGTGAATATTTTTTCCCTCCAAAATCTATAAAACATACATTTTACTATGATGAATTTCCTTAAGTAATTAATACTTGGGATTCATCATTTTCCATTTTCATATGGGACATAAACGTGCCCAATTAAAGAATCTAATTTGTAACTCAGTCTTTGAACAAGACCTATTTGAAAGATGGAGATCTCCTTTCTGGAACACTGAGTGTACCTTTAGACATCAGAAGATGGGGACTCCCTTGGTGACAGATAGTGCTGAGGTGTAATTAAATGCATCGAAACTGCTTGGCAACACTTTCAAGCAAGGTTAGATTTAAAGCAAAGTGATTTCCGCACTGCATTTCTATGGATTTGATTTTGGCTGGGGTGTAATAGGTATAAATTCTCACTGAATGAGTAGGGAAGAAAGGGGAGTAGCAGAAAGGCAAGAGTGATGCTAACGACTAAGGAAGCAGACTCTGGAAAAGGCACGGAGCACACATTTCAATGAAAGTAATGGCCTAGGGCGCAGTGATCGGCTGGCAGCCCATTACGGTTAAGAGAGATGAAAACACTTAATACCTGGAACAGAGGCTGGGTGGTTTTGGAGACAGATTTTTTCGTCAGATGGTTAGGAGATGTTAAGTGAAAAATGCCGAGGTGAGGGAATGGCTGGGTGGAAAGTGCCCTGTGAAGCAATGAGATGGCTGGAAATGTCACGTCCCATGCCATTCAAACAGCCAGTTAAGTGGTGACAAAAAGTCACAGGGAGAAAAGAAAGGGCTCTCCATTTCCTTCTCCCTGTAAAAGGACGAGAGTGCGGGCATGGGCATAATCAAGAATGATACACTTAGGGACAAGTGCATTATTATTCTTTAAAGCAGAACTCATTCGGAGTATGGTCAATTGACTCCTTCCTTAAGACCACACATTTAAAGTCTGCAGTTTATCAACAAGGAAGTAGGAAGGATGTTAAAGATAATGATCACACCATCAGAGTCTAACCAAGCCTGAAGTCTGTGGCCTGGGAGGGTCTCTCAAGGAGGGTTCAATAGGCTATTCTACTTTGACTGGTTAAAATAATAAGATCAGAAGCTATACTGCATATTGTCCTCATTGACCTCAACGTCTTAATGACCAAATTCTATCTACTGTACAGACATTTAGCTCCTCTTGGCCACCAGCCATGCATATCATCTAAATCCTCAAATTACAAGGTTTCAAAAAATTTAGACATGTTTTCTCTGACACTTTAAGTTCTGGTGTTTAAGGACTGAATCATTCACACCCTAACCATATTTTTGCCATAGTCTAATCATACACAAATATAAAAAGACATACTATATTTCTAAATTTTGACATAGTATCACAATAGATTTCCCAAACCCTGGTTAATTAATAACTAATATATAATGAAGTAGATGAACAGAATGGTTCTATCTAGATCAAGTGAATGTACGTTCCAAATATTTTGATCTCCTTAATTCTCAGGAACAGACTTCAACTACAGATATCATTATTTCCATTTTACAGATGAGGAAACTAAAATTGAGTAATATTGGGCAACTTGCTCAAACCTATGTAACCAGTAGGAAGTGGTAGAGCCAGCAATAAAACTGAAGTCAACCTGGCACACAGTGTACATATCCATTATGTGATCAAATTATGCTATCCAGCATACTGAAGCCATCACTTATATTTTCCAAATTACCTAAAGAGTCAAGACTCTGTCAGGCAGACTAAGAACATGATACTCTAACTGGGAGGGGTTAACTATGTCTCTGTGAAAAGTAATGATTAGGTTCCTTCTTTTCTTCCCATGATTACCCTCCTATCCATTTTTCCACATACTCATTTACAAAGTTCAGTTCTCTCTGTCCTATAAACACTTTAAGTCATAGTCATAACTTCCCTTCACAAGACAAAGAAAGGAAAACATATCTAATCTACATACACAAACGATCTAAAATACTGAGGTCAAAGTTACTCTTATACCCTTGTTTATTCAGACCACCAACTTAAAAAGAACAATTTCAACATCCAATATATAAAATCTAAATAGGGAAGCTCTCTGCCACCTTCTTCCAGGCAAATATAGATTGCTTTTCTAAGGCCTTTCATTTGTTTCTCCCTTCTATAAATGTTCTCTTCATCTTGAATTATTTTACTGCCCTTTAATGTTTCAGTCAAGTAAGCGTTTGTTTTTTAACCCACTTTCATCCTGAGTATTTTACTGTGAACTGTTAAGTGGAACTCTCAACATACAACATGTAAAAGATATATGTAAACTTACTTGCTTGTCATATAAAATTGCTAAGAGCACTTCTCTGATTAATCAAAAAGGAGGCACAAACTATCCCACATTATCTAATGAGGAAACCACATAAATTCTCTTAGAAAAATAACAACATTGGCCGGTAACTTTATATGCATTTGGAATTTAAGGAACCCAGAGGCGCACAACCTTATCATCTTAAACTGACGTGTAGGGCTTAGCTGTGTATAATTATTCTGAATTATTATGTGAAGATTATAAATTAAAAAGACAGTAAAAAAAAAAAACCCACAAAATTATATTTACTTTTGAAACGTCAACCTTGTCTAAGCAACTCCATTTAAAATCAAATTAATAGGAATTTTTTAGTTGTCTTTAGAAAATTTTACATTCTCACAGAAGTATCATTTCACTTAATAACTACTGACAGTCTGTTGCTTGGTTGAATATTGTAGATCTGTCTTTTGAAGGAAGATTGATGAGTTTTTGTTCAATGTCCATCAAAAATGAATGAAAGTAAGCTGGATTCTTACTCAATAGCATTATATTATGAATACTGCTCTCACCAACTTTTTTACAAAATAACAAAAATAAAAACTAAATGAAGTGAGATTGAAGAAATTTAGCACATATACAGCATATATCTTAGTGCCATTGATGAAAACAGAATGGCTAATAAAATTTAAAAAACTCACAAATGACACTTGTGTTCTTATATACTCCTTTTAGGGCAAGAAAGTGCTAAAACAGCGCTAAAAAAATCCCAATCCACATTCCTAGAGACCTTTAACCTATTCAAATTCCTCTTTTTACAGTATAATATCAATCAGCATTTATATAATATAGAAGCACTAAAGGGAACTAATAATAAATATGATAAAGATTACCTTGATTTATGTAGATGCCCATCAATAAAAATATGTTTTCACCCTTAATTAAGATGTGTTCAAAGGGTAGGAAAAAAAAAGACCCACGGAATAAATAGCAGAGGTTCTTCCTCAATCATTCAAAGTTGAAAAATCCACTCATAGATAAATTCACCAGATTGCTGTGTCTCAGTTTATCAGGAATATGAGCATAAAACTAAGTAAACAGTAGAAATGCAGAGGTATGGACTTCGTGCTGTGCACTCCAACTTGACTTAGAAAATCTCTGCCTGTGCTCAGCATGAAAACGAAAACTTCAGGAAATCTTTTAAAATATGAAAAGAATTGAACCTGCAATAGACTGGGACTGGGAACGTGACAGGAGGATGGTGGGGGAAAGACTATGCACCCAGTGGAAACCCCCTGCCCAAACATTCAGACAGAAGGAAGCTGTGAAAAAGCCACCTCAATTTGGCTACTGCTGGTCAAACTGTACTCATTACAGACCACAAACTGCCCACCCTTAGTCTAATATCGCTTCTAATTGACTTCTGTTCACACTCATTTTTAGCCAAAAGGAAAAAAAAAAACAAGACCACTGAAAAAAGGGGGCTTGAATTTCTTACATTATACTGCCAAATGGCTCAGAAATTTCACTATGCAGATTTGAAACTTCAAGTATTACAGAAGGACACATAAGCATATACTTAGTATGGGTATCATTTATGTGGTACCGATGAGAAAGAAGCTACAAAATCAACTGGCTGCGAGAACCCACTCCTCTTCATTTATTAGTGAATACCCTTGCTGTAATTTTTAAAGTAAAAGCTTTACCCATGTGCTACAATCATGGCAACCAGGCACTTGTAGAATCTTCACTGTTTCAAGGAATAAAGCATCACTCACCAAATTATGGCTTCACTGTACTGGAGCCCTGGTGGTGCAATGATTAAGAGCTCACCTGCTAACCAAAAGGCTGGCAGTTTAACTCTACCAGCTGCTCCTTGGAAACCCTATGGGCAGTTCTGCTCTGTCCCATAGGGTCACTATGAGTCAGAATCAACTCAATGGCAACGGATTTTGGTACTGGATAATACCCAGACTACAACTGCAGAGTGCCAAACAATACAAACTATGCAAACTAGTTCACAGGAGTGACGGTTTTGTGTTTTCTGCCCATGAAACAAAAATGAGTAGTTCTCCATCCAACCACAGACATTGACAATAATCATTTGCAACTTCGAAAGTCCGAACGCCCTACCTTTCCTACATAGAGGGGGTCGGAACCCATGTACTCCTCCAGCACAAAGAACTGATTCCATACCCAGCTGCGCTTGGTCCGGGACCTCCCTGATTGGAAATAGGGCTTTGAGCTGGACCTTGAGAGCTCTGCTTGGCTCATCCCAGAAAAACACAGGAAAAGAGCTATTAGTTGCAGAAAATGGCAGAATTCCACTTTGCCCAACTTCATCTTTTTTTTTTTTCTTTTTCTTTCTTTTTCCTGTGTAAGAAAAAAACCTTGACAAGAGGAAACACACAGTTCCAGCTGGCTTAGTAGCTCTTGCCTCCGGCAGGGTGTCAGCTGGGAGTCCAGAGATGATAATTTGTAGAGTGTTCGACTGGAAGAGGTCACCACTGCTGAGTAGCCTTCGCCAAAGAATGGTGTAATAGGTACCTATCAGGACAAAGAGAAGGGCTAGTGTCAGAAACCTAAATACATGATAATGTTTAGCTTTCATCTGCTAACTTAATATTGGTTTGCCCAAGATACCATTATTTGCATAGCCATTAAAACATCAATGATATTCTGAGATTGAAAATGACAATGCTGTCATATTTGTAAATTACATCAATACTGCTGATGCAGAATTTCCCTCATTCCATAAAACAAGCTTAAAATTGTGTTTCCTCTAGAGCATTCTATTCGAGCATATGGTTTATTTAACACAAACACAGCAAAAGCCCTTAAAAAATCATTTTAATACTAGCCTTTTTCTTCTTTTATATATAGCCCAGTTTTATTCATTGGTATTAGAATATGAAAGCAAAGCAGCTCAAAACAGGGATTTAACCAAGTGGGAAGTAAATACGCTGGTTTAAATGTCTTCTGTGAAACTGTTAAGGAGAAATAGTACGAGGAGGTGATTTAAAACTGGCTGACTAAGGCTGAGTCACAGAACACCAGCTGTTTTGATGTATTCTGATTTGATTGTGATCAGCTGAAAAGCTCAGTGGTTTCCCTTTTCCACCCTTCAAACTAATAGGCACTTATGCTGTGTGGCAGGTTAGGTTACGTCTTTTACTGCAGTTATTTGCTATTCCACGAACATTTCTTGAACATCCTGCAGTTTGCCTTGTACATAGTAGGTCTTCCATAAAGATCAATGGAATTGGATTATATTGATCTTCAGAAGAGTGAGAAAACTCAGCTACATTTGTGAGCCCAGTTCATTGTTGGCATGGAACTAGGAGGTGCTTTAGCAGCAGCCTAGCAAAAGCCTTTTTATTATAATGCCTATTTATTTCAGTTACAGAATTCTGATTATGCAAGAGATACAAAATCAGTTGCAAAACAAAACTTCCAAACACCCCCCAAAACACAGAGGAATGAGAATTTATGACAAAATGTTCACTTAAATCACTATGCTGCACTTTGGTTTATGAATTCATTTTACTAGCTATAAATAAATCAACAATAGAATAATTAAGGAGAAAATTACCATTTGCTTGTTCCTGGATTTTTTTTTTTTTTTTTTTGAGGGAAAGGAAGCAAATAAACACAGTTTTAAGATGAAGCCAAAAGATATGTCTCTATCAAAGCAGAATATACACTGTCCTCATAGTATAATATTTTCCGTCTTTCCAGCTGTCTCTCCTGTAACATGTATCTGTTACTCATTAGACAAAGATTTCTGACAGTCAATTGCTTAAAATACTTAGTAGGTACATATATACACACAGACACATTTACTAAATGTGGTAAAAATAATACATGCAACTGGAAGAAATAAGCGACATTGACTTTGAACTCTATCAAAATGAACATACTTGTTTAAACAATTATTTCTATAATGTTTTGATATTCCAGAAGGGATTCCAGAATGCTCTAGAATGAGCCAATGTGTGCTGATCATGTTGAGAACTGAGGTATGCTGAGAACCAACAGAATGTGTGAACTATTATTAGAGCCTATTAGCTGTACCTGTGCATTGAACGTGTTCTCCCCAAATCCAGATCTCCTATCCAAGGATCAGAAATTAATGTACTCCATTGAGAAATCACTTTGGAGGGCTAGTTGTTCTAGATTTAGACATCTAAAGGGCAATTAAGTTGGAGCCACATCTTGATATTCCAGAGTAGGCCCCTCAATTAGGTTGAAAGTTTGTCACAGGAAGGTCTGAACTAACCCATCTAATTGAGAGACAGGTTATCTGGAGTTAAATAAGGCAAGTAGGTGCCTAAACTAGGAAATAATGCACAAATGTATGGATTAGCCTAATGATGAGCCAGGCATCACAGCTAGGCATTCATGCTGAGTGACCTTTACTGGGAACGGCTATTGGGATGGGAAGGGGCAGGGTTCCATGGCCTCCTTCTTGCTAGTGACACCCCACATCCCTGGGGATGGGGAGGCATGGGGTAGAGTTGTGATAAAACTGAGACTAGCATGTGAAACCTGTGGCCAAAGAACACTTCCAGTTTCAACAACTCTTCTCTCTCAATAGAGAATGAATTTTCTCATAAAAAATAGTCTTACAAATGCTTCAGTTCCTAGGACCAAAAAAACAAGATATATTTAAACTATATTTTTTAGTATCTGGAACAGAGCTACTATACAGAATAAGTGAACTTGCTAATATTATTTCATTGTGAAAATGTATCCCAACTTCCAAAAAAATAAAGCACAACTAAGCTTTCGGAATTTGAAATTTGAGATTATAATTATATACTGGTAAAACTAAAAACCAGTTGCCATCCAGTCGATTCTCACTCACAGCAACCCCGTGTGTGTCAGAGTAGAACTGTGTTCCAAAGGGTTTTCTATGGCTGATTTTTTGAATGTAGGTTGCCAGGTCTTTCCTCTGAGGTACCTCTGGATGGACTCAAACATCCAGCCTTGAGGTTAACAGCCAACTGTGTTAACTGCCTGCATCACCCAGGGACTGGTAATGGTTGTGGGAATTCACATTAGATAAAGATTTAAATTCTGAGTCTGTCATGTCTTAACTATGTAATATTGGACACATTATTTAAATTCAAATAAGTTTCAAGATGAAGCCTCGAGCCCCCTCACCTATAAAATGAAAATGATAATAATTGCATGTACTTCATATGATTAAATGAGCACATCATGAAAAGTTAAGGATAATGCCTGATATAGCTAAAAGCACAAGGGGGAAGAAAAAACGCTGTTGGGATTATTATTAATATGATGAGATACGTTTAAGTGTGAAACAGGTAAAATTAGAGGCAGTGAAGTGATGTTAGTTTCTGTTTTAATACTGTGCATGGTAAAATATTTTAGACAACTCTTACATTGAATGAACATTCTTGATAGTTGTACTTGGAACCGGAGAACTGTATGAATTATGAATCAAAAAATCTAGATGGAAACTAACGATGGTACCAAAATCATTTTGAAAAAGAACATAATACTTTCTTTCCTAAAGGCAAAGTCTCTGTAATTTTTATAAGTCAGAGTCGTATCAGAGTAATTTATTTGAATGCATTAATGGTGTTCACTTACGAGGAACAATATACATACATATAAAATCTGTACTAGGAATACAATTACTGGGGTCTTTGCCCTAGAACCTCTATCACCTGCTGATCCCTCCATGATTCCACTTTCCACTTTCACAACAGGAGGGAGTTGAGGTAAATCATCTTGTAAAGTCTTTTTTTCCAGATCTTACTTTTCTGCTTTTGACAATTACATTGAATCGATTTTTGCTGGCTTTTTTTAAAGCTGTGATAAAGTGCACGTTGTTAATAATGAAAGCTAAAGGGTAGAGAGCAATTAAGAAGGTTGCAGGAATGTAAAATAAATGTTTGGCATGTTTATGAAATGTAACATGAACTTTAACAAGAGATGTTTAATTTACTCTTCTTGCCTCTTGGAGACTGCGTCTCTTCCACACAAGGAGACTGCGGATTTAACAAATTAGCTAGAACATACAAAAGAAGCATTACAGAACTTGTCTGAATTATTTCAGAGCCACTGAGATACTATTTGTGAAAGACAGACAACTAGAATTCTGAACTTTCCTATTTAAATCATGGGTTTTAAAAAACCAGCTGTATTAACACAAGCCTTGATGAACAGGAGTGCCTATCAGATCTTTGTATCTACAGTAACTGGAACAGAGCTATGCACATAAATGACATACAGAAAATGATTATTTTCATTATGATTAACCTCATTTTATTAATACAGAAAATTAACCATATAATAAGCCAATATACAAATTCCTTGGTCAGTACCATGTTTAAAAAGCACGAACCAGTTGCCATTGAGTCGATTCTGACTCATGGCAACCTCAAGTGTATCAGAGGAGAACTGTTTTCAATGGCTGATTTTTGAAAGTAGATTGATAAGCTTTTCTTCTGAGGTGGCACTGGGTGAACTTGAGCCTCCGACCTTTCTGTCAGCATCTGAGCGTGTCAACTGTTGGCACCAGCCAAGGTCTCCTTTGAATCACAGGCACTTTGAAGACAATTTCATCATATTTCTCTGTAGTATATGAAGTCGTTGTTAGACTCTTGAGTCAAATTGTCTTTACCTTGCCTGAAAGTCTACAAGAGTGCAGAAGGATACTTTAACTGGCTTTGTGTACATTACTGCATGATGAAATTCTCTTTTATGAGGCAGATAAAATTCCTCTGTAAGATCCTTTGTGAAGTACACTTGTAAAAGTGGAAAATCATGTGTAAACAATAATGTGTTCATAAATATGTTTTACAGTAACCAACTTTACCAGAAACGTTTAAGCGCTCGGCTGCTAACTGAAAGGTCACCTAGCAGCTCTGTGGGAGAAAGAGCTGGCAATCTGTTCCTGTAAAGATTACAGACTAGAAAGCCCTATGGGGCAGTTCTACTGTTTCACATGGGGTCGCTGTGAGTTGGAATCGACTTGATAACACCCAACAACAACAACATAACTGATACAGCAGGATAAAGGTGTTTGGTCAACGGTCAGATGTTCTCTTTCATCAGTATTCCCCAATTCCTTGCTTTCCTTTTCAATTAGATCTTTTCCAAGGAAAAAGCCAGTGCAGTAGGGCCAACTCATTATGTCACAAGTTGAACATAAAGGGCCCTGAAGTATTAAGTCCCTGGGTGGCACAAGCTATTAACTCCCTCAGCTGCCTCAGAAGAAAGGCCTGGTGATCTACTTCCAAAAAAAATCAGTCACTGAAAACTCCATGGAGCACAGTTCTACTCTGACACACAAAGGCTGGCTATAAGTCTGGACTGACTCTACCTCAACTAGTTTGATGTGTTTTCGTTTGTTTTTTAAACATTATGAAAGCTTTAATTCTTTATTTATGGTTGTCAAACACAAATAACCAAAAGTTAAACTTGAGATTTCCTCCTATATTGCATAACCACTCCAAACAGAGCCTCTATCTTCTTACCAATGTCAGCATGAATAAAGGTGCCATGATAACATGAAGTCTGACTTATAATTAATCCTGAGCACAAGACCAACCACAACTGGTGACTTTTTACAAATCTGTACCCCAAGGCCAAAACCCTACATCCCGTCTTGTTCATCTTCCACACTGTTTATCTTCTCTCTTTTTTCTGCTCTCCTCTCTTGAGTTGTCTGGAACCCTGCCTTCTACGGGGAAATGGGGACGGAGACCCCTGGTTGCCTGAAGAGCTGCTGTGTTCACTACAACTAGTTCAGAAATAAAAAGGCAATGCAAAAAAAGATGTGCCGGTGTTTAAATAACTTCTACAGATCTTCAGGGTAGTTCCAGATGTGTAGCATTATAACTTTGAGCAGGGGTAAAAAAAAACAGGAATAGGTCCTATCTAGGGGGAGAACAACTGAATAGGAAGGGCCAATCACAGATACTTAAATAAGTGGTAGCAATGGCTACTGGACTAATGACTAGTCTGAGATAAATTATTTGAGTAAGAAAAAAATGCTTTTGTTTGCTCTGATATTTTAATGCTCAGACTTGTATTTTTTTTAATTTACATTTTTCAATGTTTTTTCACCAAACTGGAAATGAAAATCACTACAGGTAGAACTGTGATCAGCACAACACACTTCAATCAAGAGATTTTATAACCTTGCAATGAAAAAATTAAAATGGATAAGCAAAAAGGGAAAAAAGGGTGGGGGGGGGATCAGTCAGGCAGTATTTACTAAGGCAGCTTCATTTATTTGACCTGAAATCACTTTATCATGTTACTTTTTTGCTCCAATTATTTTTGTTCAGCTAAGTGGCAAAGCATTACTTCCAAGTAGATAGTTTATTATTCATTTAACCTTAACAGCTAATATTATTTCACCCAAACAAATTCATTATTATAAAATTTTCTTAGATTTTCTACTCCACTTCATATCTCTGTGAAACCACTTTTAAAAATCAGATGAAGTGACTATCATGCTCTTAAATGCTTTGCTCACACTTGAAAACAATGACTAAAAGTCCCTCAGAAGCAAAAAATGGTTTTTCCACCTCAGCACACGAACTATAAATCAGCAAAAGCCTAAATTTTCCAGACCCTGTTCCATCTAAAGTCAGCATGCAAAAAACATGACGAGTAGGATGAAGTATATCATATTCAGCCACTGCACAGTAAGACAAGTACACTAGAATAGTTATAAACTATGCTTAATTACCAATTAGTTTATATATACTAAGCTGCTTTTTTAAAAGGCACATAGTGCTATATGTGTTCTAGAAATAACTTGAGCATAATGGATGATTATTAATTATATCAGAAGGGAATATATTACAATTTCAGGACTTGCAGCACTTGAAATTAAACCAGAATGTGTTTTTTGCAGTCCAAATAAATAACCCATGGCTCATCTTAGTTAAAGAATTTATATCATCACAATTTCCCCAAATCCTAGGCAAGGAGCAGCGGCTCATGATCTCCATCAGATATAGAGCTTCCAAAACTGTTCTGAAATATATATATGGCTCCCTCACACACAGTTTATTATTAATTGGAAATACTGATTTAATGAAGTTGTGCTTCTCTTTAGGGCAAATAAATATGTCTTATTTGAAAAAATGGGTACATTCACCATTAGGCATAACATGATAATCCATAAATATATTCAATTACTTGTATTTTCTAGGAAAACAACTGTAAGCTTGACATTTGAGGACTGCAAGTGGACTTGACAGAATAACCCACAAGAAACAGAAAAACCCATAATCATTGGCTGCTGAATATCTCCAGAACATAACTAATACTCCCTGAGACCACTGCAGGCTAATTTATAAAACATAATAGTACCAGAAATTATAGCCTTAACAATAATAAAGTGGGGGGAAAAAAATCTTGCTTTTGGTCTATTGGGAGGAAACTGTCATTTCCAACACTGTTTTTAAAGTTAAACTACATTTTGACAAGCAACATATTCTTGATGGATCCTTATGAAGGGTGAACAATATACATGTTTAAAGTGGAAATGATACCATTTCACAACAGTGGTTAGAGGACAACTGCAAAATAGTATCTATGCTTTGGAGCCCTGGTGGCGCAGTGGTTAAGAGCTCAGGCTGCTAACCAAAAGGTCAGCAGTTTGAATCCACCAGCTGCTCCTTGGAAACCCTACGGGGCAGTTCTACTCTGCCCTAGGGTTGCTATGAGATGGAATCAACAGCAGTGGGTTTGGTTTGGATTTTGGTATCTATGCTTTAAGAATAACCTTCCATTTACAATTTTTTTTCCTTTTTTTTCCTTTTTTTTTTTAAAGCATCAGGCTTTTATTTTTCATATGGTCTGGGAAAAGAGATCTATTCTCTTTTGGATATTCCTTGGATATTTAATGGCATTATTTTAATTCAACAATTACAGAACAGACTATATCCTAATTCATCCAATATCCTCTTCAAAGACCTTCATTTGCCCTTGCTTCTCCCCATGACAGCAGCCACCTGTTAATACTGAAGTGCTCACTGTGATTCATCGTTGTGCACAAAGTTAGAGTGGTCTGATTTGCATAAAGCATAGTACTTGGTCATTGTTGTTTTTGGTTATCTTTTTAAATAGATCCACTTAAAACATTTTGGTGAATGCTAGAGGGGAAATCAGTATTTTCTAATCTCCTCCCATTCATGAATGAGCAGATGTTTAGGAGAGAACCATGGAAAGAAAGTAGCCTAGGACAAGGGGCATTTTAAGAGCTGCAGACAAACTTTATCTCCAAGCACCACACACAAGCTAAGGGCAATGAAGATCAGATACATAAAGAGACTGTCTACAACACTGAAGGTAATAGTGTGGTTCTCCTGAGGGTTCATGTCAGAGAAAAAAAAAAAAAAAACCTAAAAAAAAATCCCTAAACACTATTATTCCTTATGTTTGAAGACTCCTGAAGTAGAAGAACCACAGATGAATAACACAGAAATCAAGCAGACATTAGACATACCTAACCCAGTAGAAATCTATAGAACCCCAGTGAAATGCTCAAGGCCACAGAGCTACCTAGTTGCTGATGGAACTGGGGATGATTGGATGCAGCAGGTATTTTAAAGCATCTGTCAAAACGGCTCATGCTGAGTAATGAAGCTCTTTTTAATTTATCATCTTTGTACTTTGTCATCTTCCCCCAAAGCTAAAAACAAGTAGATCTGATCTTACTCAAAATTTTATGACCATGAGTTCTAATTTTCAAAGTAGAAGATCATCATGATTGCCAAGCAAGGTGGACCAGGGATGAGGAGTAACAATAACAGAGTGGAGGAATCTATTGTTTAGGGTTGTATGTGTATGTACTATGCCATATGGGGAATGAACATGATCAGATTTTAAAACTGCCTTCTCTCTTCTAAACAATCAAAACAGTAACTTCCTACTGCATAATGACACTAAGTAACTATTTCCACTGGAATCTGAATGATGTCCATTGACTGTTACAGAATCAAGCATCCAACTGAGGAGAACAGGCTGTAAAGACATATATACATGGCCGTTTCATTTGGCAAATTAACTATAACACCAGTTGTACTCTTTGGGTTGTTGCTACAAATTCCATCTGTGATGACTCTCTGCTCCTAAAGTAACCATCATTATCATTCTAGACTTCATGTTGCCATCTTCAGCTTCTATTATAGCAATACAGAATCATTTAGTTAGTTGTATCTTACACCATTTAAAGTTCAGCATTAACGTTGGCATTCTTAATACTGATGAAACAGCCCTCTCCTCTGTACTTAAAAGGTATAATTTTTTACATTTTAATGAGTGAGGCTGGGGACCCTCTATAATATGATTTCTCATGTCAAGAAACCGTGATCAAATCCATTAGCTTCCTGGGCCAGATGACACTACAGCTACAGACCAAAACCTTCTACCATTAACTGGCCTAAATATTCAGGCAGGGGCCCTGGAAATGAATCACATAGGCTGTAGCGTGCATCTGCTTATCAAACACAGGAACAAAACTTCTCTCGATGGATTACAGAGGCATTCTCAACTAATACAAATAACCTCTGCTACGGTGAAAGGAATGAATGAAGAAGAAAGAGGAACAATATTACTAACTGGAAAAAACCTATGTAAATTAAAAACAAAGTGACAAAGCACAGTACTTCCAAATTAAATATACTGTCAAAATGGAAAAATGGCATTTAAAGGGCTCTTGTCTTCATAGTTGACTCTTAAAAGAAATCTTAGCTGTACCATTTATTTTTTTAATTTGCCCTTGTATTTACATTGTGCCAGGTATGGTTTATACGACTTCAATAAAAAGCATCATGTTTCAACAAACACTTTGCAAAATAGCAAAAAGGAAATGTTACCAGGATAAAAATGTATAGCTTTATGTAAAATGAATGTACAGACACTTGTCTGCATATTCATTTGCTAGTAATTTTATCAGTGGGAAGTCTTGCAGAATGACAAGGGGCAAATGTTTGAAGGGGTATCTATCTGCAGAACCAGCAAATCCCCAGAGGAGGCACTCATGTATTGCTGGTTACAGCTAGATCTGATGCTTGTCAGAGGATGCAACGGTCACACACAGGATCTGATCACATGTCTGCCTTCCTGTCCTCAGCTCCCCTTGATCACCCCACTAAGTAGCAAGTGATTGCTTTACGCCAAGGAAAAGAAGCTTCCGTCACAGCCCCTGTGTCATCAACTAATGCATGTAAGTTATTTTAGGAGTTTCTGAAACTCTTAATTTAAGCCAAGGCTTTGAAGCTTTCCAGCCAAGCACAAAACATTTTTTTTCTTTTATGTGAGAGAACTGTGATGTGATACAAGCTACTAAAGCAATACACGTAAAACCTTATAAAAACCTTGGAATCACTCAGAATAAATATTCACAGCAAAGAACAATTTATGGGTTTAGTCCTTTATAAAAGATTTCTGAAAGACTTGATTAAGAAACTGTTTGACTCAAGACAGAGATGCGCTCACTTCCTCATATCAGTAAAAATTCTGGGAAATTTATACCTGCTTTGCCATCAAAAAAAAAAGAACACCTAAAATGCTGAATAATGGGAAAATGAGCAAAGAAATCACACGTGAAGATAGGCAGTGGGTTGATTTTTAGACCTAGGAAGCCTGAACAGTGGCCAGCTCAGTGTACTCTACACCCTCTCTTCTTCATCAGACACTAAAAACTAGAGTCAATTGAAGGGTAAATTGCAGTAATATAGATGCTTTACAATTACCCTTTTACAGGAAAGGGTAAAAGCTCTATGCTATTAAATCAATAAGAGTAGGCTCAAGAAGAGTTGTGAGTCTGTCAGCCGACTGTTAACACAGTTCTAATGACTTATCGCAGTCTTTAATTACAATAATATTTCACATTGTAAGGGCACAATGCCCTTTTATTAAAGCTGCGAACCTTAATAGCCTTTAGCAGGGGGATGGTCTGCACTGCTGATTATTGTTTGCTTTATTTTTCCTTCCACAGACTTTGAGCTTGCTTTACCAGATGAGACTATTAACGTGGGATGTTACCTAATTGCTTCAGCCACCCCACTCCATATTAAGCACTAACACATAAACAAGACTTCCACGGAGATGCCAGTTTAACTCCCTGCCTCAATTCTTGCGCATGTTAATTCCTACTATTTCAAAGAATCCTAAAAATAAAGAAAAAAAGATTCTTAATGCATCTCCCCTTTACATATAGTAACAAGAAAAGAGCTTGGGTAAACATAAAGTCTAAAGTAGGTCTTTAGAAAGAAAATTGTTGGTGAGTTACTGAAAGCTTCAAATGTAATTACTTTTTTTCCTTAGCGCCCCCTCCCCAACCCATAACAACGTGTCTTTATACAGGCACACTTGAAACTATTTAGATATTGTTGGCAGTGTATCCACCCAAACTTTCCTTTTAAAAAATGTCACTACTGCCCATAAAGTCTTTTAAAATATACATTTTTTATGCTATTATGATTTTTAAAAAAATGCATACCTGTCATTGAGCACAAGCCATATAATTTATACCCTTTAGCGGGTTATCCACATTTTTCTATTTTCCCCCATAAAGTTCTGTTTATCTTACTTCTGTAGGAAGAAGGATCTGAACACTTTTTGGTTACAAGTATTATGAAGGGTGAGTCTTACTTAGACAGCTTTCACTCAACAAATGATCTAATAAAGAGAAGCTACTTCTTACAAAGTAAAAGGTGTTTCAAGTATATTCCTGGTCCAATTTGCACATCTCCAAAGCCTTGAGACACCCAATCCCGGTTGCTTTCTTCAAAGCCTCCCACTCCCCCACTGCCAGGTGAGCCCATGGCCAATCTTTACTCACCTAAACTATGACATGTAAGAAATCCGGAGGGTTAGCGATCTATACAGACAATAGGTCCTTTATCAGTAATCCATATTGGAAGGTTGAATACCAGCAACCAGTCGCGTGCCACGGGCACTCACACGAAGAAGTCGACAGCGCATTCAGCGGAGCGGGACGCCCCTTTACCGCCCCACACCTAGGGATAGGGGGCGAAGGGGAGCAGGGCGCCGATCAGAGGCAAGCCCTGCAGATGCACTGCATCTGCAGAATACTAATGGCAGGGCAAAGCAGAGCGCCCTTAGATGAGTGCCACCTCCAGGAAAGGTAAAACGAGCCTGGCGCGGAGGGTTAGGGGGACTCCTGCGCACACAAGCGCACACCCCCTTCCAGTCTCCGCCCGCCGCAGACCCAGACGACCCATCCGGCGCCAAGTCGTGACCCCTGTGCCAGCGGTCAGGGGCGGGCCCGCGGGGGCTCCCCTTGAAGGAACGCGGTGCAGACTGCCAGTGTTGGCCGCTCCATCTTGAGGGTGCGGGGTTTGCTCTCACCCTGAACTACTACTCCCGTCGCACCTGGCGCCTGTCCTCACAGAGTGCCCGGCAGAGCGCCCCGGCTCCGTCCCCACGTCCACTCTGCCTCCCACAGCCAGGTCTCCAGCCCCGCAGCAGGAACTTGGGACGCAGGGAACTCCGCGCGGACGCCCGCCTGCTGCTTCCCGACGCGCAAAGCCAGGCGCACCTGCCCCAGGCGTCCCCCGCCTGGCGGCACATGCACTCACCTGGGGCTGCGCTGCCCTCCCGGCGGAGGCGGGCGCCAGCGACGGGGCAGCTAGCAGCCGAGAGGACGCGCGCTCAGTGCCCGGCGCCGCGGGCGGCTTGGGACTTGGTCGGTCCGAGCAG
>NW_004444182.1:2870478-2878197 GCF_000243295.1 Trichechus manatus latirostris
GGTGAGGGCTGTCGGAAGAGAATGTGAGGGAGCGCTCCGCCGGCCCGCGCGCACACACATACACGCACACACGCGCGCTCTCCCCCGCCTCTCTCCCTGCAGCTCCGCACAGATGGATTCCTTCGCAGGAAACCAAGGAAGCGGGCAGAAAGTGGGAGGGGCCACAGCCTCTCCATCTCCCAGCGAGGTATTTGCATCTGAAAGAACGGCGGTGGAGAGTTCCGAGATTTCACACCTACCCCGCCACCCATCTCTCTTAGGCTGTCTTGCAGGCCGTGATCAACTGAGCTCCTGAGGCATGAAGGCAAAGTCAGAAAACTAATCAGAACTTAGTTTTCTTGCTTGATAGTTTTGCCCTTTCAATCTCCTCGGACTGCCCTAGTTCTACTTCCTTTACATGCAGAAAACGTTCTCCCCTGCTGAGCTCTCTAATGCAAAACTTCCGAAGGTGTATGATTTACGCGTAGAGGGGAAAGACGACCCTCGGAGGTGGGTAGGCGGATCTGGACTTCTTGAGAACGCATAGCAGCGGGTTGGGTTTAACACGCTTTGTCTCTGCTAGGGTGCTTGATTCGGAGCTCTGGTTGCTCAGTGGTTAAGAGCTGGCTGCTAACCAAAAAGTTGGCAGTTCGAATCCACCAGCCGCTCTTTGGAAACCCTGTGGGGTAGTTCTACTCTGTCCTGTAGGGTCGCTATGAGTCAGAATCGACTCGACGGCAACTGGTTTCGTTTTTTGGTTTGGTGCTTGATTTAACCCGATGATTAGGTATTATGTCGTTGGAGTTACAAAAAAAAAACTATTGCTATCAGTGGATTTCGACTCACAGCGACCCTATGGAACAGAAATAGAACTGCCCCATAGTGCTTCCAAGCCTGTAATCTTTAAGCAAGCAGAGTGCCACATCTTTCTCCTGAAGAGCAAGCTGGTGGGTTTGAACTACGACGTTTTGGTTAGCAGCCAAGCTCTTATCCACTGCACTACCAGGGCTCCTTGCTGTAGGGTTAAAAAGGTGAATCGATCATTTGCACAGTATGTTGATTTTCATTTTTCTCATTCTGCCAATGAAACTTGTCTTCCTTCTCTTACTCCCCTCCTCCCCTCCTTAACAGTGACTATGTAGGGCCGCACTACATGGGCATAAGACTTGTTAGTGCCAGCGCTCACTCAAGCAGTTTCTCTCGCTCCAGTCCAGCCCCCCCAGTCCATCTAGCTTGCTCCCCCCCTTCTAATCAGCATTTATAAGTGAATCCAACACTAATAATTCTGTAAGCAAACATAACCATTGGTTGAGTTCTCATTAAGTTCCAGGCACCAAGATATGCTGTGTACTTAAACATTGTTTCATTTTAAAAGTTTTATATGCAACCCAAAACCTCCCCTGGCTCCACGCCTGCTGGGATGGCCATTTCATAGTCCATTTCCACTCCAGTGTCAGCCATCAGTCCAAAGTCAGGATGTTTAGAACAGACCTCCTTATCTCTTCATAAATCACCTTGGATTTCCCCAATATTCACTCCCCTGCTGGGGGCACCATCATTCTCCAGGCATCCAAACGTTAAACCATGACTTCTTCTTTGAGATAGTTGGCTATGTTAAAATCCTCACTTATTCTGGCTAACATAGTGTTTAGAACTTTTTGTGGTGTCCTTACCTACATTGTGTTGTGTTGTCTAGTGAATTGCCCTCTGGCATGGGACCTACTCTTGGCATTGTTCTGGATTGAAAACTTCAGGAGGACAGAGATTGATATTCAGTATCACCAGGACACAACACATGTTTGGCACATAGTAGATGCTCAGCCCACCACTTGCCTGTCGGTTTGTTGTACTGTGGTGGCTTGCATGTTGCTGTGATGTTGGAAGCTATGCCACCAGTATTTCAAATACCATCAGGGTCACCCATGGTGGGCAGATTTTAGCAGAGCTTCCAGACGAAAACAGATGAGGACCAATGGCCTGGTGATGTACTTCCAAAAATTGACCATTGAGAACATTATGGATCACAACAGAACATTGTCCTACTCACTTGCTTTGGCTGCATCATCAGGAGAAATCAGTTGCTAGAGCAGGACATCATGTTTGGTGAAGCAGAGGGCCAGCAAGGGCATGAGAGACCCTCAGTGAAATGGATTGCCACAGGAGCCCCAATGAAGAACTTGAAAATGCTGGTGATTGTGAGGATGATGCAAGACTGGGAACGTTTCATCCTGTTTCATTCGTAAGGTCGCTTGATTCAGAGCTGACTCTATGGCAACGAACAACGATAATATCTTCAGGAACCTTCCAATTTATTGTGAAAATAAAAAGGTGCAGACATACACGCACAACTGTGACAAGTGTTGGGATGGAGTAGGCCCAAAGTATCAAGTGTGGGAGCATAAGAGGACTACTGAAGGAAAGTCTTGAATGGGAAGCCAGAATATTTGGACTACATCCTGAGGACAATGGGGTGCCTTTTGTTTAAGAAAGACAGTGACCATCATATTTGCATTAGAAGGAGGAAGACAGTGACAACCTTGTAAAGTCTGCCTCGGAATGGAGGTAAGGGGAATAGTTAGGAGATTGTTGCAGAAATCCAGATGAGACAAATTTTGACCTGGATTCTAGTTGCGGTGCTGATAATGTATCAAAGTCTCTTGAGAATAGGCAGAAATTAGAAATAGATTTAAAGATTTCTTGAATCCAATTATGAATAACAGAAAACAAATCATCCCCCTACAACATCTCACTGGGGACTGTGGCTATTAAAGAATACTAGACTAGAAGAATCCAAAGTTGGAGCAAATGCAACGATTTTGCTTCCTGGGATTTCTAAAGGACTTCTCTTTCACTATCCAGCAATTCCATCTTTGTACAGAAATGTAGTACTTGGAGGGTATATCACTCAGTTAAAGGCTCTGAAGATATTCACAGAAAAAGAGAGCTGCTTAGTCACTGGAGAATTATTTAGACCGTGCATGGACATTTAATGGGGTCTAAGGAATTCTCTCCTTAAGAGTCCTTCTAGGTAAGGAGGAGGGCAACAGCCTTTTAAGGAAATCCCAGTCCATAAGAGCACAGGATACTCAACACTCAGCAGTTAAGGAGAAAACAGCAACAACCAAAAACACAGCCGTCGTCAAGTCCACTCCGGCTTATAGCGGACTTACGTGTGTCAGTGTAGACTTGTGCTCTGTAGAGCTGTTAATGACTGATTTTTCAGAAGTAGATCACCAGGCGGTTCTTCTCGGGTGTCTTTTGGTTAGAAGCTGAGATTGTTAGCTGTTTGCACCACCCAGAGACTACAATCTGGGATGAAAAAAAAAAAAATCTGTTGCCATCGAGTTGATTCTGACTCATGGTGACCCCAAGTATTACAGAGTAGAACTTCTCCACAGGGTTTTCTTGGCTATAATTATGGAAGCAAATCACCAGGCCTTTCTTCCGCAGCACCACTGGGTGGGTTCAAACCACCAAGCTTTAGGTTATCAGCCAATACAAACTGCTTGCACTGCCCAGGGACGCAGTCTGGAATGAGGGCCCGTTAGGTTTTGCTGCCAAACATGCTACCTCAGCTCTGAGACTGCAGGCAGCTTACTCCTCCCCTACCATATAGAAGGATTCCTAGTGGTGCAGTGGTTAAGGCTACGGCTGCTAACCAAAGGGTCAGCAGTTTGAATCAACCAGCTGCTCTTTGAAAACCCTATGGGGCAGCTCTACTCTGTCCTATAGGGTCACAATGAGTTGGAATTGACTCAACAGCAATGGGTTGTTTTTTTTTGTTTGTTTTTTTTTTTTTTTACGACTTAGAAAAAAACAAAGAAAGCAAATAGGAATGAATGACATATAATGAGGATAGAAAGCAAAGGCGAAGAGTCTACTTTATCCCTGTTCTTAGCAAAGAAAGGAATCCCTACTGTCATTCCAGTGCCCTTCAGGTATTCAGGGCTTCTTCTTGAGGCTGGAGAACACATGATTCATTGCTGGTCATTGGTTAACATTTTAAAGTAGAAGTATGGTTTTCTGCTACATGTCAAATTGCTCAACATTTTCTTTCTGAAGAACAAAATCAAACAAATAAACATTTGATTTGGATTTGGTATTAAGTGCCAAAGCAAGGGAACACTTACTTATTGAAATAGCATATGATACTATTGATGTTCAGTTGTATATTTCCTCTGGATTCAGAATAGTTGGAACACAAATTACTCTTTAAAAAGCAGCTCAACCTCCACCGGACTGAGTCCAGTACAGCTAGATGGTACCCGACTACCACCACTGACTGCTCTGACCAGGATCACAACAGAGGGTTCTGGACAGAGCTGGAGAAGGATGTAGAACAAAATTCTAACTCACAAAAAAAAGACCAGATTTACTGGCCTAAAGGAGACTGGAGAAACCCCGAGACTATGGCCTCCAGACACCCTTTTAGCTCAGTGGTGAAGTTATCTCCGAGGTTCACTGTTCAGCCTGGGAGTGGACAGCCCCGTAAAACCAAATGGGACTAATGAGGCACAGCAGTCCAGGGACAACGGCCAGAAGGCAGAAGGGGACAGGAAAGCTGGTGATAGGGAACCCAAGGTTGAGTAAGGATAGTGTTGATGTGTTGTGAGGTTGCTAACCATTGTCATAGGGCAACATGTGTATTGTTAAATGAGAAACTATTTTGTTCTGTAAGCCTTCATCTAAAGTGAGAATAGCAGCACAATTGGAAGAGCATAGTCGATGTCACTGAACTGTGCAGGTAGAAATTTTTGAAATGGTGTATCTTTGGCTATGTGTATTTTCACCAAAAAAAAAAAAGTCAAGAAGGGAGAGGGTTGACATGTTGTGGGGTTGTTAACCAATATCCTGAAACAATATGTGTACTACTGTTTCATGAGGAACTATTTGTTCTGTAAGCCTTCACCTGAAGTACAATAAAAAAAAAAAAAAAGGAAAAAAAAAGCGGCTCAAATAAAAATTGTCAGAAATAATACGCTAGGCCTGTGCTGTCTCTTGAATTATAGTTGTTCCATAAAAGCCTCCTGAAACCTTCAGAGAGTGGTGCAATAATGCAAATTTCTGCTAAGCATTGCTCCATCACTCTATGATAAGCCATAGAATCTTTCCAAAAAAGTGGATTTTTACAATAATACAACTCATTTCAAGAAATATTTATTAAGTGCATGCTGTGTACCAGGTTTAATGCTAGGCATTGCAGGTGCTACAGACGAAAGTGAGGCCAAGGCCCCAAGGCCATACAGGCACATCAAAACCAAAAGAACCAAACCCATTGCTGTTTAGTTGATTCTGACTCATAGCGACCCTACAGGACAGAGTACAACTGCCCCATAAGGCTTCCAAGGCTGTAATCTTTACAGGAGCAGATTGCCAGGTTTTCTCTCCTACAGAACTGCTGGTGGGTTGGAAACACGGACCTTCTGGTTTGCAGCCGAGTGCTTAACCACTGCACCACTAGGGCTCCTTACAGGCACATAAACCAGATAAAAACCAAACCCGTTGCCGTCAAGTCGATTCCGACTCATAGCAACCCTAAAGGACAGAGTAGAACCGCCCCATAGAGTTTCCCAGGAGCACCTGGTGGACTCAAACTGTCGACGTTTTGGTTAGCAGCCGAACTCTTAATCACTACTCCACCAGGTTTCCGTACAGGCACGTACCTATCTATAAAAAGGGAGGGGTTGGGATAAACTCAGTAAGAATGGCAAGCAGGGAAACAGGGCATGTGAAGAAGGAAGATAATGCGTGCTATTGTAGAGTCCTGGAAAGTGTGAACCAATAGGACCTTTCACTTGGCAGAAAATCAGGAATACTCAGAGAACTTGAGCCAATCTCCAGGGAGCAAAGGGATTTAACGGGATTTTTTTTTTTTTTTTGTCTTTTTCTTTTTTAGGATAAAACAAGATTCTTATTCATAATCCTTGCTATATATTGAATTGTGTCCACAGAAATGTATGTTGAAGTCCCACCCCCTGGTCCGTGTGAACTTGACCTGGTTTGGAAATAGGGTCTTTGAAGATGTTATCAGTTACCATGAGATTATGCCAGAGTAGAGAGGATCCTAATCCTATCTGAGTGATGTCCTTATAAAACAGAAGAGACAGGGAAAGACAGCCAGAGGAAAGATGGCCTTGTGAAGTTGCATCTACGAGCCAGGAAATGCCTGGGGCTACCAGAAGCCAGGAGAGGCAAGAAAGAATCTTCTCATAGAGCCTTGCTAGAGAACATGGCCTTCATGCTGACATCTGACTCTAGCCTCCTGAACTGTGAGACAATAAATACCTGCCGTTTAAAGTCACCCACTTTGTAGTAGTACGCTGTACTTTGCAAGGCAGTCCTAGGAAACCAATAACAATCCTCTATTCACCTAAAACAAAGAGGGCTTCCTACGCATGCACTCATTGTTCTATTTGTACTTGGGACAGTTCCCCTTTCTGTCCCCGCTATGCTCCTTTCAGCAGCACCCACCTGATTGCTCCCCGCATGTAGACCCAGAGAGCCAGCCGCCCTGATTCTGTAGGTTTTACAGCTGGTGCCAGTCAACTATATTTAGCGCTCTCCTAACACACATAAAATGTGTATGTAGGAATGACCCTACTTCCAGCACTTGCACGGAGCCAAGAATACAGCTCTCCAGGGTACGTGACTTTGGGGCTAAACTCATATTCAAAAGGAAAATCCAGAACGGGGAAAAGAATGAGAGGAAATTATACATCTTAAGAAGAAAAATTAGATGAAATGAGCCAGTTTTTTCAAAGGTGGATTTTTAGGAAGATAAGCATCCTTAATAAAATATTGAAGAACTGACACCCTAGAATGTACTTACGGTTTAAGAAGAGCAGTAGTATCTTTATGAACCTGAACTACTTACTTCATGCACAAAGGTGAGTTCTGAAGCAGTCATCATCTTTCTGAACTGCCAAGTGTTTTCCACTTGCCATTCTTAGGTCTGAATGATTAAAAAGGAATATAATGAGCATCTCGTCTTTACTCCATTCCCATCTAGCAGAATGGTCACTCCAAAGCTAACATTAAGGGAGAGCCCCCCTCTCTAAAAGATTAAATACAAAACAAACTCAGTTCAAGATGATACAATATTTCAGAGCCACCATAAATAAGAAGACTATCTGAACGCAGTAAGTCACAATATTCCTTAACGCATTTGTGCATTTGTGAGAGAATAAGTGTTGGTGGAAATGAATAACCGTTATGCCACTTTGATTTAGTTAGGACTTGTTTACATTTAATGTTGACACAAAAATATTATAGCTTACAGCACGTGACTCAAAGATTTCCTTCCAAATATATGTGTGGATACAAGTAATCATCCAAAAGGGTTAATGAGCCTCATTAAGCAACTAAATTACCACTGAGGCATAGTCACTGAGGATAATTGGGCTCAATACCTAATGCGTGCAATGACCTACATAAAACATCTTTGAAGACACTTAGCATATTCCCTCATTTTATCTATGAAACTGGAATTCAGGAAGGGAAAAGGATTGGTTTATCATCTCATGACAAACTTAAAGTCTGAGAACAAAAATCAAAACCCAGTAACAAAAGTACACAGGTTGGTCCCTACTGCAATACTCAAAGCAAAATTCCCAAAGACCCTAGTAACTCAGACATAATGATTTCACAGTTTGCATTTCAAATATGGGAAGGAAGTTTGTTTACATTTTGTAACTTTTCTGAGCAATGGAAGAAGAATTAGGTTGTAGGCTTTCTCATCTT
>NW_004444182.1:2878297-2879275 GCF_000243295.1 Trichechus manatus latirostris
AATTTTTTTTTTTAATACTAATGTAAGCGTAATTCTCATTCTTAGGAGAAAAAACATTGACTAAGTAGGTTGCTTTAGAGTGAAATACATACAGTTTGGAGGACTATAAAGTCAAATGCATAACAGTTCACAGCAAGAAAGTCAATTGGTGTTAGAATTCTCAGGGATTCAAAGTTCACTTCCTTTATCTTATGAAATATCAAATAGTTTCCACCCAAATGTTAAATAATTAAAAAACCAAATAAATTTTGTTGTTGTTGCTGTAAGGTGCCATCGAGTTGACTCTGACTCATAGCAACCTTATGTATAACAGAACAGAATGTTGCCCAGTCTCATGCCATCCTCACAATTGTTGCTCTGTTTGAGCCCATTGTTGTGGCCACTGTGTCAGTCCATCTCATTGAGGGTCTTCCTCTTTTTTGGCTGACTTTCTACTTCACCAAGCATGATATCCTTCTCCAGGGATTAATCCACCCCTGATAACAGGTCCAAAGTAAGCAAGATGAAGTCTTATCATCGTCGCTTCTAAGGAGCATTCTGGCTGTTCTACCTCCAAGACAGATTTGTTCCTTCTTCTGCAGTCCATGGTAAATTCAATATTCTTTGCCAACACCGTAATTCAAATGTGTCAATTCTTCTTCAGTTTTTCTTTTTCATAAATGAGTTTACCGAAAACATATTTATGAATAAAAATAGCTCTATTATTTGTTAGACAATTATTAGTCCCTAAACATTTAAATATTCCTCTATAGTTTAAAACCATTAAAGTACATGCTTCTTAATCTCTGAGAGACAGCTTGTTAAACGACCTTGTAAATGTGCCTAGTTTCACTGTCATCTTTGAAAGAATACAGAAAAGAGCAAGGCAAACCATGTTTTAGGTGTCTTAATTTGGTTTATCCAGGTGTGCCAACTACCAACTGAGCTGATCATACCCAACCTGCAGACAAGTTTGGCCAACATCTTGTTGCCGTCAAG
>NW_004444182.1:2880905-2882813 GCF_000243295.1 Trichechus manatus latirostris
TAAGTTTAAAGGATGTTTTAAACCATTCATAAATGCATAATGCATTAATACACTATATTGATACAAGAATTTAAATATCAAAGGACCCATTATATTTTTTCAAAGAAACGTATAAACTCAGATATGTTTCTGTCTCATTATAATAAGAGAGGTTTATAAGGATTTTAAAGTGCATATGATTTGTATCATTTTCTTGATAAACTAAGTGTGTATCTTTAGAGTTTTTTCTCCATACCTGTGTCTTCAAAATTATGTAAGAGATTTCAAAAATATATAAGAGGTCAATAAGGGTATAGATATTTGAATTGATTTTGTCTGTTTGTTACCCGCAGGAGATGAATAACATCAGCTGTGTCATCTCTTATTTTTACAAAAGGACATCATAGTTGGAGTAAACAAAATTACTTGGGAAAACCATCTTGCAAAATAAAGCAGGTAACTGTTCCTACATACATGATCTAAATTTAATGTTTATTGTAGCCAACATTAATCTATGTGAAATATTCATTTTGATCCCCCCCACAAAAAAAGTAAAACCTCAACAATTGCTTCCAAGCTGTGTGGACTTAATATAAAAGTTAACTTAGTAAGGAAACTTAAAAGTAATAGCTGTAAAAGAACGCAAACCAGAAATTCCTTCACAGTTCTTATTAACCAGGCTTAAGATTTAGGCATTGAAAATAAATGCAAGGAGGGGGAAAATGTAACTTTTCTACAATTCTTTAAGTCCATTAAGCACTAATTGGGAAAAGATTTTTTTCTGATGGTTTCACCAGAAAAAAGAAAAAGAGGAGAAAAACCTTTCTTCCTGCTCATTCTGACAGAAGGTACAAAGAGACCTGACTGTGTGTGGGGAAACATGTCCACACTCTCTTCAGCTGAGAGCCTTTATTTTACCCCTTTCAACAGGACGTCACTCCCCTTTTGAAAAGTTATTGTCCTCAGCCAAGACCCTGGTGAAAGGCAACAGATGTTGCTAAGATTATACCAGCCTGTCCTCTGTCCTGGTTCATTTTTAAAGGGAGAAAAAAGAGAAAGAGAGAGGGAAAAGCGACCAAGCCTTGCTTTAAGTCATTGTGCACATGCTCGACTGAGCTGGCAGAAAGGGCCGGGCCTTTTACATTCAGCTTGAGGTCAATCCTAATGTGATGTTCAGTGGTCCTCACGCCTTTCACATGAAGCAGCTGCCTCTGATTGCCAGAACAAATTGAGGTGATTCAAGCCACCAGCAGGGCATAAGTATAACTTCCATTCACTGGGAAGGAAGGAAAAAGCTCAGAGCAGACCAACTGGGGTTGCCCACAATAAACCATAGGATTAGATTTGATACACTCCATATTAAGGCATGGCCATATTGAAAAGTAGGCCGTAATAACATAAGACACTACAAGATGGCTATATGAATGACAATAAGAAAAATCAGTACTAGGGCATTTATTAAGTTACGCCTAATTATCAAATGCCCTGTAGTTTTGGTGTCTTCCTGACACCTGAGGAATTCTCACTGGCACTCAGATATGTAATAAACTCTTGCGAGGCACATGGCACATATGCAAGGAGTGGCTGAGGACGTTTATAAAGGAAAAAACCATCTATTAGGCAGGAAGTGATTGTAAGCAAAGTGTTGGTTAGGCAAAGCTTGGTAGATTGTCTTCTGATTTAATAGAATTATATGAGCAGTTTAAAACTAATGAAATAGATTCATACAAAAAAAAAGCAGTAAAACAAAATATCAGCAAATGAGAACAGAAATTAATTTAAGAAAAAGCAGCATAAATTGATGACGTTATCATTTTTAATCAGGGCTTTTGAAATGGTTAAGCAAAGAAATTTTTTAAAGACATGTTTCACAGAGCTCGTATTTACTTTTAAAAGAAAATGTCCCTAACCTACTAATTGAGAGAAAAC
>NW_004444182.1:2884105-2889904 GCF_000243295.1 Trichechus manatus latirostris
AGCTCCATACCAAATATAAATTCAGTGTATTGATCTGTTAGAGTGAAGTCCAGAGGGTGTCTGGTAACATCAAGAAAATTTACAGTGAAATTAATAGCAAGGAAGTTAATTCACGATTTTAAATTGTCATGGAAAATAAACAAAGACATTTGGCATAAAGGAAATGGACCCAATGATATATTTTGAGAAAGTTAGTTTATCAATGTACCTCTAAAACTACTAGGGGGTTTATAAAGAATAAACAGAACAGTTTTTCAAAAAACAGGTGACCTGTAGCTGGTAAAACAAGATGGAACGATGTATTAAACATTCACCAGTGTTTTTTAGAATAACACTCAAAGATCAACAATATTTTTAACCTGTGTAACTCTAGGCAACAAGATGTGACTGGGAGAAAATGATCCTAAAGATAATTAGACATTCATATGAGGAAGAGTAGCATCTGCAGTTACAGTACACTAGCTAGGACAGAATTACATCAGCTATCAGTCTTCATGCTTCAGGGCGGAAGCTGCTCACCAGATGGGTCAGGAAGATATTCCCCCCTGTGGTATAGTATTGTGAAATTAAGTGTATTATGGGAGGTTTATTCCTCTTAGTGCAACATCTGGCATTGGCCACCAGACGAGATGTACCCTCTGTCTGTTCCAGAATGATAACTCCTATTTTTTTTCCTCATAAAAGGATTGCTTATACCAGTTGAAGCCATATGATCCTTACTTTTTTGCGTCATGACTGACTCTTCAATTCCTAAAGAATTTTTTGAGTTTTAGGCAAACTTCCAAATGAAAAGATGGAGGATTATTTGGAAATATTTTCCAATTATTACTGAAAATGTTTTGTCTTTTTAGAATAAATAATAATAATGGTAAAACCAAACGAAACCAAACCCACTGCTGTCGAGTCGGTTCCGACTCATAGCAACCCTGTAGGACAGAGTAGAACTGCCTCATTTCTCCCGCAGAGCAGCCAGTGGGTTTGAACAACCCACCTTTCGGTTAGCAGCCAAGCGGTTTAACCACTGTGCCACCAGGGCTCCTTAATAATAGTTAAGAAAAAAAAAATATCCACAATGCCTATGTGGTGGAGACTGGCAGCTTTCCATCAATGTTAGTCTTTTTCTTCTTCATAGGCACTTGAATAGACTACATTTTTTAGCCTTACTTGAGCTGAGTGAGGGCATGAGTCTGAGTGTATGTGCGTGTGTGTGCGTGAAGGAGCCCTGGTGGCACAATAGTTAAATGTTTGGCTGCTAAATGAAAAGTTGGTGGTTTGAACCCACCCAGCTGCTCCATGGGAGATAGATCGTACTTAAAGATTAAGCCTAGGAAACCCTATGGAGCAGTTCTACTGTGTCACATAGGGTTGCTAAGAGTCGAAATCAACTCGACGGCACCCAAGAACAACATGTATATATTATTTACCAGAGTCACTACTACACTGTAAGCACTCGATGTTGTTAGCTGCCATAGAGTTGACTCTGCTCATGGGGACCTTATGTACAACAGAACAAAATGTTGCCCATCGTCCTCACAATCACCAGCAGATTTGAGTTCTTTGCATCTTTCCGTCATTGCAGCTACTGTGCCAATCTATTACACCAAGTGCTTCCCACACCCTCATTGGCCCTCTACTTTATCAAATATGATGTCCTTCTCTAGTAATTGATTGACTTCTCCTGATGACGTGTCCAAAGCAAGTAAATCGGAAAATGTTCTGTTGTGACCCGTATGGATTTTATTGGCTAATTTTCAGAAGTGGATTGCCAGGCCTTCTTCCTAGTCTATCATTCTGAAAGCTCCGCTGAAACCTGTCCACCATGGGTGACCCTGCTGGTATCTGAAATACCGGTGGCATAGATTCCAGCATCACAACACCATGCAACCCACCAGAGTAGATAAACTGACAGACTGATGGTGGAAGCACTCAATAGATGTTGCCAATTTACCGTTAGTGTTCCAATGTTTTGATATTACAAACAATCTGGAATTAATATCTTCATACATGAAAGTGTGACTTCCTTTTAATAATTTCTTTTTAAAAAATGGCTAATACAATTGGTATTGGCCTGAATGTTTAAATGAAAGTGTTTAGAAAGATATGTTGCTGGATTTTCATGTTATAAGAACTGTAATGCATTTTCCATCAGGCTTCACTGAGAATGAATTCGACATACATGAATTTTCTACCCCTTCAATCATCCAGTTGAAAATTAATCATTTGTTACTGTCCTCTCTGTGAATGTATTAGGTATGTGTCTAATTTCCCTGAGCATACTATATGCAAGAGCGTCAGATGGTCTGATTACAATATAGCAAGATATTTTTCTTGTCTCCTCCCAGATTTGTGTTTAGTGTCTTCTTTTTAAAGTCATTTCCTTTCTGATTTGCTGCTGCTAGACTGTGGTGCCCTAAATCTGACCACTAAACTGTCTAGGATTGGGCATAAGTTAAAAGTTAGTAAGTCTGGAAGACCCTTTATTTCAGAGAAATTGTAGTATCTACACTAGAAGCCAAGATGACACGTATGCAATTTCTCAGTTCTTGGCTGTGATCACTATGATTTACACTGTTGAAGACTGAATTTTGGGTAAGTGAGCAGCTTCTTGTTTGGATGAGATCTTAATCGTATATATTACACAATCATTGATATTGCAGCTGAAAGCAGCCTCAGATTTTAAGCAACAGGAATTTGCTTTTGAGTCTAAAATTGTTTTGTGCATTTCTTCACTCACATACGTACATTTTAATTTTAATCAATTCCAGCTTGAGAAATTTCACGTGTATTATTTAATTCCACGAGATTTATAGCAGCTGTCTCCTTCTGTCGAGTGTACTCAATAAAATCTTTTTCAGAAAATGGAGTGAGCACCCAGACATCTTGCTTTGCATACCATGGGGACTTCAGCGTGACTGTTCTCAGTGATAAACTCAACAGAAGAAGAGTGAGAGAGAAGAGAAACCTAGGGTAGAATAACGCTATAGGGAGATCCTGAAAATACGTATCTTATTATTATTATTATTGTGTTATACCTGTTGTTAGTTGCCGTTGAGTCAGTTCCTACTTGTGGCGACCCTATGTGTGCAGAGTAGAACTGTTCCATAGGGTTTTGAAGGCTGTGACCTTTTGGAAGCAGATTGCAAGTCCTGTCTTCCAAGGCATGTCTGGGTAGGTTTGAACTGCAAACCTTTTGGCTAGTAGTTGAACACTTAACCCTTTGTGCCACCAGGGACTCCTTATATTATACACATAATGTATATCATTATATAAAACATATATTTCCTTCCATTAGAGCCTTGTGTGTAAGCCTCTCTGAGACTCAAAAATCCAGTATTTCTACTCTCTTCAGAAACATACGGGTAGCTAATAAGGCAGCTAATGATTGTATGACTTCATGAGTCCCTAACAATTTATAATTCCACTTACATGAAATATCTAGGATAGGCAAGTATATAGAGACCAAAGTTTATTAGCTGTTACCAAGGGCGGATAGGAGGGAGGGGGAAGGGGGGACTCACTCCTTAGGGGATTCTGAGCTTCTGTGAAGGATGATGGGAAAATTTGGAAATGAAAGATGATAATGGTTGAATAGTATGATAAGCATAATGAATGTCATTGAATTGTACACATGAAGAATGCTCAAATGGCAAATGATTTGTTACATATATTTACCAAAAAAAGAAAAAGACTTTAGGAAAGAATAAACTGACTTAAAAAAAAAATAATCAAAAGAATGCATGCATAATTCAAATAGTACAGAACACTTTAAATAAAAAGTAAAGATCTCTTTTCCTCTCTTTTGATTCCTAATCCCTCTCCTGAAAGAAAGCCATCTTAAACCATTTTTGACAATCTTGTATAAACCTGAACTTCATTTCCTCCCTTTAGGGAATAGATTTTTTTTCAGGTAAGACACTGAGCAGATACAGATTACCCTGAGTACAGCTGGGGTCACTGAGCCCCTATTTCATTACCTGTATGCCATCTCGAAAAGCGAAGTTTGTGCTATGCCACTGCAAATTCAGGATACCCAGGGGGCTCTCCCCAGCCATTCTCAGGGCGGGTCTCTACCGAGCTGACAAGACGGGAGACTGTATCTTGTGGTAATGGTTCATACTAGATCCACAAAAAGAATCATAATGAAAACCTCTTGTTCAAATTGTCAAGACTGGTCCATGATGGCAACTCGAGTTATAAATAGAGTGACCATGTACTCTGGTTTTCTAGCAGAGCCCCAGTTTACATCTCTTGTCTGTTCTCACAGCTGGTGAGTTCTCTGTTGCCCTCTCAGCCAGGATCTAGTTCTGAACTCTGAATAAACTCTGCTCACCTTGACTGTAGGATTGGATCACACATACTCCCTGTATTTTACCTGCTCCTGACCTTCACTCTGCAAATAATGGTTGTTTAACAGCTCAGCTCAGAAGTGGTCCAATCAAAGAGGTGTCAAGGAGGCTTGAAGGAAGACATTTTAGCTGTCTCCCGAGGAGCTCCATAGGGTGGTGCTCTCAAATGCATCATGGTTCAAGGTTTGGCTCTTAGTCTAGGAGACATAGCGGATTTAGCAACATACGAGAAGCAGGAGGGGCTTACATTAACCAAGCTCGAAAACGATGCACACCAGTCTAAAATTTATAATGAGCAGTCTAATTGGATGGGCAACCAGACACTCCACCTGCAGGCATGCCACATGGGAAGCTACACTGTAATCAGGCTGCTACTTGGTGAGCACGGAATCAGAATGAGGATTATTAGCCATGTGATTTAAAAGTGTCAAAACATCAGGCTAAAATAGACTCATGCATGTCTCTACCCTCATGGCTTATTATTCACTACTGTGCTTCCATTTCTGACTTCCATTCTGACTTCCATTTCTTGTTTATAAACACTCTGCTTCTCTAGATGTGTTAAATCAGCTAATGCTTGAGCCCCATCTATCTGGGAGCTATTGTCTCCTCTTTAAAAGGGCTTCTCTGATCTTTAATTCAATTCCTCAAGGGCCATACGGGTATCTGCCTAGTTCAAGTCCTTTCTCCACTCCCCCCACCCCCACGCCACCCCTTCTCCACCCAGAGCAGTGTCAGAACCCTGAGCAGGAGATGTGAGATGCTGTGAGCTGTGAGAAGGGGAGATGGTGGCTCATGTCCTGAGTAAAAGCCTAGTAATTATAGTGAATTATTTTTATAGCATATGAGAATTAGGCCGTCACATAGAAACAGCCTTAGTGTTTGAGTGAAGAGCATATGAAATGCTTTCATGAAACAACATCAAAAAATGAAAATATTCAGAGTGTGTAGGAGCAAGTAGCTTCTTAAGATTGATTTGGGGAATGTGTACGCACATGAGAGCTTCGGGATCCAATGGCAGGAATGTTGCCTTACTCCTCTGCATATCGAGTCATCTTATCTCACAGTAAGTAGTGTAAACATCTGTGTTTTATTGCAGGCAGTGTGTACATTTTTTAAATTATAGCATTCCTTCAAGAACTTTTTTTTACATCGGCTAATTAATTCTACTTACAGCATGGAACTCTGCATAGTTCAATGTCCTTTTCTTTAAAACCCTTTTGTTACTACATTTTTTTCTCCTTAATTCTTTTTTTTTTTTTTTGATGGCATATATTTTCAGTATTGAATTAGAATGCATGCTGACTAATTGAATGTGTTTAAATTTTTGGTTGGTGTCAAGGATTGAATTGTGTCCCCCAAAAATATGTGTATCAATTTGGCTGGGCCATGATTCCCGTACTGTGTGATTGTCCACCATTTTGTCATCTGATGTGATTTTCTTATGTGTTGC
>NW_004444182.1:2891398-2904967 GCF_000243295.1 Trichechus manatus latirostris
TCATGATGACCCCATGTGTGTCATAGTAGAACTGTGCTCCATGAGATTTTCAAGGCTCTGACTTTTTGCAAGTACATCACCAGGCCTTTCTTTTGAGGGGCCTCTGGGTGGGTTTGAACTGCCAGTCTTTTGATTAGTAGTCAAGTCCTAGTCGTTTGCACCACCTAGGGACTCCTTTGATTATGGAACAGTCTCCTAGCAGTCTCCCTGCCTCCCGATTTTTCTCTGCTTCTCCGTTTTATCCTTTACACTGCTGCCAGTCATTGTCCTCAGATAGTTTGAGTTATGCCAGCAACTTTTCCTGAAAATATGCAGGGTCCCTTATTGTCTAAGGGGATGCGTCACAATTCCTTAGCTTGGTATTCAGGACTGCCCGAGGTCTGGCCACATTCTACCTTTCAACTCAATCTGTAAGCACATCTCTGCTCTCATATTGACTACTTGTTATTCCCTGAACAGAGACAAATTTTTACGCCAGTTAACTTTGTTCGTACTGTTTGCTCTCCTGCTATATTAAAACCACATTCGACCTTCAAGACTCTATTTAACTCTTATTTCTTTCATAAAACCTTCTCTGATCATCCGTTTCTCCGCCTGTCATTCTACATCATGTTGTTTGCTTCCTAAGACAACACCAGTGCCTTTATGCTTTTATGTTCACGTGCCTCTTGCTGCCCTACCAACTGTAAGTACTGGACAGCCTTATGCAGATAGTGACCGTGTCTTTCATATCTGTGTCTGTTGAACCCTTAGCTTTTGACAATGTATGTCATCAGTAAATGTTAATTGAGTAGATTATCCTAGGGGTTAAAGAGGTAGCAACACTGAGTTCAGATTTTTTTCTGCCCACATGTTTCCAATCCATATGTGAATAAATAAAACATCAGATGCTCTTTTAATCCTGGGCAATTAGGGAGCTGGTTAATCAAGGCTGTTAAAGGAACACTGGAGGTAAGGGAGACATCATTTCTCCAATCTGGAAAGGAACTTCCTGGTAAACAGTGTGGATTATTTTATACCAGGGATCCAGAGCCTTATAAGACCCAATGATTCCACTCATAACAAGTGCTTTATAACGGTCGCTTACTATCCTGAAATGAAATTCATAGATAATAAACCAACCTAAGCCAAATTAAAAAAAAAAAAATCAATTTAACATCCCAACAGAGAAATAAAAGGAAAGTAATTTATAATGCAATCATGTATATTTCAATATATAAATGCTAGGAGAGGGCAATCCTGCCCCCACAAATGTCCAAATGCCACCCTGAGAATCACTGATTGAGATGCAAATTGGAAGGACAGAGGAATTGCCTTTTTCGGGATCCAGAAAACCTACTGCTGACTCTGCGTGAATGTATTCAGAAGAAACAAAGTGATAAACAATTGGGTCAGTCTCACTAGAAGAGTGCCCTTGCTTCTTGCTATACTTAAGAGCAGAGAGAGAGCTGATCAGCATTTGAATGGAGGCTATGGAGGTCTCCTGGAGTTAGGACCACTAGGGAATTTGGGGAGGAGCACATCCTGTCTAGAAACACGGCTCATTTGCCTTAAAGAATATGCTGTTACCTGTTTATTTCTTTAAATCTGTAGCCTAGTGTTAAAGCAGTCCTGCAGATAATCTTCCGACCAGGAGTTATAAAATAAAGAGAAGCCCTTTGCATCCTCTTTTGTTTTCTTGCTTTGATCTCTCTATTTCTTTTGAATCTTCCTTTTTCTCCTGAATTAATAGCCAGGAAGATAAGTGGGACCAGAGTAGGCAGGCTAATACTATGGCTGCTAGTTTTGACGTTGAGGGCTAGGTTTGGGTGCCGTGATAACAGGCAGGAGATTTTCTGGGACTTCCTCGTTTTTTGGTGGAGGCCATAAGGTTGTCCCCGATCAGTGATAAGTTTCGAAAAAGACTGGAAACCATAATTAGAATCAAGGTTCATAACATTGTAGAGTTGGTAAGTCCATTAGCTATGTTAGACATCATATAGTTCAACCCTTTCATTTTACAAGAGGGGGAAATAAGTCCTCGGGAGGTTAAGCGACCCCCAAGATCTTTCAGCTTGTTAGTGTCAGAATCTGGCCTGGAGCCCTTATCAGCTGCCTTCGGGCCCACAGCTCTTTGCCTCATAACTCACGGCCTCCCTTAACTGCTGGCAGATTTAGCGTTTCCAGAACTCTGCCAACGCACAAAGCCCTTGTAAGCCACCTTTATTTCCTCAAATATTTTTTTCCCCATGGTTCCACTCCAGTCACATTTCTTCTAGTAACCTGTAGAACAAGGATAAATATAAAAAGCCATAAATCCTCATCCGAATTGTACTCCAGGATGTATATCTTTCTTTTCCGTACGTATCTATCTATACTCTTTACTTCCAGTCAGTTCTCCAGACCTTCTGGTTTGATTTGCTAGCGAGAGCACTGAACTAGTTTTCTATCTAAGGCACTGCGGTTTATTAGGTGGGTGATTATTGTTATTTTAAGTATCCATTTATTACAACAGGGGTGATAATATCTGTATCTCCTAGGGTTCCTGAAATAATCAAATAGCAGAATGAAAGCACCTTGGAAACTCTAGGACATTGACCAAGCATAAGATAGCTATCTTTCTTACTTTCAATGTTAGAATCATCGTAAATGCATTCTGGAACCACCCCTCGGTCATTCACTGTCTGGTGATCTTGGGAAACATGCATTTCCTCACTCTGCTGCTTTCTCATCTATTAAAGAGAATGACCCCACATTGCAGAATAATGAGGATTAGACTTAAGGCATATTCTTAGTACATGACTGGGCACAGTTCCATAAATGGGACGCGTATCAGCATTGTCATGGTAGCTATTGTTACTATTTTCCCAAAGACTCATTTATTCTGGCTTGCCCTACCATGTCTTGATACCCATCACATTTCCATGATGTATTTGGATGGATCATTTTGTTCTTATTTTAGAATTGCATCATCTAGACTTGCAGAGTTGTTACTGAACCATCCTCTAAGATTACCCAGTGGCCACAATGAAGCAGAGGAAGAATTCATGCTAAGATGGTGCTTTATCCATTCAGTCACATGCAAATGGCGGAAATGTTGAATACAGTATTTGATTGCTGAATGCAACTTTCACCTATATTGCAACACTTTTTATAGCATACTTAAACAAAATTAGATTGTTACAGGTGAATATCTTCTCTGATATTATTGATACATCCCTATACCATAAATAATCAGAAAGTAAAGAGAGTTTCTTCTGAGATACTTCACCTTAAGGCTGACATTCTTGGCAATAAACAAATGAGAAGGAAAATTGAAAAGGAAAAGAAAAGCTTTATTCCACATGCATTTTTTTTTTCAAATTGAATACTCTCATATCCCCACATCCCTTGTCTTCCCATTTAGAAGAGAGTCTTGCCTCTTGAACACAAACAAACAAAACACATAAATATAAATAATCTAGGATCAACACTGAATGTCTGTTGTCAGTTTACTGCTGACACGCTTGTGGTATCACCATTTTCAATTGTTATTTCCACACTTCTTACAAACATACAAGGGAAAAGGAGCTGTCTCATATATGTGAAAATATTTTTTAAAGCAATAATTTCCACCTTGTCTCTAAATCTTGGAAATCTGAATGGATGAAACTTTATTGTTTGTACTGGATTTTCAGGCATTTAGTCCCTTAAATAGACTGCTATATAATACTATATTCCACCTGAATATAACATTTGTATAATATACTCGTTTAAATTCATACATAGATGCGAGCATTTTTCCAATCTAAAGAAAATCAGACTAGTTCCAAATCCTGCAAGCAATCTGGAGATAAAAAATGGCTCATCTGTTTTTAAACACTAAAGCTTACTCTCTCCCTCTTTAAATACTCCAACCAAGGGCTAATTCCCACTCATTCTCTTTAAGTGATTATAGATGCTAAACTGCCACAATTATGTTGCTGCAAATGAATGTGGGGTTTGATGAATGTAGCTACAACAATCACAAAGCAATAGCGCTAAGGAGAAAAATGCAATAAACTATCATTTTTCAAATTGCCACACTGAAGCAAAATCATAACATACATACTCAAAAGGACAAAAAATGCCCAGCAGAGAAGATCTAGTAAAGAGAGAGTTTTATTGTAAATGGAAAGGATAACTTGGCATTTGAATGTCCATTAGATACATTAATGATTGTGCTTAGTTCCTTAGACTGTGTGTGTGTGACACATATTCTCTAGGACATGTATAAAAATATATGCAATTAATAAAAACATTGTAGAGGAAGTAGGTGAGATCATGAGCATCTGAATTTGAGCCTTGCAATTTGTTTTAATAAATGAACTTGGGGGAGCACTTTTAATTTATCTCTATTACTCTTCTCAATGAAGTCATCGTCCTCTTACAAAGAGTGCACTTTTACCCCACCCAGTGGCCGCCTCATAGATAGCCATTGCTCTCATCAGTATGAGAAAGCCTTCCCGGGGTGGGCTTAATACAGGATCCACAAGTGCTGAAGCTGCCCTGTGGCTCATTGGACAGTCACTTGCGCGAGGCTGTCCTTCCCATCGACAAGTCAGCCATCTCCCATGAGCAGTGGGGCAAACTCACAAGAGCACCAGCAGCTTCAAAGCCACCACCACATGCTTCATCACACAAGAAGGTCTGCGAGTCATGCGGGCATTCATCCAAAATATCGCAAAGGAAAGGAGACACACTTCTAGGGAGCTGAGAGTGGAGTGGTGAGAGGAAGAGAAGGGAGGCAAAGCAATGTATCGCAAAGAACAGATTCAGTTTTCACCCTGCACAACTCTATGATTTTGGCCAATTCATTTAACCCCCATCTGGTGGCAAAGTGGTTAAGCGTTTGGCTGCTAAACTGCTAACCAAAAGTTTGGCAGTTCAAATCCACCAGCTGCTCTTTGGAAACCCTATGGGGCAGTTCTACTCTGTCCTATATCCTATAGGGTCGCTATGAGTCAGAATTGACTCGACAGCAATGGGTTTGTTTGTTTGTTTGTATTTTGGTTTCCACGTCTTTTAAAACATGGATGATTACATTTTCCTTGCTTATACTTTATTGTGAGGGGAAGAATGACAAAATTTAAGTACAATAAAGTAACTAGGAAAAGATAAAAATCTCAATAAAAATGGCAAGAAAATATTTTATGTCTGTGTTCTGTAGGCCATATATTATTTTTCTCTCTGTTTCTCACATACATGTACACATGCACACACACAAAGACCTAATTCTACAATCAATACAAAACCATAGGAAAGTAAATAAAATGCATTGATAGGCTCCCCCTGCTGGGAGAGCAGGAGGTATAAGAAGTCTTACCACAAGGGAATATATATGTGGCTAGAAAGACTGTTGTACTTTCTTATTGTGAGAGGTATTTGTTTTTCTCATTGTTTCTACTTATTGTCCCAATTTAAGAAATTATTTCTAAGGAAATGAAATGGGTTTTAGAAAATCTTTTTCAGATTCTACATACTAAGATTAATATAAAAGCAATGCCACCATTGAAACCACTTCAGCAAACTGAAGAAAGGAAGACACTTGCTTTTTCACTGTCTAGGATAACAGCAGGAGGACTGAGCGATGTCAAATCGTCCTCCAGAGGTTCAACAGCCGGTGCAAATGAATACAGACTTCTCACCTACTATCCTACCAAATTCTCTCAGAACACGGATACTTCTATGATCTCCAAGTTTTACAAGAAGATCTGGTACGCCCTTTTAAATAGGATTTCAAGTATTTTCCTTGACCCATTCATTCAGCTATTCATTCATGCATTCATTAGAGAGTGACTTACTGCACTTTTAACTTGTGACAAGGGCCCAACTAATGGAAAGACAATATTCCCCCTCCCCCATAGAGGCTGACGGTGTAATGCTTGAGACGAACAGTAAGAAACACTGAATATGTCAAGGTAAGGAGATAGCTAAGCCAAGGTTTTGTGGGAGAACTGAAGAGGAGTTCCTGGCCCAAAAACGTATAGCTGGGACTGCTTTCCCAACACTGTGTAATTTGCATTGTTGTTGTTGGGTGCCGTCGAGTGGATTCTGACTTATGGTGACCTCATGTGACAGAGTAGCACTGTCCCATAGGGTTTTTGTGCCTGTAATCTTTATAGAAGCAGATTGCCACATCTTTCTCCCATAGAGCAGCTGGGTGGGTTCGAACTGCCAACCTTTCAGTTAGTAGCGGCCAGTTAACTGTTGCACCACCAAGGATCTTTTGTCATTTGTATTAAAAAAAGAAAGATAAGAAAAAAAGTTGCCGTCAAGTTTATTCTGACTCATGGTGACTCCATGTGTGTCAGAGTAGAACTGTGCTCCATAGGATTTTCAATGACTGATTTTTTGGAAGTAGATCACCAGGCCTTTCTTCCAAAGTGCTTCTGGGTGGACTCGAACCTCCAACCTTTCCATTAGCAGCTGAGCGGGTTACCATTTGCACTAAGTCTTAGAAAATGAGAATGATTCTAGCTAAAAGTCTGTATCTGTCATATCAGATGAGGACCCTCTCATGTCTGGGGTTCTTGATAAATCTATGGTTCTCAAAGTGTGGCCCAAGGTGCCCTGGGGTTCCTGAGACCTTTTCATTTCAATGGTCTATGAGATTGTCTCTTTCTGACTACGTATCATTTCATGTGCTTGTTGGCCATTTGTATACCTGACTTACTTTTACTGGGAGTGGAGTGCCTTCTAATTTGCTGTAATCTAATTTTTACAACATTGCTCTGAAATTTGAGAAAAAAAAAAAAGCATTCAGAATTTCTTACTGTGGGCTAAATCTTTAATGCTAATTGCCTTGTCATTTTTTTTTTAAACAGTCACATCCTAGAACTGAATTGGTCACGAATTGTCCTCTGCTCAGTTTATTGTCTGTTAAACATAATTTCATGCCCATTTTCAATATCACCTCATTACAGAGAGACAAGTGAATTGAATTATCAAGGACCGTGAAAATCTAAGTATTACCAAATAACAATTGTCCATTTTAGAGAAAGATACCTTTAGTGTATTTGCTCAAGTAGTGAAATTGATAAAAGACTAAAATGAGAATAGTACTGTTATGACACTGTTGATAATGGTATCACTGGTTTACCAATAAAGGCTGTGTTTTATGTCTTAGTTTCTCCAGATTCAAATTGTATATATTATAATCGCCATGCCTGTTTAAAAGGGAAGGTGGCACCATCTCTGAATTAAGATAATGGTTTTATTCAGAAGTCTTTTGATGTATATGTAACATTTTAATGATGTTCAAACATTACTCTTACATTATAATCAATATTAAAATGCTATATTTATAAGCTAAAAGAAGTTAAGTACTTGACTGATATCATTTTCCTTATCTAAATCCTTGCCTTATTAATTTTTAACACTAAAGACAAATTCTGGAAGATTTTAAGGGCTAGGCAGTGTTCAATCAGGTGGACTCTCACAATTTTGCGAACACTAAAGCATTCCTGTCTTAGGCAGTACCTTCACCTGCCTGTATTTTTCCCACACTCCTTTCCCAAGTCTGCTATTTTCAATCTTAAATTTATTCCTTTAGTTACGTCAATAAATGTAGGACTAAGTCACCAGAAGGTTTTGGTTAAAACACATCTCCATTAAATACAGAGTTTTTTGAGGGGTTTCTTCTGATTGATAAAAGCCATTTAAGGGAAACTCATCTATTCAAATAAATCACTGACCTACTCTTTAATGGGTTTAGTCAGTTTAGACAACTAATTCTTCCAACGCACCTAAGAGAGCTAGTTAATTCAGGGGATAAAAAAAATTAAGAAGTCAAACAAAGAGTTTAATTGAGGTAACCATTGTCTGACTGAGTTTCAGCAAAAACAGATGAACCATTGTGGAAATGCACAATGTCTCAAATTCCTTATTGTTGACATGGCTACCATGGAGTCACTAAATTCAGCCAGTGGTTCTGTCAAACTTGAACTGACACAATTACTCAGACACTGCCTCCAGTGTTCAAGGGTTTTCTCCAAAGAAGCCACTTGACTTCTTGAGATGACATGATCACATGCCATCAATTAATCCTATATTCAGAAAAGAGTTAACCAAAAGGAATGTACTTGCTAAGTGAACTAAAAGAATAATCAAGTAAATTAAATAACTAAATACATTTAAAGAAAGACTTTCAAAAATTAAGTAATTAAAAAATGAGAGAGGCCAGGTATTAAAAGAAAATGATCAACACAGAACTTATCTGTTTTTAATATTATGTCTGTATAGCGCACTATTGCAGAAAAAAAAGGGATGTTTTAGTAGCATTATTTGTGTACATAGACTCATAAAACACAGTATGATGTTGTAATACTTTGGAAAAAATAAGTGCTTTGGAAACATAAAAAGCAAGCTCAATTTTAAATATAATATATGCTTTAGGATATAGTCTAAGTGACTTATTAACTTAGGGTGGTTTAGATAATGCTAAAATATTTAAATGAAAAGTGAACAATGTAATCAATTGTGTTCATATTTGGTTTATGAGATACAAAACCACTGGATTTTGAGTCATTTTATTCAGAGGTTTGATGCTCTATAGGTAATTTTTTTAAACAGAATTATCCCTTACTTTTAACGAAAAAAAATATTTAAAAATAACATTGAGTGGGTAAATGATCAGCTTCAGCTTAATCATAGATAAATTTGCTACATTCTTCTGTATTAAAAAAAAAAATCTTTAGGCAAACTGTAAAACATCTCCCTCTATCCTACTAAGATTCATAGGAGAGTTTAGTGCTAGACTTTTTGACTAAAAAAAAATCCTGCAGTCAAGATAAAAGATAGTCTTCAAATCAGTGACCTCCTTCTTAGTGCCATCATATAAAAGACAATCGAGCATTTCTTTCTCTTGCATTTTGCTGTTCTCTCAACAGTGCTCCCCTTTGAGCTCTTGTTCAGAACAATAACAAGAAAAAATTCAATATTGTGTATACCCACACATTCCATTTCTGAATATTTACAAGAATGCTCCCCTTTGAGATCGTGTTCAGAACAATAACAAGAAAAAATTCAATATTGTGTATACCCACACATTCCATTTCTGAATATTTACATTCAATCTCATAAGTGACATCTACTTTAAGGAGCACAGACACCCTTTGAGGAATTTTACAATGCTTACTAACATTTAACTGATGGGTAACAGGCACCTCCTCCAAGGCAGATGGTACTCCTACTCCTCATTTCTCCAGCTTCACAATGGGGTGCATTTTCCCATACTTCATGTCTCGACTCAATACACTCACAGTCAATTCCAAAAAACAATTCCAGTCATCAATTCAATCTTTACAAATGTGGGATTTGCTTACTAGTCTCAGTGTTCTCCAATTTGCAAACACAGTGAAACCTTTGAGAGCCAGAACTTGATGAGACTGCCTTGTTTTTCTAGGCTTGGAAAGTTTTCCGCCTTTGACCGGGTGCACTCTTACCACGTTTTTATCGTTTGTTTTAGTAGAAAATATTTGAATTTTCCTTCTCTGACCGTTTTCCACCTTATACGGGTTCCTGCTTTAACAGGTTTTACTGTATATTTGTACTTACATGTATGAGAATCCATTTATTTTTTAATACAAATATTACATTAAGAATAATCTCATTGGCTAATGAAAATGTCAGCAGTGTGTCTGTAAATGTCTGGTCTCATATATTCCTTGTTGTTGTGTGTCCTGGAGTTGATTCTGACTCATTGTGACCCTATGTGACAAAGTAGAATTGCCCCATAGGGCTTCCTAGGCTGTAATCTTTTTGGGAGCAGATTGCCAGGTCTTTTCTCTTGCAGACCCACTGGTGGGTTTGAAACGCCCACCTTTTTAACAGCCAAGGTCTTACCCATTGTGCCACCAGGGCTTCTTCCATATATTCCTAGTCCTTACATATATAAATTAAGAACAGAAGTACAATAATAATAATATATAATGATATATAGTATGTATATTAAGCTTATAATATATAATTAAATGAAATATAAAATTAAATTTAAAAAATATAAATATACGATTAAATAAAATCATTTAAAATGAAATAAATGAGGATAACTTTATAGCTACATTACATTTAAAAAGCCTATTTACAGACTTTTGATTATTGCTCATTATTTTAAGGCAATGACTTCTAACTTTAAGCTACAAAAATGCTACTAAATTTGTATTTTATTTATTTAAAGTTTATTAAACAATACTGAAGAAAATAATTGTAATTGCTGCAAAATACTTCTTTTTGGACGAGACATATATTTTGTTCACAACTTTTCATTATTAATGGTGCATTTTATTGCAAAACTTGAGCTAGACATTTTAGTATTTTCAGAGAAATTGTATTTCTTCTTGTGAATGATCTAAGACTATGCTACAGACTAAACTAGAAATGAGATGTATTCCGCCTATCATCACCTAGACATTAGAGAGTGAGTGTGAGTTTGTTATTTCAGTGATTCTTCTTCCTTATGTCTCTTTTAATAGATAAACGACTAAATCTGTCACCTCCCTCAAATATTGGCTTGAAAGCCAGTTTCTCAATTAGACCTACTCTGACAACCCTCCTTCATTACAAATCTCTCTCCAGGATTCTTCCTTTGCTTTCTTTTCCCCCATAGTTGATATCACTTTCTAAAATACAACATATTTATTATCACAAAATATTACCAGCTCTAGAAACACAAGTTGGTGAACAACTTTTAGTAAAATTCTAAACAAAATAAAGGAAAATTTCCTTTGATGTTTACAGTAGCTGCATCTCTGGAACTCTCAGTATATTAAAAACATGCAAAAAAAAGTTAGGCTACATCTAAAACGGGATCATGTTTTCCACTCAGATAATCATAAACATTTAACTGATTTTCACCCATCTGAATTCCAGAGAATTTTGAATATCCTGGCAGAAGAGACATTTCGATATGTAGGTATTCCTTGCACATTTCACAATTCGTTTCGCCCGTCTCCACCCAGTAGATGCCAGTAACATTCACCAATCAGTTGTGACAACAAGTAGCCCGCCCGTAAAACACGCCAACCCTCTTAGATGTGGTGCTGCTCCTGTTGTGTGCTTCACCCTTTGGATAGTCGAGAGACATTTTCTCCTTTACATCAAGAAGAAATAAAGACCAGGAAAAATGCCAGCAATTTTTAAGTTTGGTGGTAGAAATTGGGGTGCATTCTCAACTAATGCTTCTCATCTGACCCGTCTGTGAAGCAAGTTCTTTTGCTGAAAAAGCAGTGAAAACTAGAATAGATTTGAGGAAAGTTGAAAAGATATACAAAGCCACCATGTGGAAGAAGTAAGAGTGCAACGATAAACATTCACATACAGTCAAAGGTCCATCTGTTTAGAGGAGGAGCCGTAATCTTTGTAATAGCGTGTTTCTTTCTAGCATGTCTAGCATCTCTCAAGAATTAGAGAGCTTTCAGCTTATTCCTAAAAGTGGCTAAAACTAAAGGGGAGTACCTGTGTGGTGCAAATGGTTAACACATATGACTGCTAACTGAAAGGTTGGAGATTTGAATCCATTTAGAGTTTCCCTCAGAAGAAAGGCCTGGTGATCTACTTCTGAAAAAATCAGCCATTGAAAACCCTATGGAGTGCAGTTCCACCCTGACACACATGAGGTCGCCATGAGTTGGAGTTGACTGGACGGCAACTGGCACTGGAAAAACTAAAGGACAATGAGAAAGAAAAGCCGAGGACAGTCACAAGAGCAGATTAAGCAATAAATACTGGCATCTGTGTTGGATGAAAAATGACAAAAGAAAAAGGTCTTGAGAAGAAGACAAAAGAGGAATTCAGGGTTTGAGTTCTCAATGATGCTGAAAATCAGGAGTGATGGCAATAATGGAGCACTTGGCTGTTAACTAAAAGGTTGGTGGTAGGAACTCACCAGCTGCTCTGCAGGAGAAAGATGTGGCTGTCTGCTTCTGTGAAGATTACAGCCTTGGAAACCCCATGGGGCAGTTCTACTCTGTTGCTGCGAGTCAGAATCAACTCAATAGCACACAACAATAAACAGTTAAGAGATCTGGATCATGTGGTAAACCCAAGCCCGTTGCTGTTAAGTCGCTTCTGATATAAAGCAACTCTACAGGACAGAGTAGAACTGCCCGATAGGGTTTCCAAGGCTGTAAATCTTTACAGAAGCAGACTGCCACATCTTTATCACTCAGAGTGGCCAGTGGGTTAAGTCACCAACCATTCAGTTAGCAGCCGAGTGCTTAACCACTGTACCACCAAGGTTCCTGTGGATCATGTGGTTGTAGAGGACACTTGAGTTGCTAATTTCAGAGAATTAAACAATTTTTGGAGGCAAAGTCTTACTCTGAGTCTTAACCCTTTCAAGACTCAATTATTTTCTCCTTTGAATTTTTTGTTGATCATATGTGTTCACTGATGAAAGTATGCTGATTCCAAGGACCAATTCAGAATAATTTGTTATGAGTCATGGATTTGGACACTCATTATCTGGGATCATATATGTACCAGCAGCCTCTGGATGACATAAATCCTGCCAATATGAGTCAATGATAAAATCTTTTTTTTAATTTAATTTTATTTTTTGAAAATTTGCAAAACATGAGTAAAACATGAAGGCACCTGATGACTGCACAGTCATTTTTTCTAGTCTCCTTCTTCTTAGCCTTTTTATTATTTTTCATTAAATTGTTCAAACCATGTTGCAAAGTATTCTTCCTTACCGCAAAAGCAGTACTTACAGCCCAAATAAATAAAGCCAAGGGATTTTTTATCTCAGGAAAATCACCACTACTATGTGTTCTTCATAACTTCAAAAACAGTGACTAGAGACAAAATAAATAAAACTAAAGGAGCTTGAATTGCAGGAAAACTACCACTACTATGCATTCTTCATAGCAAAAGCAGTACTAACAGCTAAGAAGCAGGAACAGCTGCACTGGAATACTGTAGAACTGCTCACAGCGGTGCATTCCACTTGTTACACGTGGAAGAAATGATTGGGCCCTAAGATTGAATGCAGGGTAAGAATAACTTACAGGAGTTCCAATATCTTGAAAAGTACCACTGCAATGCATTATTCTTTATTGTAAAGGCATTATTTTCTGTTTAGAAGCTAGAAAAGAAGGGAGCCAGTAACACCTGGAAATAACGAAAGGGATAAAGGAGAAAATGGCCACTATGCCTGAATGAAGACTGGCAATAGCTTATTCGAGAGATAAGTACATTCTCATAAGAACATACTAACTGGGAAACATAGTGAGGAGGCTTATCTCACAGAAATAAAGACAAACCTGTCTAAAGTTTAGAAAATTCACACATCCAGGAGGCATCACCTAAGACAATGCTCAATCAACACTAAAATGAGTCTCCCACTCAGGATTTATGAGTTTCACTTACTTCAAAAGCCTCCCACATTGATGCTAAACATATTAAAATCAGGCTACCCACTGTCTGTGGTCTTAAAACCTGTGAGCAGCCATCAAAGATACTCCACTGATTTCACCCCTTTGGGAGCAAGGGAGAATGAAGAGAACAGGATATGAGGAAAAGATTAGTCCAAAGGACTAATGGACCACAGCTACCAAGGCCTCCACC
>NW_004444182.1:2906089-2909513 GCF_000243295.1 Trichechus manatus latirostris
AAATAAATCTCATAAAGATTTTAATTCTGTTTATCTTTCTTGGAATGAAGAGTTGTCTAGCTACTTCCAGTGTTTCTAGAAGAAAGTGTTTATGGCTTATCTTGTTTTTCTCACTGTCCTTTGGGTACACTTCTGATAGCATCAGAAAGGAGTTGCTGGACTGAAGCCTTAGCTTTCATATTCAAGCAGCAAATTGGCAGAGTTTTGTGTGTCTCAAACCCATGGAGTAAGGAAGACCATTTTAACATAAGCCACTCTATAGCATTTGTTTGCCAAACAGAAAGCTCTGATAGCAGCCTGTTTACTAGAGAGATAAAAAGCAAGCCAAGGTTGATTTCTTGACCTGGATGTTAGGTTGATGATCAAAGTTCCTAGACTCATTTCCTGGGTTGGGAAATATTTATATAGTCTACTTCTATTTAACTAAAGTGTAAAAGTCTTAAAAAGCCACGATATCTTTCTCTGACACTATGATTAAAGAATTCAAAAAACCAAACTATAATCCTCAGCAGGTGTGACCAGTGGCACTCCTATTGATGACCTGGTCCACCAAATTTAATGGAATTTAACTTATCACTTCCCATTTCTCCTTCCTCATTTTTAAATTGTACATTGTGTGTAATGAGAGGTATTCGAGAGCAGGTTAGCAACAGAAAAGCAGCTATATTATGATCTCCTGAAAATCTTCTATCTGTGCAGTAGGAGGGAAGCTTCCAACTGGCATAGATTCTGATCTCTTACCAGGGGGCGGTTGTGGCAGAGGACCAAAGCATATCAATACCATCTGCTCCAGTTGGCAAAGTTCATGTCAGCTGCCAATTGTGATTCTCAATGCAGCCCCATAGGTCTTGTACTTCCTTTCAGATTATTGTAATATTTTATACTTTTCAGCATGCTTCTGAGATTTTGGTGTTTTCTGAGTTGTCTCAGGTGTTTTTATGAAAATTTGGTAGAAGCGTAGTAAATTTTAAATTATAATCTGCAACAATAGATACATCATTTTAAAAATATGTTATGTTTCTTCATAGGTTGATTTTATTATTTGTATATGTGTATATTATCCATTTTTTTATGAAAAAATTATTTTTTTCTAATTGAGTTTTCTTCTAATGCTTTCAAATTTAGAAAATTCTTCCTACCTCAAGAACCAATAATATTAATCAGTACTTCAGTTTTTTGTTTATTTGGATGTTTTTTATTTATATTTTTAATTTCTTTTTTGCTGTAATGTTTAAGACCGAGGAGTCAAATAACCTTGGCTAAAGTTCTAGTCCCTGACTATGGCTGTGTAACACTGGGCATGCTACCTGAACTGCCTTATGAGTCCCAGTCTACTGAGGATTAGAAAATCCAATGGCTCCTGAGCCTTATCAATTCCAATACTCAAATTTCAATTTTCATCTTACTTGACTTATCTGAAACATTTTCTAGGACAGAAGATCTGGTCTTTTGGAATATTCTGATCTGTTTTTTCTTCCATTAGAACACACAGTTCTGAGAGTTTGTTGTGCATTCGCTTTTCTGGATTGTCCTTCTCTGCCCATTCTTTAAATAATATGGTCCCCAAGGTTCTCCCTTTGTTTCTCATCTACCTCTGCTTAGGTAATCTTAATTGTCTTTATGGATCGAACTCCTACTTTTGATGATTCCCAAATCGATATCTCACCTTGAGTTTTCTCACCAGCATCTCAATGTAGATATGTCCCAAACTGAACTTGTCTTACGCGTAAAATCCTGCTCTTCCGCTGACCTTATTATTATGATGGTACCACCTTTGTACTAGGCAGTAACCTGAGAGTCATCTTTGACTCCTATCTTCCTTGCTCATCTAATCAATCATGAAGCCATCCTGCCTTGACCTCTAAAACATTCTTTGATCCATGCTGTTTGCTTCAATTCTCAGGATCTTCCCTTTTCAGAACGAGCCCTGGTAGAGCGGTGGTTAAGCACTGGGCTGCTAACCGAAAGGTCAGTAGTTCAAATCCACTGGTCACTCTACGGGAGAAATATGTGGCCCTCTGCTTCTGTGAAGATTACAGCCTTGGAAACCCTATGGAACAGTTCTGCCCTGTTCTCCAGGGTCACTGTGAGTTGAACTTGATGGCAATGGGTTTTTCTCTTTCCAACTGGGCCTCTATAATAGCAAACTCTCAAGTCTCCAAGCTTCCATATTCAGCCACACCATATCTTCTCCACATGGCTAAGAGTCTGAAAACAAAGTTTAGTCGTATTATGACACTGATTAAACCCTGTCAAAATGGCTACTCCACAGGTAAGGATAGCTTTTGAGTTGTTTTCTAGAACTTATACATGAAAGATAGAAAATTGCTATTTGAGTGAGAGAACGTTGTTGTTGGTGATAGAAAGTATTTCTTTAATTTTCTTTGGCTAATGCATGTAATACTGGATTATCACTAATGAAGAATAACAAAAAAAAATGAGAAAAATTTAAAAAGGAACAAAAAACGGAAATTATAAACGATGAGAAAAGTGCATATGTATCAATTAAGATTGTTGTTATTGTTGTTAGGTGCTGTCAAGTCAGCTCCAACTCACAGCGACCCCTGTACAACAGAACAAATCATTCACTGCCTGGTTCTGTACCATCCTCACAACGGTTGCCATGTTTGAGCCCATTGTTGCAGCCACTGTGTCACTCCATCTTGTTGAGAGATTACTAATTATTTAATTATTAAGATAATTAGTTACATAATTAGTTATCCAAAAGTAACTAATTATTAACATCATTAGTTCTTAGTTTATTGGTTTAATTACTAAGATAATTAAAAATCAATAAATTAAGAATTATTTTATTCCAAGAAAAAGTATCAAAATAAAAAGTTATATGGTTGCAAAGTAGTAAGGAGTATATCTATAAGATGCAGTAATATTATTTTAGAAGTAAATTCAAACAGAAGGAAAGCAATTAATAAAATACAAAGATAAATTGACAAAAAACAGTTAATGAAATGCAGAATCACATCATATTTTCAAGGAAAATTATCTACATGAAGTGAATTAACATCACTTTTGGTGGATGTGATGTGATATCGTGGGATAGTGGATACTGTAAAGCTCTGCTCAGACATTCAGGATCTATGGACTCACCTCCAGCTGCCGGCAGTCTCAGCTGGTGGCAGCTCATAGCTGCATTCCTCTATGGGAATTGCCCTTACCTGAGGGAACTGTCATGAAAAAAGTTTTGCTTACTTCCTGAGAAATAAGGGAGTGGGGCTGACTGTGTTTAATGACTAATAAGCGACAAAAGGCTTCATTTTGGAGCAATTCTGAAGGGGCATCCCAGCTCCAGAACTCCAGCAGGATTGACTGAAGCTTCAGTTGAAAGCAGGATAATTTACCAGCAGGCCATGTTCCCTATGAGAGAGAGCCTACTTTGATTGTGTATGTGTGTGTGTGTGTGTGT
>NW_004444182.1:2910453-2913638 GCF_000243295.1 Trichechus manatus latirostris
ATTTTTTCTCCTTTAATCTGGTATCCTACTAAGTTACACTCATGGATATCCATATATTAAATCAACCCTGTATCCCTGAGATAAACATAGAAATAAACTTGATAATGGTGTATTATCTCTGTTACATATATCTGAATTTGATTTGCTAGATTTTGTTAAGAATTTTTGCATTTATGTTCATGGACAATATTGAAAGGGTTTTTGTTGGATTGGTATTATTTCTTACTTAAAGAAATAATAAAAAAGTTTGTTATTTAAAACTCCATCTGACTCTGGAGTTTTATTGTTTACATCCTCTCCACCTTTTTTAAAAATACTTTTTATTTTTAGGTTCTGTGATGATTTCTTTCTGATTATTAATTATTTTAGTGGAGCTGACTACTTTCAATATTGGTTCAAGACTTTCGCTATAAGATGAGCTTAGGGGAGCAATCTATTAGCAGGATGATTTAGAGGCATTCTTAAATTATGCTTTGCCTAGCACTGTGCATAAAGGAACTGAGAATGTATTATTAGCTCTATATCAACACTGATGGGAGGGAGGGGGACCAAAAACCTTCATTCAAGGGAGCCTTTCATGTGAATTCTGAATTAGTACTAAAAAACAGAATGCAGAGAGGCCACCAGAAGTTTGTGAACTGGGAGAGTATAGGCCATTAACTTGGACAAGTTGTCTTGAATATTCTCTCCTGAAAATTGAGGGAAGTTTAAAATGTTAAAAACAAAACAAAACAAAACAGGGCTATTCAAATTATAGCTCTTTAGGTCAAAAGCCTTTGTGTTGGATTGGCATTTTTTATTTTGCTTAGCTGCTATTCAGACACTGCTACTGACTTACTCAACTACTCAATCTTGGACAATAGTTCTACCTTCAGTGTTAACATTTCTGAAGCTTTTCAAGGTCTAAGTAAATCTCTGCAGAAAATCGAAACAAAAGAAAAATAAAACCAGCTCTACCATGACCGCTTCAGGATCTTAGACTTTGTTACTTTAATCAAGTCTGTTGGATATTCGCTTCACGTGGGTAACATTTATTTTTAAGTGAAATCTCTATTTTCCTGTAGAGTTGGGGTAATTTGTTTTGTCTCTCATCATGTTCTATTACCCCTCCTCTCCAGATTCACATCGTTAAGCAGTTGTGCTTCAAAATTTAAGTTTGAAGTAGAAGTACTTTTCTGGGTCATGAAAGATTGAGAGTTTGTTGTTGTTGTTTCCTTTTGTATTAGTTATTTTCATTGTTTTCTATTGCAGCCACCCATACACATTGCTACTGAGTGGATTCTGACTTATAGTGACCCTATAGGACAGAGTAGAACTGCCCCATAGGGTTTCCAAGGAGCGGCTGGTGGATTCAAACTGCCAGAGTTTTGGTTAGCAGCCATAGCCCTTAACCACTGTGCCACCAGGGTTCCAACTGCAGCCAAGGAAGAATAATTTAGTAAAAATCTCTATAATTAATTATTTTTAGACTGAAATCTATAATAATTTTTATCCTTACACGTTTTTACTTTATAAAGGAGTAAAATCAGTCAATACTTGTTTTCTTCTACTATTTCTCTCTATATCACATTATAGATAAATCCATCAAGAATGACAAATGTTTTATCTATTGTTGACCTCTTCTTAGCCTTTGATTCTATGGGCAGACACCAGCTATAGGTTATGAGAGGAAATGGAGACAAATTTCCAGCTAAAAATGCTTCTATACAACATTTGTTTGTTCAACACCACTGTGAGAACAGGATGCTCTTGTGACAGATAAGAAAATAACTTTCAATGAAGGTTTATGGGAATCTGTCCTGTTTCCTTATTGTACCTTGTAGTTTTTCTTGTCAACTTTGTTACGGAATAATTTATGTGCAATAAGCTATATCCACTTAGAGAATACAATTAAATGTGTTTACATTGTATTTTAGTGACTTGGAACATAATTTTGACAATCTGGATATGTATACTATATGAGGTTAAGTACTCACTGATGAAGATCAAAGATTACAGCCTTCAGTATGGATTACACCTCAACATAAAGAAAACAAAAATCCTCACAACTGGACCAATAAACAATATCATGATAAATGGGGAAAATAGTGAAGTTGTCAAGGATTTCATTTTTTCTTGTATCCACAATCAACACCCACGAAAGCAGCAATAATGAAATCAAACATATTGCAATATTGCTGCAAAAGACCTCTTCAAAGTGTTAAAAAGCAAAGACATCACTCTGAGGACTAAGGTGCGCTTGACCCAAGCCACGCTGTTTTGAATTGCCTCAGATGCATGCTAAAGCTGGACAATGAATAAGGAAGACCAAAGAAGAATTCATGCCTTTGAATTATGGTGTTAGTGAAGAATATTAAGTATACTAGGGACTGCCAGAAGAATGAACAGAACTGTCTTGGAAGAAATGCAGCCAGAATGCTCCTTAGAAGCAAGGACGGCAACACTTTGTCTTATGTACTTTGGACATGTTATCAGGAGGCAGCAGTCCCCGGAGAAGGACATCAAGCTTGGTAAAGCACAGGATCAGTGTAAAGAGGAAGATCTTCAACAAGATGGACTTACACAGTGACTGCAAAAATGAACTCAAACATAGCAACGATTCTGAGGATGGTGCAGGACCAGACAGTGTTTCGTTCTGTGGTGCATAGGGTCACTATGAGTTGGAACTGACTCAACAGCACCTAACAACAAGAACAACAATGTTCCTATTTATTCATTCATTCCTTCATTTTGCAAATATAATGATAACATGATTTTATTATTATAAAGAAGGAAGAGCCTTATAATTCAAATTGGTCATTATAACTAATCATTGCCAGAGAAAATAACTTTGTTATCACTTACATAAAAAGTAAAATAATCAGTTTGTCATGTCTTGTCCAACTGTTTTACATTCCCTAAATTGATTAGGAAGACCAAATTATTTACTATATTTTGTAACAAATCAGTCATGAATCACTGAAAACTATGTTGTTAGCTAATGGGAAATTAATACTGTTGGTTCAATGAAAAATTTGCTGAAAACTAAATGCTTTCTAATAATACCTTTATTTCTTATGTGATAATGAGTGATGAATGGTAAAAAACTTTCATATATAATTTCAAGGTAATATATAATGTTCTTTGTTATTTTTGTTTAAGAAAAATTAGAACTGTGAGAAATAGGTAAGTCATTTGTCCATGGA
>NW_004444182.1:2914345-2916195 GCF_000243295.1 Trichechus manatus latirostris
ATCAGTGATCTCTGTCAAATAAAAAATATAAAGCCACTGGTTGTGAAGAGAGCTGAAAGATAAATGGGATCACAGTTAGAGTGGACATAACTTCTCAATGCTTGGCCTGTCAAGCGTAGCCTGTATTCTTGCTTGGACTGAGGAGTACACGTCTTTATTATTTCCTCAATAAAATAATTCCGAAATCAGTATTTAAGTGGAGTTTGAATTTATTTCAAATGTGAATATCTCTATAACGCAAACTCCAGTCTCAGTTTTAAGGAAAAAAGGGGGAAAATTCTAATTTGTCTAAATTTGTCAGCTCATGCTCATCTCTGTCCTCAGTTGGCATTCCTTGTCCCCACTAATGGAGGCAGAGTTGCCTAGATGCAATCTCCGCGATTGCGCTCATGGTTAAAATGCTGCCTAATTCAGCTTTAAAAAGACAAGAGCTAGCTTGCTGTATTTGAATAAGCCTTAGTTTATTACAGGCAATGAGATGATCAAATAAAAGCCCAGCTGAATCTCAGTTACAGAAGAGATCTATTCATTTATTCAGTGCACTTAAATGAAAGCTGTGTCAGCGCATGATAGTCATTTAATAAGACTAATCTTGATAACCCCTTATATTTTCTAAACAATGCTTTCTGTTGCATTTTGTCAGACACGCAAGTAGGCTTGTTAATCCATGCCAGTTTAAGCAAAACAACTTTTCTTTCCAACAAGATTAATAAATTTGTCCTTGCTAGTTATGTAATTAAAAGAGAAAATAGCATGCACCACAAATCAGATAAAACAAAAACAAGTGCTCTAATTTGATCACATATAAACACAACTCATCTCTGAATTTCAGCTAAGGGTCCTAACCAGCAATATTATTTTCATCTGTAGACTGAGACGGAGCTATTGAGCAAAAAGGATTTGACTTTCTATCCCTATCAGATGTTTGTTCTATGAATAAAACAAACTCAAGAATGCTCTATTACAATATATAAGAATTAGTGGGTACTCTTTCCTTTCTATATCTATTATTCACCTCTTGACAAAACAGTAGCATAAAATCCCTCATTTATCGGAATCTGATCATTCCTGAACATATGCTGAATGACCAATTTTCAAACACTGGGTGTCTGTATACCATTATCAATCTGTACATTTTCAGGCCTAACAAAACCCCCAATTTTTTCATGTATCTTTAAAATGCTGTAAAATACCTATGTAAAAACTTACCAAGGAGTCGTGAAACTCTATTTACCTAATTGCTTACCAACAGATGAAGTTTGGTGAGTATGTTTTTGCACAGAATATGATATTGACACAGTATCAAATACAAACCAATTTTTAATAAAATGCAACATACATAGGTTGTAACTACAACAAGCATATCATTTAAGGTCCAGACTGAGTCTGTTTTGAGTGAGAATGGTGTGCTATGTATGATTAATTACACATGGACAACGGGTATAAATTATGCTGGACTCAGCTATATAATGTTCAGAAACAAAATGACATGATAAGGATATATAAAGAATGCAAATATTAGCTATCAAAATCGTTACTTAACAATGTAGTTGTTGCCTGAGTGGGATTTGGCGGCAAGAGAAGGGAAATGAAGGAAACAGCCACCATACTGATGGGTGGCAGGTTAAGGGGAGTGTCACTGAAGAAGCCAGGGGAAAAGTAAGGCTGGAGATTCATCAGTGTCTGAATCCAAGGAACTAATGGACCCAAGATTGGTGATAACTCTACTTGTGTCTTGTCATCACTCTTATTTTTTAACATGTAGGCATCTGTCCATGCCATGCTTATGCTCTTGAGCAAGCACATTTTTTTTCCTGCATAACCTGAAGTTTTGATTTTATTTTTGGCAC
>NW_004444182.1:2917129-2918121 GCF_000243295.1 Trichechus manatus latirostris
CTCAAACGTATCCTTTGCTAGCTACAGATTCTCTCACCAAGATTGATGAGAAACTTCAAAACCAACAAAACCTTTATAAAACTTGTGCATGGCTAAGCTTATGTCGTTTAAGCATATAGCTTCCTCAGTAAGCTTCCCTAACAGATTTTTTTCTAAAGGATAAGCTTCTCTAGGCTTCTTAGGTTTGCTGACATTTTCTCAAGATTTTACACTTTCTATAACACGTTTTTTTCCTTAAAAATAATGAAATGATGAAAATGATAATGTACAACCACAAACACAAGATGCAATCCCATTAGGAGGATTGTCGAGATATCACTGCAGTGTACCCTACAGCCTCTTGTTTGGATTTTCTCAGCTTAAATGTTTTCCCATGCAGATATGTTAGAGCTCATATTGAATTTAGGGTAAATTTTTACAAGTTGTTATAGCAAATATATGGATAGAAAGAATTACAACAGTGAGGGGTTCCTATGTATTTTGATTCAGGTGGTTCTAAGTATAGTGGGTTGAATAGTGTCCCTCCAAAATTCTTGTTCACTGGAATCTCAAAATGTGAATTTATTTGGAAACAGAATCTTCGCATATGCAATTAGTTAAGATGAGGTCATATTGAATTAGGGTGGGCCTTAAATCCAACGACTAGTGTCCATGTAAGAAGAAGAGAGGACAACAGATGCACACACAGAGGAGGCCATGTGAAGAAGGCAGAGATTGGCATGATGTGTCTACAAGCCAAGGAACACTAAGGATTACTGGCAACCACTAGAAGCTAGGAGAGAGGTATGGTTTGGCTTCTCCCTCGGAGCTGCAGAAGGAACCAAAGCTTCCAACACCTTGATTTCAGACTTCTGGCCTCCTGAACCATGAGAGATTAAATTTCTATTGTTGTGAGGCGTGGTCAACATGGCGGACTAGTTAGACGCTTCCTATATCCCTCTTACAACAAAGACCTGGAAAAACAAGTGATTTGATTCTATGTGAACATCTGG
>NW_004444182.1:2925204-2936247 GCF_000243295.1 Trichechus manatus latirostris
GTTATGGCAGCCATATGAAAATTATACACCAAGTGAATTCTGAAATGAAGGTGAAAGCATCTTGGATGAAATAATTTGAACCCCGTACAAATTTAAACAACTATTTGTTTGTAACCAATACCCATGTCAAAAGAAAAGAGCCGAGTGGTCCATTCTCAGCTCAACCATTGAGAAGCTTTGTCTGCAACTGGATGGGGAGTAGCTAGACAACCTGGATGTTTCCTTCCAACTCTGAGTGTTTTCAGTACACTATTTTTTTTTTACCTTTTCTCAAACTGTGTAATCTAATATCTTTAAAATGTGAGGATACATCAGACTATACAATATCTTTACTAGCCTGTTGCTATCAATAACAGCAAACTGCTGTCTTATGCTTGTTTGACATCTGTTAGAGGTGCTCTACATCAATCTGTTAAACTGATTCACTCTTAGTAGTTAAAAGATGGTATGCCATTTTGTCTTCTATCCAGAAACAGAACAATTATTTAAATACATTAGGTATTTTTAAATGCCACTGATGCTTTATAAACAACACAGCATAATTCTGATCAAGTGATAACTGATGATAAGGAATAGCATTGAGACAGCTTCACACTCAGTTCAGATTATTTCTATCGAAGCCAATTCTCTGTAGGAAATAAAGCCAAACAATAGCACTACTTAATATGATACGATTCTTTACAAGCAAGCCTATTCAGGAATGATGTTTTGGTTTTTCCAATTGAATATAGTGGAAATTAATTGAATTCTTCTCCAGTGCCTGAGGTGCAACAGCTCAGCAATAATTTGCTAAAGGTCTGCTGTGGCTCTTAAGAGGCATTTTATTTAACAACAAATGTGTAAACATGATGTTATTCTATATATATCCTGTGGCTTTAAACCATGCTGATAGAGAAAACTGGAAGAGAGAAGAAAGACAAAACAAAACAAAAAAACCTGTATGATGTTTTCAACTGATTTAGATTTTGCAGGTTAAATATTATGGCCACTAATTAACCAATGAGGCTTTTTTTGCCCTCTATAACTATCAAATAATTGGTCTTACTCTCCATGTTATACTCCTTAGACATGTTATTATGAATTATGCCATGTTGCATGTGGTTAGAGTGAAATGAGCAACATTTGGGTAATTACAAGGTTTTAAAAAACATCTAAGAATGGATGGATGGCAAAAATCCAGGTGGGAGACTTGTCTCTAAAATATAACTGAATGTAAAGTGCCCCAAGAACAACCTCTGAGGTTGACAGTTGACTGAACATCATTCATAGAGAGAAGCTATGAGTGAGAAAATGATCAAATGGATGACAGAAGGAAAGACATGGCAAAAATAGAGGACCAAAAATAAAGATGGGGACATAAGTGATTAGATTTTATTAGGAAACAAGTCATGAAACTGAACTTAAAATGGACAGAGTGGATAGGTTCAGATGGGAATTAGACCATACAAGTTTGTAGACATAGCAAGAATGAGGTTATAGACATGGCAGTACAAAGTGTGCATGGGGAGTTATGAGCTGGACAGCACAGAGCAAAGGTTGGAAAAATTGATATAAGGCATGTCTTAAGCGGGTTTGAAAAGTGCCAAACACTTGTACTTAATTTTGAAGGCATCAGGGAGCCCTCAACAATTTGAACAGAATATTGACCTCACTGGACCTAAGGTGGAGACTGGAAATATGTCCCAGGATGCCTGTCAGTGGGAATACTGGATATATGAAAAGATACCAGTTGGGGAATTTTTCATTTCATTAATTTTGACTGACTTGCTGCTTCCTTAAAACTCGTTGAATGTCAAACATGTAAATGCACACGAATTCTGTCATATGTTTATTAATGACTTGGCCTATTCTAGCTAAAGGACAGAGAGAGGGTACAAACACATTACGTTATATCTGTGTTCCATTTAGCTTCCTATGGAGTTTGGATTCTTTGGATGGAAAATGATGAGCATAAAGAAATTGAGAGAGAGATGATTATGGTCTGGATTAGAGGAGTGGTTCTCAAACTTCATTGTGCATGAGAATTACCCGGAAGGTTTCCTAAGGGAGGAAAACATTGCTGGGCCCCACCCCCAGAGTTTCTGATTTAGTTGATGCAGGGTAGGGTCTTGAGAATTTGCATTTTGAATACATTCCCAGATAAACCACATGCTGCCAGTTCCAGATAACAATGGACTCAAACATACCAATGATGAAGATGGTGCAGGACCAGGCCAAGTTTCATTCTATTATACATAAGGTTGACATGAGGCAGAGCAAAGTCAATGGCAACTAGCAACAACAGAGTGCTTTTAACAGTGACTGACATAGACAACTTCTATTATATTATGGTTGATTTTTTTCCTATGAATTAATCAGAGAAATTTTCCATACATACATAGCAATTTAATATGCTTGAAACCAGCAAGACTTAAGCACATTATTAACCCATTAATAAATACTGGGTTAAACAAACAAACAAACAAACAAAAAACAAACAACTCTATAGGACAGAGTAGAACTGCCCCATAGGGTTTCCAAGGAGCAGGGGGTGGATTGAAGTGCCGACCTTTTGGTTAGCAGGCAAGCTGTTAACTACCGCGCCACCAGGGCTCCTGGGTTACAGACATGGAAATGAGAATGGAAGGCAACGTGGGTGGGAAGGAACACTTTTTAAGGGATCAGGTTGTTTTTCTTTTTTGTTGCTGTTGTTTTTGTTTGTTTTTAACTCCACTGGGTATAATGGGGAAACCCTGGTGGCGTCGTGGTTAAAAGCTACGGCTGCTAACCAAAAGGTCGGCAGTTTGAATCCACCAGGCTTCTCCTTGGAAACACTGTGGGGCAGTTCTACTCTGTCCTGTAGGGTCGCTATGAGATGGAATTGACTCCACTGTGATGGGTTTGGTTTTTGGGTATAATAGAGTCTCCATTCACTCTGGGCTCAGCCATTACATTATTTTCTCCCTCCTTTTGTTGTTAATCACTCTATACCCTTTTACCTTTCCTACTTTCTAGTCTTCCTCCTAGGAAATCCGATGGGGTAGTTCTACTCTATCCTATAGTACCGCTGGTTGTAAGTTGGAATCGACTCGACAGCGCTCAACAACTTCCTCATGGACGGTCTTACTTCCAAGCTTCTTTTATTCTCTATTTTTCCACATTGTAATATTGAAAAGGAAATGCCTCAAAATTTAAGAAGTCTATCAAACAAGAAATTTTGGGTAAAGTCACATTTCTTATTCTGTGTTTCAGAAAAAGAATGTATTCGGTGTGTTATTCATCTCTGCCTTGAAATTATTAATAATTATATTAGTTAAGCACAGATACGCTTCTTTTTTTGATGATTTTATTAGTTTAAAACATGCATACATCTAGATATGTTTTCAAGAAATTGGTATGTGATTTAAAACATTTTATTTCAATCAAGGATAATTATGCCATCATGTATTGGAATAACAATGCTATTTCAAAAACATACTTAAGAGTAATTATTTTGTACTACTGTACCCAGTGTGTATCTAGAAGTTCACTATTTTTACAAACATATCAAACATAGCAGGTAGTCAGAGTGGTGTAATAAGGAGCAGCGTATTTGATTCATGTGATCTTTTTTTTAAGGAAAGCATAATACTATTCATTGGTGGTTTAAAGCACATTAAATTGCTGTGTATGTATGGTAAATTTCTGTCATAAATTCATAGGAAAAAAATCAACCATAACATTATAGAAGTTGTCTATGTCAGTCATTGTTAAAAGCACTGGTTGTTAGTTGCCGTTGAATGGCTCTGCCTCATGTCAACCTTATGTATTACAGAATGAAACTTTGCCTGGTCCTGCACCATCTTCATGATCACTGGCATGTTTGAGTCCATTGTTGTGGCTATTGTGTCAACCCATCTCACTGAGGGTTTCCCTAGTTTTTACTGACCCTCTACTTTACAAAAATAGTATTCTCCAGTTCTACTCTCCATCTCAAAATGATCTCTCTTCCAAAAGCAAAGTATTTGAACTATAGACAGTATATAGTTTTATCAGAATACTTCTGTCACTTTCTTGATATATATTACTACTTGACCAAAAGAAAACATTTCTGAGAAATGGGGACCCCTTGTAATTCAATTAAGTCAATTAGTCGTAACTTCTTCTATGTTCTTGTAACAGTTAACTAGAAACGGAATCTATAGACAACCTTATAATTTGTGTCTTTTCTAAAAAGACATTCAAGACAGCAAAAAATTATAGAGTCATATGCATTGAATGCTTAATTCTTAGGCTGTGACTCCTCCTGATATTTATACCTAAGTGTGCTAAAAGATTTGCCTGTTTGAATTATCTGCATCGTCTGATATCAAACAGTGAAAAGTATACTTTATTTTCCTTATATGCATGTCATTACTGCTTGAAGAAGTAAGTCTGGGGGAGTGAATAGCCAGATTTTGTTTATTACTGCTGAAATCCAGCAAAGAGATTTAATTGGTAGTTGTGAAAAGAGACCTGATTAAATTGGAAACACCTGTGGTGAACTGTCGGCAAATTGGATAAGTCAGTGTTAGAGCATTTTTCACAAAATTGTGGCATATTTATTGTTGATTTGGGGTTATTCAAATTCAACACATAAAATAATGGCCGTAGTTTTGCTATTGATAGTAGATAAAATAAATTTTATTTGATCTACTAATAAATTAATTTAATGTCTGCACTAGTGGTTCGATGATTAACAGCTCGGCTGCTAACCTAAAGGCTGGTGGGAGAAAGACCTGACGTTCTGCTCCCATAAAGATTACAGCCTAGAAAATCCTGTGGGATGGTTCTACTCTGTCACATGGGGTCACTATCAGTGGAAAAGACTTGATGGCACACAATGACAACAACAATACACAAGTACAGCAACATACAAGGAATCCACGCAGAGATTTAACAGGAAGTTATAATTATTACAAGACCGTTGGAAGACTGTACTTGTGAACAAGACAAAACTAAAAACTGTGCGGTCATTTGGAAGATTTAACAATAACTTTCTGCCAAATTAAAGTTGGGGTTTTTCAGATGTAAATAGTGGTTTCTGGAAAACAAATGAGGAGTAATAGTTAATTGAGGAAATATTTGAGAATGATACTCTATACCACTTAATCTTATGACTATATTAAGTAAAAACAAAAATACATATTTATGTATTAACCATATTGAACATTAATGTCTCTAAGATATGCAATTAATGAAGTAATTGTAGTATGATAGACATCCGTCTCTGCTTAAATCAATCCAAATTCACAGGAAAAACCCAGAGATGGGCAGTCTCATTTTGTTCAGAGAACCTCAGTGGATCAACCACTTTCTATGAATTTTATTGTACTAGCAGTTAAGGACCAATACAATGAGCGTAGCAAATATTTCTAAATGGTAGGACAAGTATATCGAGTTTCCAGAATATGTGTCTTTTTATGTAATCTCGTCAAATATTTTTCAGCATCAGTTTTTTAGTAAGCTGTCCTGTGGGAATAACATTATTACTTGAATCTATTTGCACTTGGATATCATTTCATTATCACCCTAAAAAGAGCTGTTAAGATATTATTTCAAACATTCTGCTGCACTGATGAGATAGAATCAATGTGGCATGTCAAAATGTAAGGCTAATTTCTCGACTTTGGTAGGACATTTGCACTCTGTGGTAGACAGAATAATGTTTCCCAAAGATATCCATGTCCTAATCCACAGAATCTGTACAAATGTTACGTTACCTGGTGTATTAGTTTCTTGTTGTTGTTACCTGCCGTTGAGTTAGCCCTTGCCTCATGGTGCCCCATGCACCATGGAATGGAACACTGCCTGGTCTTATGCCATCCCCATGATTGGTTGCAGATTAGGCCATTATGATTCATATGGTTTTCACTGGCTAATTTTTGGAGGTAGATCACAATGCCTTTCTTCCTAGTCCATCTTAGTCTGGAAGCTCTGCACAGCCACACACAAGCCTCCACCAACAGATGGGTGATGGAGGTGCCCGAGGTGCACTGGCCGGGAATCGAAAATGGTTTCCTGTGTGGAAGGCGAGAATTCCACCAGTGAACCACCACTACCTTTTTATTAATTTCTTAGGGCTGTCTTGACAAATTGGAGCCCTGGTGGCCCAGTGGCTAAGAGTTTGGCTGCTAACCAAAAGGTCGGCAGTTCAAATTCACCAACCGCTCCTTGGAAACCCTATGGGGCATTTCTACCCTGTCCAGTAGGGTTGCTATGAGTAGGAATTGACTTGACAGCAACGGGTTTGGTTTTGGGTATGACGTATTATCTCAAATTGGGTGGCTTAAAAAACAACAGAAATTTATACTCTCACGGTTCTGGAATGCAGAAGTTTGAAATCAAGGTGTTGATAAGGTTAGTTCCTTCTGGAGGCTTGGAGGGAGACTCCCTTCCATGCCTCTCTCCTGGCTTCTGGTTGCTGCCATAATTCTTTTTGATCTTTGGCCTATAGACACACCACTCCAATTTCTGCCTCCTTCTTTCACATTACTTTCTCCTTTGTGTCTGTGTCTTCCCCTTTTCTGTATCTTTTAAAGGCACTCATCATTAGCTGTAAGATCAACCCTAATTTAAATTAATCTCAACTCCAGATCCTTGCATTAGTTATATCTGCAAAGACTCTTATTGAAAATAAGGTCACATTCTGAGGTTCCAAGTGGGCATATCTTTTTGAGTGCTACTGTTAAACATACTACACGTCACAAAAGGGACTTTGCAGATGTGATCAAGATAAACTCTTGAGGTAGGGAAATTATCCTGGATTATCTGGGTGGGCCCAATGCAATCACAAGGATTCTTAAAGGGGAAGAAGAAGTTAGGAGTCTCAGAGTCAGAGAAGGTGATATGATGACAGAAAAAGAAGTCAGAGAGAGAGGGAAGGTAGAGGTTTGAAGATGCTGTGCTGCTGGATTTGAAGATGGAGGAAGAGGCCACAAGCCAAGGAATACAGGTGGCCCCAGAAGCTAGAATGGCAACAAAGCATATTCTCCTCCAAAGCACTGAGTTTTGATTTTAGACATTCAAAGATGTGGTGAAACTCACGTGAAACTGTACACTACAAATTAGTAAGTAAACACAAGTAAGCCCGTGCAAACCTTGCTTACTGGCTAATCCACCCCCGGCCACATGGATGATATGTTTACAAATTATTACAAATTAGTTAGCTACTGAATTTCAAAGATGTCTTTACAAGTATTTACTAATAATAGCATTATTTTTCTAAATTAATCTTTGTTTTTGACAAAAATTAAGTGTATGAAAGTTTCAAAATGCTTGCTTTGTACAAATTTCAGGTGAAGAAAAAAATACGTTGGTATTTTATACTTATTATAGATACACCTGACACATTCTTGTTGTCTGTGGATAGCAATAATATGTCCCATCAAATTATGGAGCCAACTCAATACTAATTGTTCTATTGAACTCCATGTTGCCTTTTAATGTAGTGGAGTTTTACAATTAGTAAAAAAAACCCAGTATACATTCACATCTGACAGGTTTTTGCCCCACAAAAATTTCAAGTTATTTGAGCACTAACATTGCAGCTAGCAACAATTTTAGAAAGTTTAGTGTTAATGCAAAAAAAAAAAAAAAAAAAGGAAAATATCCTTGCAAAATTTACCACAATTGTTTACTTTCTGAAAATGAGCACTAAAACATTTGCATAACATCTGCACTGCTTGAAGGGTTGAAACACTAAAGTAATTAGCTCTGTATTCTATAACGCATGTTGCAACTCAAGCAACGTTGAAGTTGAGCTAACTTAATATTTAGTTAGAAGAAATAAGGCACTTTATTTGACCTTTGCTATTAGTGCTTCCTTAAATCACCCTATCATGGTAAATGTGTTAAGAAACTTGTTTTCAACACAGTCCCAGGAAACATCATCTTAAGAAAAAAAATCCCTGAGGAACATTCATCGAGTCTTTCTAATATGTGTTTGTTTACAACTGTGTTAAGTACTGGAGTATTAACAGATTTTCACAGCAGTAATGGTATAGTCTATAAAGTTGTAAGACCACTACAAGAAATTCCAAGAAATAATGTATCACTATGTTATTCTAGTTAGACATATTGACCAATACTTCTCAACTTCTAGACAAGTTTTGAACCTACACTTCTATTTTTAAGAAAATGTGTTATAACTAGAGTAATCACGTTTTGTTTTATTTTTAGACATATGATTAGACAATGGACTATTTTCTCATTTTAAATGACAAATTTAGATTTATTATTAAATCATATTAAATTCTCTGTTAAAAAATCACCACGATTATATTTAATAGCTTTACCTTAAATCTAGATACAGCATCAATATGCAGTTACATAGATTCTATAGGTAAACCACAGTAATGCAAATAAAATATAAATAGGTAGAAGGACATTCTGTTATACTGAAAAAACCAGGAGTCATCTCATGGCTGAACAGGGCAACACTGACACCATTCTATAAAAATGTCTAGAAATGCTAAATAAACTTCATATGTATGCAACAAAATGCATGGCTATGCTTGCAGAAAGAAAGGGAAATCGCAGATGCCAGGAATGAAGAGCTTGCTGAGTGCTAGAACGACAGTCCCTCCTGCTGAAGAGGGGAAGGAGTCCAGTTGGGGTGGGGAGGAGATGGTGGTGTAAGAAGTGATTACTGAGTTTCAAAACCCGAGCAGGTAAAAGAAAAGCCACAAGAACTCTAGGTTGCTGGGTAAGGAGCTAGAACTGACACCTCAGCAAAAGCTAGGATCCTGGAAAGGCTATGTTGTTGTTGTTGGGTGCCATTGAGTCGATTCTGACTCATAGTGACCCCATGTGACAGAGTAGAACTGCCCCATAGGAATTCCTAGACTGTAATCCTTATAGGAACAGATCGCCAGGTCTTTCTCCCACAGAGCTGCTGGGTGGGTTTGAGCAGCCAACCTTTGGGTTAGCAGCCAAGTGCACTATTTGCACCATGCACGGACTCCAATATGGCATTAGGAAATATATATAACTCTGTTTATCTATCTATCTACCTATTTGCTACATTAACAGAATTATATACTATCTAAATTGATGCCCAAAAGGCATTTAGTAAAACTGAATATTCATGATAAACACTCTTGGAAGTATGGAATAGAAGAACACTTCATTAACATAATAAAAATCTATAGTAAACATCCCACTTCATGATGAAATATTGCAAGTGTAGCAGGGCACTGGATCCGGTTTGTGCCTCATTTAAAACCCTTGCTTGCCTCAGTACACGAGTGTATGCCATAACAATAATCCTCACATCATATAAACCTACAACAGAGCTTCAGGGAGCTTAGAAAGTATGTATTTCAGCCTCTTTCTTTTACTGTGAGGAAAGGTCCGAGTGAGCTTAAGTGATTTGTCTATATTTACTCAACTAGTGACTAGAGGAACCTTGACTGAAGCCAGTGTTCTGTGAAAGGAAAACAAAAAAGTCACCTGAAAACATGCTGGCTCATATCTTCTCTCATTAAAACAAAAGAACACACACACACACACACACACACACACACAATTGTAATTAATCTTATTTATTGATTGTTGGTCACTTGTTTTAAACAGGTCATTAACCTCAGCTACTTTAATCTCAAAACAATAATAGACTAGAAATTTCCAAATCACAAGGTTCTCAATGGTAATCAAATGGTATCTTAGTCATCTAGAGCTGCTATAACAGAAATGCTACAAGTGGATGGCTTTAACAAAGAAAAATTTATTTCCTCACCATAAAGTAGTCTAAAAGTCCAAATTCAGGGCTTCAGCTCCAGGGGAAGGCTTTCTCTGTCAGCTCAGGAGAAAGGTCCGTGTCATCAGTCTTCCCCCGGACTAGGAGCTTCTCTGCGCAGGAACCTTGGGTCCAAAGGACGCGCTCTGCTCCTGACACTGCTTTCTTGGTGGTATGAGGTCCCCCAATTCTCTGCTCACTTCCCTTTCCTTTTATCTCTTGAGAGATAAAAGGTGGAACTGGCCACACCCCAGGGAAACTCCCTTTACATAGGATCAGGGATGTGACCTTAGTAAGGGTGTTACATCCCACCGTAATCCTCTTTAACATAATTTAATCTTGCCTTATTAACCACAGGCAGAGATTAGGATTTATAACACAGGAAAATTACAATAATCACAAAATGGAGGACCACCACACAATACTGGGAATCATGGCCTAACCAAGTCGACACATATTTTTGGGCGACACAATTCAATCCATGACAAATGGTATAATACCAAACTATGCTAACCGATCAGTTTGGTTAAATGTAAATTTGGAAAAATGTAAAAGATGGAAGATGACTTTAATTAAAGTTCTATATTAAATCTGGGTGGTCTGACGTTGTAACCGTTCTATTTACAAAGTATAAAGCCAAAAAATGGGAAGTGCAAGTTTTTAGGAACCAGAAGCCAAAACGTTTTGTCAGAAGTCAGAACCTAAGCTTTTTCACAGAACTGAATATATGACAGGTTCAATAAAGCTTACAATGAATGAAAATAAGCTTGAGGTACATCTTCTCACGCTGTGAAACTTTCTGATTTACTGTTCCCATCTCCCCAGCTCTGGGTGTTCAGTGAGGTTTACCATGGTTTAAACTTAAACCCTTAATAGTTAGCAAAAGTATTATGTCTATACACCAATTATTTCTCTTCACTCACAGCTGCAGAGTTGGCAAAGTGTTTAAATGTCCCTCATCACAGTCAGAACCACTAGCCAATCAGGTATTCCAAACGAGATGCCTTGGCCAGAGAGGTATGTTAAAAGGTCGGCCTTGTTTAGCTATTTTAGGCAATTTAAAACAGTGAAATCTATGTGTTTGATCATAGCTGAAATGAAATCATACAAACCATGTTGACTTCACTGGGTATTTTTTTATGGGTTTTGGTTGTTTGATGTTTTTGTTTAGTTTCAAAGAATTTATGTACTGCTAAACGACCATGGAAGGGTCTGGTCTTATAAGACCATATAAGACCTGGTGTTGCAGTGGTTAAGTGCTAGGCTGCTAACGGAAAGGTTGGCTATTCAAACCTACAAGCTGCTCC
>NW_004444182.1:2937141-2938984 GCF_000243295.1 Trichechus manatus latirostris
TTCTTATTAGTTGGAAGTTGTTCAAGTGTATTGAAATAAATAAGAGACAAAGGAAATAATATACACGTAGATAGTTCAGAAATGATAGAAAAAGTAAAAAAAACAAAACCTAGTAATTGATAACCATGATAGAAATGTCTAGATTAAGTTATCTTCATCAACTATGTTGACTATATCAAATTTCTGACAACTAATTTGATCAATACAATCCTGGACATGAATGGATATTCTGCCTTACTGGGGGGAAAAAAGCTGACTAATTTCATAAATTAATCTAGTAAACTAATTCTTACTTTGAGGATCTTGCCACTGAAGAAGGACATTAACATGCAAACTGGGTGTAGGGGGGCAGGGATTAGGTAGGGATAGAAGAAAGAAAAGAAAAAGGATTTTTTTTTTTTTTAGTCAAATTTTTAATTACACTATTGCTGGGACTCAGATGGCTTCTAATTAAAATGCTTCCAAAATATATATATATTTTTTTCCTTGGGGGTGAAGTGTTCAGTCTTTAATTTGACTAGGTTGAAGATTTTCCATGGGACGTTTTCATTGATTTGACTGAAACTAAATTGGACTCCAACCTCCCACAGGGTGTAGCATGGAATATAACACAGATCATAGTCCTAGATACAGTCTTAACATTGACTGAGATACCTGAAAAACTGACCCCTATTTTCTCCTTCTTGCAGTTATTAAACCTAAAAAGCCATAGCTGAATAAAATGATATAATTAAAATCTTATTTAACATGGTTCCAAGTACATAGATTCCTCCCCCTGAGTGTTAGGCATTTTTTAAAAAAGAGCATTAGCTTTTTCTGGCCACTAGAGAATCATGCCCCACACTGAACAAATGATGTATGAAGCCCTGGTGACCTAGAAGAGTGGATGAACTTTTAAAAATTGCCTTGTTTGTTTCATTGGAGTTAACTGGGCATTAGGAGAAGAGAGATGTAAAATTCAGCATTGATGATCTGACTGATTTCATTGCTGAGCTTCTTTGGATAACAGGACAACCAGAAGAATGCAGATGCTTTTAAAATTCAAAGGTACCTAATATTACATGCTAAATCAATGCAGTAATTGCACTCACTTTGCATTAATATGCCGCCAAATCTTTTTTGCTGTTGTGAGATATATATATATATATATATCACAATATATACGTAAAACACAATACATATATGACAAAAGATTTGTCATTTTAACATTTTTTACATGTATAATTTACTAAATTAGTAATACAGTACAGAGTAAACCTGCCCCATAGGGTTTCCAAGGCTGTAAATAAGCAGATTGCCATATCTTTCTTCTGCGGAGCAGCTGGTGGTTTTGAACTGCTGACGTTTTGGTTAGCAGCTGAGTGCTTAACCACTGCACTACCAAGAACCCTGGAACTCCTTTTTAGGTACTGTTAAATATGTAACAAAGTCCTTGGGTAGTGTAAATGGTTAATGGACTGGGCTGCTAATGAGCTAGTTTGAGTCCATCCAGAGGACTCTTATTTGTTCAAATCATATACAGTCAAAATACTACATACTATACCATATAGATGATGAATAAGGAAGACGGAAGAAGAATTGATACCTTCGAATTGTGGTGTTGGTGAAGAATATTGAATATTCCACAGACTGCCAGAAGAACAAACAAATCTGTCTTGGAAGAAGTACAACCAGAATGCTCCTTAGAAGCAAGGATGGCAAGACTACATCTCACATACTTTGGACATGTTACCAGGAGGGACCAAGTCCCTGGAGAAGGACATCATGCTTGGTAAAGTAGAGGGTCAGCGAAAAAGAGGAAGACACTCAACAAGATGGATTTGACACAGTGGCTGCAACAATG
>NW_004444182.1:2939714-2942404 GCF_000243295.1 Trichechus manatus latirostris
ATTTTCAATTCTTTTTTAGTTTATTTTCACTTCTTTTTGGCCCAATCTAATTTCTTTCAGATTCTAAAGCAGTCCAGTTTACATGGCTGATGTTGGAAACTAGTAAGACAAACAACTGAAGTTAACAAAAAATAACATAAATTTACTTACAAATATACTGTTGTGAATCAAAGCAGAAGAATCGACAGAATAATGCAGAGCACCACGCTCTGTCAATGAATGTTACATAATAAAGTAAATGCTCATTTTATTAGTTCTTTCATATAATAACGAACAGAAATGATTTTTAAATTGGAGATTATGTCATCTGTCAATTCAGGTTATCGTTTTATCATTCGTACAGTAAATATTCAAAATCATCACCACCTTTTGATGATAAATATCATAATACATATTATACAGATGATAAAACAAATATAATTACTTTTCTCTCTCGTTAGCGTCTTCTATTCTTCATGGTACCTGCTTAGCAGGCTTGTTAGAGCACAGCTATGTGGAAGAACTTCGTCTAGTCTCAAAAATAAGGGTATATAAGAGGAGAAAATTATGTATAAAAATACACTTGAAGCTCTTTCTGGCAGCAGAAAGGACCCATGGGAAACACCATCACCCAACACGTGAACACTGAAACACACAAAAATCCAATGCAGTTTTGTGGAGCAACCTGAGGGCTGGATAGCAACATGGCTGCAGAAACTGAACAGCAGGTCACCCCTTTCCCATAAGAAAAGTTTAAACTTCTTTAAGACTTTTTGCCTTAACCACTTTTAACGTCACAGTAAAATACTCTTGGAAAACATATCATTCATCTTTACATGTGTGAATGTATTTGGGATTTTCCATTAAGAATAATATACTATTCTTGCCTTGCCTGAATTCACACCGGAGTAATTCTTTACAGGACTACACTTCATTTACTTTTTAAGTGTGTAACTCTGGAAAAGATTTGAATATAATGAAAATGTTATTAAACGCACCTTTGTTGAGCAGCATAATAAGCCTCACTTTAATAACCAAAGTGTAATCCAGTCATTTGTCTTCATGGAGAACACTGCACGCCTGTTATCCAAAGTAAAGAGCTCTGAGTGTGCCATTTCTCCTATGTTAATGTCTAACCAAAGCCAGGAAGGAATTATAAGTTATGACACATACACTGTTTGTTAAAACCAAACTCACGGCACTGTACTTATGCCTTGAGTGCAAAAATTCAAATGGATAGAAACATAAGAGAGTCTTTATTATACAACTTGACTTGTAGGAATAGCACAAAGGGCATGTAAAAAAATGGGGGAAATTCTGAGACATCTAGGGGAATTATAAAGAAAAATACCTAAAATTACAGTGTGAGGAAAATGTTCTGTGTTATTCAACACTTGGTAATACCCTGATTGAAGGGTTGTACTCCTTCAGGCCTCCTCAGTTACAAAATAATAATTACTTTTATTTTGCTTTTGTTTAAATCTCCCACATAAATACACTTGGGAAGAAATATTACTCTTTTCAGACTATTACTCAGATTTTCAGATTCAATGGTTAGAAGACTGCAGAGTTTAACAACACAAAGATTTTTTTTTAAAAAAAGAACATGACTTGCCTATTCCAAAGTCTTAACTTCTCCAAAACAGAGCATATTAGTATGTAATGTTCTCTTATTTTCATATCATCATTTAAAACCATTCTCACAATGATATTAAAAAAAAACATTATCATGACTGTTTTTAAGTAGAGCATACTACTTCGTAATTTTCTTATTTTGAATATAATTTCAAAATATTCTCATTCATTAGAGTTGACAATTCTTCGGGAGCATCATATGCACACCAATTGCTTTTATTTGAAAATAATATAATTAATTTCATTCTTAGATTTCCTGGGTGGTGCAAACAGTTAAGCCCTTGGCTACTAGCCAAAAGGTTGGCCCTTGGAACCCATCCATAGATGCCTTGGAAGACAGGCCTGGCAATCTGTTTCTGAAAAATCACAGCCTTGAAAACTCTATGGAATAGTTCTACCCTGCACATATGGAGTTATCATGAGTCGGAATAACTCCACTGCAATTAACAACAACAATTTAATTCTTGTAACAATATTAGATTTCTAAAACTACCTGGTTTCAACATGTTAGTTACTCCAGCAATCCTTAGTTTTTGCCAACACGCTGTGGACTATATTCAGTTAACTGCAGTCAGATGTGGACAACTGAAACCTGTCAAACTCTCTCCTTTCTTCCTAAAATTACTACCCTCCCTGGATTCCTTATCTCAGTGAATATTGAAGCCTCCACCTGACCCTCAAGCCAGCAGCTGCTGTACCATCTTTGAGCCCTCCCAGTCTCAGATCTGTAGCATTCTCTGTCTTCCTTACTTCCATTCAGAACACCATCATGTTTGACCAGGACTGCTGGGGAGAAGCCACAAATTTAAGCATTTCACAGAGGTCATGCTGGAGGCACAAGAAGTCACAGTTTGAATTATTACCATGTTGGGTGTGCTGAAGGTTCCTAGACAGTGGCTGTCATCACCTGGGAGATGTAAAAAATGCTGATGCCTGAATCCCACTCGGAGACCCTGACTTAATTAGCCTGGGGTGTGACCTGGGCAAAGGGCATTTCAAAAGTTCCCCAAGTGATTCTAATGTGCAGTCAAGGTTGAGATTTATAGATTTATAGGTTATAATTGTCTTAGAGAGAG
>NW_004444182.1:2942965-2944629 GCF_000243295.1 Trichechus manatus latirostris
AGAGTTTTAAAAATCTCAGATGGATTTTTTTTTGTGATTCAGGCCTCAGCTCTGGCCTCCTTTATTTCCTCCTTTTCCCTTTAAAGAAGCTTCTGAAGTCTGTACTATGAAAGGTGACATCAAGGATAATAAACACACTATGAATTCTAGGAAAGAGTTGCTTTGATAAAGCTTCTGAGACGTAAGCAGTTCATCTTAGCTCTCCAAGACCTATTATGTAAGAGTCACTTCTGCCCTTGGGCAGAACCAGGTGATAGTAAAAGATTAGGATAGTGTGGCAGTGCCAGCTTGTTTGAGGAAACGTTCTCCATTACAGCCAAACAGAAAATTTCCTTATCCATATAAAATTGAAGACTCTTCTCTTCCAATATTTTTCCAATTGTAGTTCTCTACCCTTCTCCAGACTATCACCCCGTGTTTCCAGCTCACTCTGATTAATATTCCAATCCCAATAATCTCTTAGCATCAACAGAGCTTTCTTCTGTTGACCCTAAGACATTTACCAATGCCATCACATCCCTCTCATCCTCCCGCAGTTTATAATCCACAGTCAATCATCATAATTAATTGTTTGCATCATCCTTGCATCTTCCTTTCTTCCTCATATTTACTCTCCTGTTAAAGTCCCAGCCCTGGTTAGAGACAACCAGAGATGACTGTCTCTCTATAATAGCTGAACTCAGCTAGAGGTAAGCACTCAACCACGCAGACTAGCTTGAAAGTTAAGACCACCCTCAGCACTACGCATCAACCCGGCTACCAGTAGAATCACTCTCCCTCTGTTAAAGGGAGTTTTTAGCAAAGTACAGTACATCACAACTGTACTCCATGTTTTTTCCTGTCCCTGTGTTAACTAGAGTAGCAGTAAGAACCAACAGATTGAGGCTGTGTTTGTGCTCTCCAGGCAAGAAGAGGTTTGCCCTTGTTTCCTTTCCTTTCCTGCAGGGCTTTGCACTGGTTCATTCCGGTTTGACTCCCTGCAGAGAATTTGAATTTCCACCCCAGATATACTGAATCAGAATCTTCATTTTAACAAGATCCCCAGGTGATTCTTATGTATATGAGTACATTTTAACAAGGTCCCTGGATGATTCGCACCAGCTAATTCTGATGTATACATATATATATACGTAAGAATCACCTACATAAGAATCACCCGAGGATCTTGTTAAAATGTAGATTCTGATTCAGCATATCTGGGATGGAAATGAAAATTCTTAGCAGGGGGTCATACCGGAACAAACAGGTTTGATGCTCTGCTCTCCTGTCCCAGGAACTTGGGCTTAGAAGAGGAAGGGAGAGACAGGATCTGAGATCCAGAATCACCTCTCCACTCCCTGTCCCCACCACAGCAGACCCATATGCACAGGCATGCACATCCCACCACACACCCTTCAGAGTCAAGACTTAGCCTAACTTGGGAGAGGAGAAAGACCCTTTGACCTGGATATGAGGTTGCAGGTTTAAAATGAATATGACTATGTCTTAAATGCCAGAACATGACTACAATGATAGCAGTAGTTACTGAATAGTTAAGTAATTTGGCTAGGATACCAGTAAGGGGAGTGGGTTCATATAGCTCAGAAGAGGAGAAGCACAGTAACTGGAATAAGGTAAAGCTATTTCATGGTGAGTCTCCTCAATGTGCTGGTGACACAGGCAAT
>NW_004444182.1:2946053-2953240 GCF_000243295.1 Trichechus manatus latirostris
TTGTTCACTCCAGTTTCTCAGCCCCAGTATTGGATCTCTTTATTTGGAACAACACAACTTTCTGCATCATTACCTTTCCCATATGAGAAAGAAAGGTTTAAATAGAAATTAATCATTGCTATATATGTGTATATTCCCCACCATGATGTTTTTTCCAATCAGGAGAATATTTTTCTTTCTATTTATCTCCTCTTGTTAAAGTCTTAATTACTTCAAATTTTGTAGTCAACCCAACCATCCATTCATTCATTCTTATATTCACTCACAAATACTTATTGAGGAATTCTATCTGCATTCTAAGGAGCTCTGGTAGTACAGTGGTTAAGAGCACGGCTACTGATAGAAAGGTCCACAGTTGGAATCCACCAGCTGCTCTGAAGGAGAAAGACGTGGCAATCTGCTTCCCTAAAGATTTACAGCCTTGGAAGTTCCATGGGACAGTTTTACTCTATGATATTGAGTTGCTGTGAGTTGAAATTGACTTGAGGGCAATGGTTTATTTGCAGGCTAGGCACTAACAGTCCATAATAAATGAAACACTCGTCTTCAAGGGGCCTATAGTCTACTTTAAAATTTGCTCAGTGTTTGTCAAACTTCATTTTATTGTTCTTTGAGTCATGTCTTTTTTTAAATATATTAATATTCAATGCTTGTTCTAAGAAAATAAAATTACATTCAAAGAGCTCCATAGAAGTTTCCCTATAATTTGTTTATGAAACAATTGCAGATTTAAAAAAAAAAGAACAAATGAGAAAGTACAAATTCCTGAACTGAAAGTGTCTGTGAGAAAAGGCAGATAAAATAAATGTCAAACCAAAGTACCAATTAATAGAAATAATTATGGCACTGAGAAACTAATTATAATGAAAAATTATTTTAGATCACACCAAAAGCAGTAACTCATGTAAAGGAAGAGATACATTTTTGAGGACAAGTAATTAATAGGCTTTTATCTTGTTTGATAATCCAGTTAATGAACTGGAGTGAATCACACAAACACATTGGAAAAATATTTAAATTTCTTCCTGATGTGATGTGAAATATTCACAGGGATGAGGATAACACAGAACTCATAATATGGCACTTAAACCAGGACATCAGGGATGAATTGTCTAAAGGCTGCTGTCAATCCAAAAAGTGGTTCAGATTAGTGCCCTGAACTACATCTCATATGCGAAAGTCACTCACAGCAGTTTTTCTTAAATTTGACAACAATTTTAAATTTATTTGTATGTAATGGGGAACTGTTAGAAATTATAAATAATAATGACAAAAATGTATTAAACTCTTATAAAGACTGAATATTTCTTATATTCTCTATGGAAAATAATTTTACAAACTTATCAAATGAAGAGGCAAAGAATATTCAGCCAAAAACTTTCAGAAAGAGTATTATGAAAAATGTGTCAAGAAGTTAATAAAAACATATTTTTTAGCTTTAAATATTTTTAATTTGTTGATATATATTTTTGCAATCTTAATTACTATTCATTTTAATCCTTATTTTGCTTTTGTAATTTTGTATTCTTCTTCTTTATTTTTAAGTCCTTCCATCTCTCACTTGGTATAAGGTTCAGGGCTTACAAAACTGGGCCTGCATTTGCCTTTGCCTATTTTTCAGGCTAAAAAAAAAAAAAAAACCAGCCAAACAAAACCTGTTGCTGTCGAGTTGATTTCAACTCATAGAGACCCTATAGGATAGAGTAGAACTGCCCCATCGGGTTTCCAAGAAGTGGCTGGTGGATTTGAACTGCTGACCTTTTGGTTAGGTGCCAAGCGCCACCAGGGCTCCTTTTTCAAACTTAGCTAAGTATATTAAAACAAGAGGAAGAGCACACTGAGAATACATAAATCTACTAAAGAAAACACTTCTGCTTTAATATTTGTATGATGTTTTCAAATAGGAGATTTCATTAGCAATACTGCCTTAATTCAAAAATGTTTATGAATTGTCGTCTCTTAAAATTTACAATGGATTTTTTTTAGAAAACACTTTGAAAAGTGAATGGTTGCTCTTTTTTTTTTAATTGTTGTAATTTAAGTGAAAGTTTACAATTCAAGTTAGTCTCTCATACAAAAATTTATACATACACTGTTACATGACCCTAATTGCTTTCCCTATACTGTGACAGCACACTCCTCCTTTCCACCCCTGAATTCTTGTGTCTATTCAACCAGCTCCTAACCCTCTCTGCCTTCTCATCTCACCTCTGGACAGAAGCTGCCCATCCAGTCTCATGCATCTACTTGAGCTAAGAAGCACACTCTTCGCGAGTATCATTTTATGTCCCACAGTCCAATCCAATCTTTGTCTGAAGAATTGGCCTCGGGAATTGTTTTAGTTCTGGGTTGACAGAGATTCCGGGGGCCATACTTTCTGGGGTTCTTCCAGTCTCACTCAGACCATTAAGTCTGGTCTTTTTACTAGAATTCGAGTTCTGCACCCCACCTTTCTCCTGCTCCATCAGGGACTCTCTGTTGTGTTTCCTGTCAGGGCAGTCATTGGTGATAGCTCAGCACCATCTAGTTCTTCTAGTTTCAGGCTGATGAAGTCTCTGGTTTGTGTGGCTTTTTCTATCTCTTGGGCCAATACTTTCCTTGTGTCTTTGGTGTTCTTTATTCTCCTTTACTCCAGGTGGTTGGGGCCAATTGATGTATCTTGGCCTCTTGCTAGCTTTTAAGACTCCAGACGCCACTCACCAAAGTAGGATGCAGAACATTTTCTTGATAAACTTTGTTATGCCAATTGACCGACGTGTCCCCTGAAAGCATGGTCTGCAGACCCCTGGCCCTGCTACTCTGTCCCTCGAAGTGTTGGATTGTATTCAGGAAACTTCTTAGCTTTGGTTTAGTCCAGTTGTGCTGACTTCCCCTGTAGTGTGTGCTGTCCTTCCCTTCACTAAGATAATTCTTGTCTATTATCTAGTTAGTGAATAACCCTCACCCTCCCTCCCCACCTTTGTAACCATCAAAGAATGTTTTCTTCTGAGTTTAAACCTTTTCTTGAGTTCTTATAATAGTGGTCTTATACAATATTTGTCCTTCTGTGACTGACTAACTTCACTCAGCATAATGCCCTCCAGGTTCCTTGAATGGTTGTTCTTTTAAGTGCCCTTAAAATAATATGCTGTAAATTAAGATTTGTTCAAACTTTCTGAAATACGTACTTTATAGCAGGCGCTCTTGAGGACCTTTTAATACGGTGCTGAATGACACCTTCTTGATTCCTTCCTTAGGTAGGGCTTGGGGAGGAAATAAAAGAATAAATAAAGTATTGATAGCCATAATGAAGGAAACAAGCAGGGTTTTATGATAGAGAATAATGGGAGAAAGAAATCCTATTTTAGGTACAGTGGTAAGAAAATATCTTCCTAAGAATGTGAAATTAAATGTTATACCTGATTGATGAGAAGGAGGCCAACTTGCAAAAATCCAAGAAAGAAAATTCACACACAGGAAAGAGCAAGTACGAAGGCCATAAAAATATTTGGATGCCTTAAGTTTTCTGCCTACTTCTTAATATTCTAACCACCTCCTTTCTTATTTGGCTTTAATTAAACAGGTTTTGTAATGTTCCCTCTGTCTAATATAGTATTCTTCAGGAAAGGTGCCTAAATATGTTAGAGAAATACCTGGTGCAGACTCACTTTTGTCCACCATCTACACTTCCATTAATAAGTCTCAGAAGACCCTTGGAATCCTGTTTAAAATGAACTTCCAGGCAACTTGATATTTGTCTTGAATTAATTATGAAGAAACAACATATGACGAGACCTGACAACTAATACCATCACTAACAAAAGAAGAGTCTGTTTTAGGGCTGTGACAAGACTAATCGTGACCTTAGTGCTATTTGAAGAAATTTTCTTCTTGACAGCTTGCTGAAACAGCTCGTTGAAAACTAATACAGCAATTCATCACCTTCATAATTGATAATATATCCTGCAAAATGATTTCATTTAAGAACAGACAAATAAAGGAGATCATTTGGAAGGATGTAATGAATTAAAAAACAAACAAACAAAAAAACCAAAGACTTTTGAAATAGAAAAGCACTCTATGAGGATAATAGTCTGCACAAAGTCCATTAATACGCACTTTATATTGGTCAAGGGGTGCAGTGCAAGGTCTCTGGAGTCAGCCTCAGTTAAAACCCCTGTTCTTCCACTTACTAGCTCTGTATTCTCTGGTAATCATTTCAACTTCTTGTGCCTCAGTTTCTAAAAAATGAAATGATAATAATATTTACCCCATAGGTTTATTGTAAACAACACAGAGCTTAGCACATAATAGCTATTGTTATTGTTTTTAACTTTTATTAAAAAAAAAATCAAACTTCCTAAGTATTATAACTGTTTCAGACAATGTCGGTAAATGAAAATAAATCACCTACTGGTGGTTTGGGAAAGCATGTTGCCTTCAGGCTATGGTATTGATTAATATTCCCTCCCCTTCCTTTTCTTTGGTTGTATTTAAAGGTTTAGAATAAACTCTATTTGGACTATCGTCCCATACAGATAATTTAAATACAAAATAACATGCTTTATTTATAGGAATAATTTCAAATATTACATGTAAAAGACAACAATAGACAACATTTTAGAGTGCTATCACTGGACTTCTGGCCCTGGTCAAATGAATTAGACCAGGACAAGTGAGACAAGAAGTTCAAGTAGGCAGGACTATGCACCCTAATGTATTTCCAAAGACAAGTAGAAATGGAGATGTTTTGTGACTATTATTCTGTTCTCTTCTTCTGTCCCGAGTATGCTAACGTTCTAATAGTCCCTCTAACCTGAGTAGAGACCAAACATCATCATTTCTGGTCTATTTGCTATTACTTGGGTAAAGGTCCAAGTAGAGAGACACTCTGGTGACAGTAAGTAGACCCTGAAACATGTTTTGGAAATTCAATCAAGGAATTCAAGACAAATCACCAGCAAAATATATCCAGATAAGGTTTACTAAGGACCGTTGACAATTTGCTGTTGTTGACTATTATCATCATTATTATGGAAAATAGTTGAGCTCACATAAAGTAGACAATCTATTTTGAATAACTGTTAATTTTTAGTTCATCATAATGTCTACTGATAGCATTTATGACCTTAGAGTAAACATGGACACACTTTTCAAAAGTGAAAATAGAATTTAAAAAGGAAGAGGAGCAGCCTAAAAAATCTTTGTTAAGAACAAACATATCTATTTCCTGGAATCTATTTTTGTAATGCACTCGTTGGGAAACCAAGACCAAAATAATGTTTAAAGCTGAATCTTCATTGCTTTCAGTAATGGAAAAAGCAGAGGCCTTACTGTAAGATAATAACAATGAACACAGCCAACCAAGGCTTATACACCTGAAAAATTAGCATTGCAGTCTGAAATTTTATGCATTTTGGTCCTTCCTTGAGGAAAAAAAATCACCATCCGCTTCTCCTTGCTCTGGTATACTTCTTATGAATATGAAAAACAGAAGAATATACTAGAACTACGAAATTCTCTAGGCCTTGTTTTCCTGGGTTTGATAGGGTAATTGGGAGAAGATGAAGGTAGGGTGTGACAGAAGACTAAAGGGTATTGCCACATATTCTGTACTCAAATGTTGTGTGTGTACATTTACATGTCCTTTATTCATATTGCTTCTCACAAAAGGTATCGCCTGTATAACAATGTCACGTGCCCTCAGTGAAATATATTTCCTTATAAATCTGAAAAAAAATTGCCTACCTTGAGGAGAAAATCAGATTTTCTGACACCTATATGAAGGACAGCAACATATTAAGAAAGAGAAACTTTCAGACAGAGACTTAACAGTCCCTTCACGGCTCCTAAGTACTGTGACAGTAGAGTAGAATTTAAAACATTCCCAGGTCCCATAGCTCCTTATTTTGCATACCTGATTTCCCATATTGTGAATCTCCAGAATTTTTTTTTCATTTTCTCTAAGAGTTTCTGCAACGTAATCATTAATGCGGATACCTAAATTAATATTATTCAAATTTTAGGTAATTGATTAAATTTATGAATTTCAGAAGTATCCTAAAAAATGTAAAGACCCGCACTACTTGTTATTTGGTTAAGATGGCTTTTTGATATGCCCAGGTGGTTAGGTTGACCACAGTCCCCTGAGTTTTAATCAAACACAAATCTAGTGCTGCTATAAACAGATTTTGCAGATGCAATGAAAGTCTATAGTCAGTTGACTTTAAGGCAGAGAGGTTATTCTGGTGGGACTGGCTTAATCAATTAGGAAGCCTTAAAAAGAGGGCTTGGAGTCCCTAGGTGGTACAAACAGTTAATATGCTTAGCTGCTAATGGAAAAGTAGGAGGTTCCAGCCCATCCAGACTTGCCTCGGAAGAAAGGCCTAGCGATCTACTTCTGAAAAATCAGCCATTGAAAACCCTATGGATTACAGTTCTACTCTGATGCACATGGGGTCACCATGAGTCAAAATCAACTCAAAGGCAACTGGTTTTCTCAAAAAGAGGGCTTAAGCTTTTCCTGGAAAGAGATAGACAATCCTGCCTCTGAACAACAACTTTGGCCCATGCCTGTGGGGCCCTAGTCTGCTCATGATCTTCCCTTCCTGTCTGTCTTATGGACTTGGAACTTGCCTAGTAGCCACCCCCCATAACTGTGTAAGTTAATTTATAATCAATCTCAATCTCAAATCAATCTCTCTCTCTCTCTGTTTCCTGGTTCTGCTTCTCTGGCTGGACCTGGTACCCTGACTGACACACTGGTGCAGCATTTTTAATACAAATCACTTGTATTGAAAGACAACCTATTCTTGAGCTATAAATAAGTGTCTAAGCTTCTGCAGATGGATTTTATTTATTTATTAATAGCTGTTTCCATTGACTTTCATTAAGAGAAATGCAACTCATTTCCTTTACTTCTTCGGCCTGTCCTGGTCAAGATCCATCATGTTTTAAAAGGTTCCAGGGGAGGCAAATGACTTTCACATTGCACTCAGGGTCACCTCCTCATAATGCAGACAACTTCATTTCCCTTCTTTAGTGGGTTAAAGGTTAAGAAACAAAGTCAAAGTTGTACAAGAAATCATTTTTCCTCTGTTACAAAGAATACGGAGGAGCCCTAGTGGTACAACGCTTAAGTGCTTGGCTGCTAACTGAAAGGTTGGCGGTTCAAACCCACCCAGCAGCTCTGGGGGAGAAAGGCCTGG
>NW_004444182.1:2958355-2959169 GCF_000243295.1 Trichechus manatus latirostris
AAATATTTTAAATTAGCCTAGACAAAATATGTCAATGAAGATGAAAATAAGAAGGGTCTGAAAATTACAAGAGACCTCAAAAGCAAAAGTATGCTTTCTTTTGTGTCCAATACATTTAGATGATCAGTCAAACCACTGTAAATAAAGTGAGTCTGTTTCTTTGCTTTATTGCCCTTTTTTTGTTTGTTTTTTAATTAGAGCTGAAGTACACCTATTTTTTTTTTTTTTTGCTTGGGAATAAAATGAGTGTATAAAGTATAAAGAAATGTTGGATGCAATGATTTAAATCTTTAGCCCTGACAGAAATTAATAATGCGCTTAAACAATGTCAGATTAGGGCACGCAGAATCAGAAAGGTCACTGAGCAATAGTAGGTAAGTTTGCTATGCAACCCTCTCATACAGGCAGAATAGTTTAAAGCCTGGTTCAGTGAAAGGTTAATAATCACTATCAACTGTCACATTCACTTAAGGCTTTCCTGAGAAGATGCTAACAACTCACTGGCGTTGTAGAGCTTAGAATTTCTACCAAGCTTGTGTGAAGGGTCGCACAGTGGTTAAGCCCTTGACTGCTAACTGTAAAGTTGGTGGTTCGAACCCACCCCATGGCTCTTCTGAAGAAAGACCTGTTGATCTACTCCTGCAAAGATTACAGTTTAGGAAACACTCTGGGAAAGATCTACTCTGTCACATGGAGTCAGTCTGAGTCAGAATCGATTTGACAGCAACTGATAAGAATTGACGTCTTTGAGTTGTGGTGTTGGCGAAGAATATTGAATATATCATGGACTGCCAGAAGAACAAACAAATCTGTC
>NW_004444182.1:2963249-2971869 GCF_000243295.1 Trichechus manatus latirostris
GGAGGCCCAAGGTTCTTAGAAAGTCGGGCCTGAGGCAAAAGCTCTTGTGCTAATGCTCTGCTGTGGAGTGCACTCCCCAAGAAGCAGAAAAGTGATTTGTGATGAGCTGATTTGCTCAGTCTCACTGCCTCTCATCAGTAAGGCTCTGTGATGCTAGTGCATCTCTGAACCACATCTTCAGTGGAAGGGAGGAAGGAAGAAGAATTTCTCTACCAAGCATCACATGGCATGGCAGGACATGAGGCACTGCTGGGACATGCCTATGAATGCCCTGAGGGATGAGCAGCTGCTGCCCTGTTAAACCCTTGGTTTTCTATAAAAGCAGCAGTGGCAACAAAATCACAGGAACAGTGCAAACTGTTTCTTAGGACATCTCCAACACAAAGTCAAGGTGAGATGTGGGCATTGTACAGTGATGGAGGCACCTATCTCAAAGATGCTGGTAAGAGTGGTAGCTCTTGCCAGGGCTGCCCAGCCACAAAGCAACACAAATGCACTGATTATGGCATGCATAAACTGGAACCCAGATAGGGACATTTATGGATATCCTTAAGTTTTAACCAAAAAAGAAAACAAAACCCTGGTGGCGTAGTGGTTAAGAGCTACGGCTGCTAACCAAAGGGCTGGCAGTTCTAATCCACCATACAGTCCTTGGAAACCCTATGGGGCAGTTCTACTCTGTCCTATAGGGTTGCTGTGAGCCAAACTAGACTCACGGCACACAACGTAACAACAATAACAATTTAATACCCAATGGCCATCAAAGATTGGGGGGCAACTTCCATAATGAAGTTAGAGAAGACAATTGCAAGCAGAGAAATAAGAATTCTCTTGGGTGAAAAAATCTATAGACAAAAAACAAAATTAGTGGAAAGACTATAACACATGTAGGCAAAAGACCAAGGCCAAGAAAGGTCAGCAACTAAATCTGTCTGCATTGGAACCCAGCAGAATCCATCATTTGTATATTTCATACTACGCCTAAAGTGGTGGTTCAGAACTATTTATACTGAATGTATAATATTTGCAATAATAATTATTCCATGCAATATACTATACAAATTAATAACAATAAGAAACATATGTAATAATAATTAAAAACAAGTGCCTACAGTATAACATGTCTGATCTCAGTCTTAAGGACTTTAAATAATAAAAAATAGCATTTATAATCTCTTCTAGGGAACACTCTCCTACTTCTTTTAATAACGTCATCTATTAAAGCAGAATATATAGGTGGGAATAAGCATGTTTCTTCTAGCTATGTGATTATATTATCAATCAGTATTGTTTATTAAGCACAAGTCTCCATTATACAAAATCACTCTACGTTTGCAATTTTGTGTAACAGAGAAAGTCTTAAAGAAAATACTAAGATGTAGATTTATAAGTAACACACACGGAAACTACTTGAAAGCTCATGCAATATATACCAGTGAGTACAAATGATACCGTATTTCTAATCTTAGCAACTGCAATCAGACCCCAATTAAACAAAATGAGAATGTACACGGATGAAATACATATGGGTTTAAAATTTTCAAATTCAAAACCAGGATCTCAGCTTTAATATATAATACTACCCTGGCCTCAGGAGAATTTATAAATGGGAAGCATTCTAGGTTTTTTTTTAGGCCTTCTCATAATGAATATGCTTGAATCAGGTTCAAGGCATAAGCCCTTACAGGATTCTGAATTCTGTCCTTTAGTATGCTGAGCCAGTATAACCTTGAGAGTTCATTTGCTTCCCTTTGTGTAGATGTTTTGGGTATGAAGAAAAAGATAAGAGTTTACATCTAAGTTTTTAGCTGGAACTTTTCTTTTTCCCCTAGATTTAACACAATTTCTATCAATCACATGCAAAAGCACTTTATAAAGAGACCAAAAAGAAGAAACAAGTTTCTGAATTATTTAGTCCCTGTCAGTCTGCAGCTGACAGTGTCTTTATATTCCCCCACATTGTATAATTTGAGCATATAGAAGTTACTTTGTCCTCAGATATTAGAAGGTGATAGGCCAGAAAGAATATATGCTTCCCACACAACTGTGTTAGGAACTTGAGCAAAAGAACAGAAGAACGCATTCTGTTCTCATTCTTAGGGTTTTATGTGGATATGCTTCACTCTGTCTTTGTCAAGCTTTTAATTCCTCCTTAAAACGTCAATGCTTGCTCATAGAGGAAACATTTGACAAAACAAGTGGCCAGGCTGCCGCCCTGTGATCAGTTTCTATTAGACCTTAGACCAACATGTAACTGGACTGTCAGACCAACATGTAACTGGACTGTTCCAGGCCCGCTCAGCACGGCCACAGAGACAAGAAACAGGTGAAAGAGAAAGAGGAAGTTTCATTTGGTTGGCCAAACAAAGAAGCACACTGGGACTTGCGTCATCAAGATGGCTCCCAGAACAATAGCCCAAGGGGTTCATATCGGTGAAGTAAATCAGGTCTGGGGTCTTCAGGAACGCCTCGAGGTGGGGCCAGCTTTCTGATTGGTCTGGCCCCAAAAGGTGTTCCAGAGCAGTCCGGCCTTTCTGCACTTGTTCAGTCAAAACTGGGAGGGGGTGGGGTTCTCTCAAACCAGACCTTAGGCTTGGACATCTCACTTCTGAAAACCTTCCCCCAATCTTGGGCTGCTAAAGTTTCATTTGGTCTGGTGGGAGAAGAGGTCTGGGGTCACCCAGAGGACGAGGTCAATGGTTCTGCACATGTCAGGTGGGCCAGATCTAGTTCTTGCCAGCTTCAGCTGGTCCTGCGACCCCAGTCTCTTGTTTTCCTCAACTTGGCCAGAAACAGGAAGCATAACTAAATAAGGAGATAGCTTAAAGACAGTGAGTTAATTCCTATATTACAGAAGATGGCAGGCACAGCCCTTTGCTTGTTCAAGATGGTGGGCAGGCTGCCAGTGTCAAACAGCATCACGTGCAGTGTCCCTGGGAGATGACCACAGTGGCAGCCTGTCGGGGGACAGTCTGACTCCCAGGCACACCAGCTGTGACCTCACACCCACCAAACTCTCAAGCTTCATGAGACACTGGGATTGATGGTGGCTTGGTGTTTCCAAACTCCTTAGATAGAAAATTTCCAGCCTGAAAACTCATATCCTACTAGGCTGTGCAGGGCCTCTCAAATCTTGTGTTTTGTTTGCTAGTGTGGCTGTAACAGAAATACCACAAGTGGGTGGCTTTAACGAACAGAAAATTATTTTCTCCTAATTTAGGAGGTTAGAAGTCCAAATTCAGGGCACCAGCTGTAGGGGAAGGCTCTCTCTGTCTGTTCTGGGGGAAGGTCCTTGTCTCTTTCAGCTTCTCTTTCTCAGTTCCTTGGTGATCTCCAGGTGACATCAATCTTTCCCCATTTGCACTTGCTTTCTTCTGTGCTTAATCTGCTCTTTTCTCTCTCAAAAGTGACTGGTTTAAGACAAACCCTATGCTGATACGGCCTTATTAATATAAGAAAAACTCTATTCCCAAATGGGATTACGTCCACAGGTATGTTGTTAATAATGATCCTCTAGGACAGAGTAGAACGTCCCATAGGGTTTCCTAGGCTGTAATCTTTCAGGCAGCAAATCACCAGGTCTTTTCTCCTTCAGTGCTGCTGATGGGCTCAAACCACCGACCTTTTGGTTAGCAGCCCAGTGCTGAACAATTTCACCACCAGAGCTCCTTTCTAAGGGTAAGCCAAAAAAAAAAACCATTGCCTTTGAGTCAATTCCGACTCATAGCAACCCTACAGGACACAGCAGAACTGCCCCATAAGATTTCCAAAGACCAGCTGGTGGATTCGACCTGCCAACATTTTGGTTAGCTGCCGAGCTCTTAATCACTGCACCAGCTCCTTCCAAAGGTATAGGGGCTAGAATTTACAACATATATTTTTGTAGGACACAGTTGAAGTTGTAATACCATGCAAATCAATAATTTACATAATGTGTTACTGGAAATGATCATTTCTTATTAATTATTTAAGCTCCATTATGGCAGAAAAGATCATTTGAAAGAAAGATCTGTCACTTTGACACCAATAAATACTTTGGGCCCTATACAGTTCAGCAATCTTAAATATATTAATATTTTATGCCCGATTAGTCATCGATACCCAAACACCTCTTATAATCTCGGCCCTAGTAGGAAACAGGTGAAAGAGAAACTACTTGAAAGCTCATGTAATATATACCAGTGAGTACAAATGATACCGTATTTCTAATCTTAGCAACTGCAATTGTAATTGAATCAACATATCAATCTTTTTAACACCAATGGCTGAATAAAGCATCTCTATGTGGTAAGAATGTATGTGGGGCCATCCCCTCCTCTTCAATCTTCATAGTAAAACTCAACAGTCAGCTAGCTATTTGCTCTTAAATTCCCATTTTACATTATTGAGTATGTCTTTCCCTTTTTCAAGTTGTCAGAGGTTGTGTTGTGCCAACAATAGACTCCTTTTCCACCTCGATGAGGTTTAAAGCCATAACCAATAATGAGCTACAAAATTCCATCATCAAAATGATCAAAACTGAAACATGTAGAGAAGTCTCAAGTTCTTTGTTGGGAAGCCAGGCCTCAAACATCCCGGCTTTCAGACTTCCCGTCCCTTTAGGTCTTTCCTGGCTTTCTTTCAGAGGGGAAGGCTGATAAGAAAGACATTTGGCAATCTCACCAGAAAACTGTGAAGGCAGTGAAATATATTTTAATACCACTTTCTTTTTCTTAAAAGTTAATTGAGTCCCTTTCTTCTATGGAAGTAAGGAGGTGAAGTTGTTAATTTTATTTTTGGTACCTAAGAAAGATATTCCATCTATTTCAGAGGGATTAATGGGTAAGAAACAAGAGTTAGGATTTGATTTTTTTTAATGTAAGAAACGAGAGCTAGGATTTGATTTTTTTTTTTGGTCTGGCAAACATATACTAGAGAGAAACAGAGGGCTGGCAAGATTTCCTTCACCTCTAGATGGTTATGAACTAAAATTGGCCACCATTTGCAGAAACAGACACCATAAACTCCCATCAGCATAAAAAAGAAAAAAGAGACATTTCAGTGTTTGGTCATTTTCAGTTGGCAGTCTCGCTCCAAGTAGCAAACACAGTATGTGTTTCTCAGTGCCACATTTTCAACTACATAGTTCTAAATCAGATTACAAAGTTACAAATGGGAAAATGGTTTTAGCACTTAGAAAATCGTTTGGTTTGAAGTGTCTTCTAGCACTGAACATATTGGTGAATAACATGAAAATTAAAACTTCCTATAATTCGGTAAGTGAACAAAAGCACCAGATTAGCACTTGGAAATTTTTTAATTGAGCAAAATGTAATTATCTTAATTAGATAAAATTACAATTTCAGCAAAACTTTGCTCCTGATATTTTAAAATGATTTTGCTAATATAACTTTGGAAAGAATACCGTGACAATATCTAATTTGATTTTCACTTTCCAATTTTTGAAATGCACCATTTTTACAAAATAAATACCCTAGTAAGGATTTGCTCTACAGTACATGAAATTGTTCTTTTAAATATGCAAATGTACATATTGTAGAGTCTACATGAGTATATTTGTTAAGAGGGTTGAGGGGGTGTAATTTAATGGGACCAGTAATGCAATGTCAAGGAACTTGGTGCCGCAATGGTTAGGTGCTCAGCTGCTAACTGAAAGGTTGGCAGTTCGAACTCATCAGCTGCTCTGTGGGAGAAAGATGTGGTAGTCTGCTTCCACAAAGATTACAGGCTTGGAAACCCTATGGGGCAGTTCTACTCTGTCCTATAGAGTTGCTGTGAGTCAGAATCGACTTGACCGCAATGGGTTTGGTTTGAATGCAATGGCAGATTCTATGTGCACATCTACATTTTTTTTTTTAACATTTTAAAGTATATATCTAAATTATTAAATAAGAAAACAGAATTAAACGTTTTGGAATAAAGCTATTGTTTCCCAGTAAACGTTTGTTGAATTGCATTTCAAAATGTGAGTTCAGGGTATCCGTGAGTCCAGGGCTGAAAATGAAGATGACCCACGCTCACAGCTTTGGTACATTAGCCATGCTCCTTGGCACACAGTGGCTCAGGACAATCAACCCACATGGATGCATGTAGCGTGCAAATTTCTTGGCAGATTTATATGGCTATTTAGCTAAATGTAGATAATGAGATGACCTTTCTAAATAACATGAAGGGGACAAAACTGCTTTGACACTCAGACAGTTTGAATATTGTTATCTGCATTATCAATCACTGCTATGGCAAATATTTATTAAGTGTGTGCTACATGGAGGCAGTGGGATTGCAGAGGTAAAAACAAACAATCAAACAAGTGCATGTATGTGTATATGTATGTATGTATTTTGCTCCTTCCTGCTAAATTACAAGCCTTTTCAGGGTAGGGGGCATATGTTTTTGTCCCATTCTTTGAATCACCAGTGCCTACCTAGCAAAGTGCCAGATAATAGGCAGAAGTGTAATGAATTAGTTTCACAGTACAAAACTGCTTTGAGTATGGAAGAAAATGTGTATTGTATGTGCATCCACCATACAATAAGCTGTGCTGTATGAATGTACACATGAATAACGAATACTAAGTAGTGCCCCCCCCCCAATGTTTAGGCACGTGTTTCTGAACTTAAACTATTTTTATACAATCCCTAGAACATCTATTTACAAGATTGTTGTTGTCATCCCAGCATAATCTTTTTTACTTTCTTCTATTAAAAAGTCTTCTGTATATATCCACATAAGGCTGTTAAAATGAGTACTATAGTAATGTAAAATAAAATATCATTTGATTTAAAGTGCTGTGTATTATACTACATTACAGAATGCTCATTGCCTGAGAATGAGCACAGAGAGTTCCCTGTTGCTGCGATAAGTGAAATGTGCAATAGCGTACCATCTTTGTGACCATAAAACAAGAGTGGTTTCAGTTCCAACATATAAAGACCTTGGTAGTTGTCATTCCCATCCTTCTAACAAGAATAAATGGAAAATCAGTGACTTTTCTTTAACCCGTTGAGAATAAAGACCCAGGGCAAACCACAACCCTGAAATCTTGAAAGACAAGCTAATCCAGAGCCATAAACTGATAGGAAGACTTAATGGTAATTTTGACAAACTTAATGGTAATTTTGGAGGCTGAGCAGGGACTAGTATGAGAATGAGGAATTCCTGGTCACCACAGTGTTAGGGGACTCCCACATTTTTATGAATTTTACCACCAAGAGCCACACCAGGTTCTCAAGACGAAGAGCCAAGAACCATCCCCTCCTGGCTTTGGCAGGGGAAGGGGAAATGTGACCACTGGAAAGTACACCCAAAAGTCTTCTCCATGACAAGGGACTATTCTCCAGAAGAAAAGTCTTTACCTGAGCCTTATCTGACCTGGGAGCCCATGGGTGGGCAGACTGTTAACATACTCCATTGCACTGCTATGGGAATCTAAAAATTAAGAGGAATTTGTCATGTTTCCCCTGTCTTGTGGTGCAATGGTTAAACACTCAGCCTCTAACTGAAAGGTTGGCGGTTTGAACCCACTCAGCGGCTCTGCGGGAGAAAGAGGTGGCAATCCTCTCCCATAAAGATTACAGCCTAGAAATCCCAATAGGGCAGTTCTACTCTGTTACATGGGGTCACTATGAGTCGGTATCAACTTCTCGGCACACAACAACAACAGCCTGGGAAGAAAGAAGGTAGAAAAAGTTTGTGGATTTGCTTTCATCCAACAGAAACAGAAATACACTGTGGCACCAGGATTTAGGTTGATAATAATGCTATGTTTCTGTGCTATTATTTAATCCGAAGGGACCATAATTACCACACCTTCCTACAGGATATTATGGTATTCCATCCCATTGATGAAGTCCTGCCACTTATGTTGATGAGACCTTGTGATTAGGTAGTAATGGGCATTTAAGGTGATTGTAAGATGCATCTCTTGGTATGAAAGGGAGAGATAAGTCCAGTGAAAATCTCAGGACTTCAGTGATTAGTTAAGGAAATTTGTGATTCTAAGCTAATTTAAGATAGCTCTCTCTTCCACAATTTGATGGCATGAAAGTGATAGGGAGAAAGGCTGGTCATAAGAGTAGCAAAACTAAGTTTGCTGTCCCGGGAAAGACATGAAGGATAGTTTCCCTGAGATGGAGAATGAAAAAGTGTTTACTTAGGTGGAAGAGACTCATGTCTCATTCTACTAAAATGTCTTAACACGTGACAGGAGTTCTGATAAGTTGGCACATATATATTGGAGGGTCTAAAGAGTCACAGCCTTGGAGCTGCAGCAAAAATTTATTTATACCATGCTTGGCATGCCAAGAATGGTGGCACCCACTTTGTTTACACCAAGCTTAATGAATTCAATACTGGGGCCCTTTGTCCTTTTTATGGGAAAAATTAAAGTCATCCAAATTCTTGCACAACACTAGAGAATGGGAGAGTTCATCCAAAATATGAATTCCTCGTTTCATTGGTGAATTGTAGGTTGGAGACAGAATTAATTTAAGGACCAGAAAGGATACTTGCACTCAAGTATTTGTAGCAAAATTTTGCTATCTACATAGGTTTCTAGTTCTTTATAACCTGAATCTGCTGTTAACAATGCTGTTAATGTTGCTTTCAATGTTTTTGCTAT
>NW_004444182.1:2981300-2982458 GCF_000243295.1 Trichechus manatus latirostris
ATTTTACAGAAAAAGAGAGGTAGGTTGGAATTCTCTAACTTTTTTCACATGCTTCCATTCTTGGTTGTAGTAACTCACACTAGATTCTTATATAAACACATAAGGTTGTAGTAACTCATACTAGATTCTTACATGAGCACATAAACTTCTCCAGAAAATAACATTACTAGTAGAGTTTGACTCATGAATTCTGTATAATTTCTACTTTGGAATTTTGGAATAGAGCATGTCTGAATCTTACGAACTCTTGATTTGAAGGCCTAGAGGCAGATCTGGGCTCTATGTTACTTTTCTGTTATTTGGGCTCATCTGAAGGTCTCTTGTACTTTCAAGGACAGAGACCCTTCACAGTTGAGATGTTGCTGACACTTTCATCATAAAACCCAGCAAAAATGAAGTAAGAAAAGTCAAAGACTGATGAATGTGACAAAAAAGAGTAATTTGTTCTTTCTGGATCTATTTAGATTACTTACTAGAGTAGATTCACTATCTTCTCTGGTAATCCTTTCAAGAGCCTTAAATATTTCTATCATTGATCCATATCAGAGTTTCTCCTTCAGATAAGGGTATAGACAAGCACCTGGAAAAGAAGGAAATGATACACTTCCCCTAGAAATTAGAAGACAAGATCAATAGACATAATTTAATTATTTCCTTTTCCCTTTACTAGTACTATATTAGTATTTTATATAGCTGCAATAGTATATCAACAGGGAACTGCCAGAAATTCAAGCCAGATTCAGAAGAGGACGTAGAACGAGGGATATCATTGCTGGTGTTAGATGGATCCTGGCTGAAAGCAGAGAATACTAGAAAGATGTTTACCTGTGTTTTATTGACTATGCAAATACATTCGACTGTGTGGATCTTAACAAATTATGGATAACGTTGTGAAGAATGGGAATTCTTGAACACTTAATTGTGCTTATGAGGAACCTGTACATAGATCAAGAGGCAGTCGTTTGAACAGAACAAGGGGATACTGCGTGGTTTAAAGTTAGGAAAGGTGTGCATCAGGGTTGTATCTTTTCACCATACTTATAGAATCTGTATGCTGAGCAAATAATCCAAGAAGCTGGACTATATGAAGAAGAATGGGGCATCAGGATTGGAGGAAGACTCATTAACAACCTGCGTTATGCAGATGACACAACCTTG
>NW_004444182.1:2983461-2985408 GCF_000243295.1 Trichechus manatus latirostris
GTACAACCAGAATGCTCCTTAGAAGCAAAGATGGCGAGACTATGTCTCACGTATCTTGGACATGTTATTAGGAGGGATCAATCCCTGGAGAAGGACGTCATAATTGGTAAAGTAGAAGATCAGTAAAAAAGAGGAAGACCCTCAATGAGTTGGATTGACACAGTGGCTGCAACAGTAGGCTCAAACATAGCAATGATTGTGAGAATGGCACAGGACTGGGCATTGTTTCTTTCTCTTGTACATACATTTGCTGTAAGTCAGAACCAACTCGACAGCATCTAACAACAGCAACAACATTAGTGTTTCGTATTATTTTAACAGAAAAATGTATCATAAACAAAACACTGTTTTTGTCACTATAATGCTTTAAAATACTTCAAAATAAATTTTAATAGTGATTATTATAGAATAAAACAATTAAAGATTGTTATTATGTTGATTATATCTTGGCTCCACAAACTATTGGGCATGTAGCTTTGGGTAGGGTTCTTCACCTCTCCAGGGAAGTGTTTGTAACATGGGGATAATAATAGTACCTAAGAAAGTAGCTGTGAGAGTTAATGGATAAATATGGTACCCTTTTCTGTTGATTCCAACTCATAGCGATCCTGTAGGACAGAGTAGCACTGCCCCACAGGGTTTCCAAGGCTGTAATCTTACAGAAGCAGACTGCAATATCTTTCTCCTTTGGAGAATCTGGTGGGTTCGAATCACCGACCTTTCAGTGAGCAGCCGAGTACTTAACCATTACACAACCAGGACTCCTTGATTAACATGGTACCACACTTAAAACAAAGCACAGCTTAGCGTAAGCCCTTAATAATTTTTCACCAACATAGTTATTATTTGTTTTTGTTGTTAGTTGCCATCGAGTTCATTCGAACTTGTGGCGACTTCATGGGTGCAGAGTAGAATTGCTCTATGGTGTTTTCAAGGCTTCGACCTTTCAGAAGCAGATTGCCAGGCTTGTCTTCTGAGGTGCATGTGGGTGCAATCAAAATGTCAACTCTTCGGCTAGTAGTTGAGCACTTAACCATTTGTGCCACCCAGGGACTCCTTACCACTTATTATCTACTGAGTACACATTCTTGCCAGGAGCCCTGGTGGCACAGCGGTTAAGAGCTTGGCTGCTAACCAAAAGGTCAGCAGTTTGAATGCACCAGCCACTCCTTGGAAACCCTATAGGGCAGTTCTATCTGTCCTATAGGGTCGCTATGTGTCGGAATTGACTCAACTGCAACAGGTTTGATTTTTATTATTTTGTTTTTTTATTCTTGCCAGTTACAAATAGAATAAGAAATGTGGAAATGTGATGTATAAATTCATTTAGTCTTAACAAAACTCTTATAACCATTATAATTTTATAAATAGGGAAACAAAGGCTTAGAGAGATTACATAAATTCCTCATGGTTATATAATCGGAATGACTCTAAATCCTGTATTTTAACACTATTTTATACTAAGATAGTTATAATTTCTTCATTCATGTATTAATCCATTCAATACATTTTCTTTGCACTCTTACTCTTGTTAATCACTTGGCATATACTCATCAATAGTACAAGGAAAAATTCCTGTACTCATGGAGCTTAAATTCTAACGAAGAGACAAAATATAAATATATAAATATGTAAAATATTTAGTACTTCAAATGGTGATAAATGCCAAGGAGGAAAAAGCAGAGAGGGAGTTAAGAGTTTGGGGAGGAATATGAGGTGTTAAATTTACAACAAAATGTCAGGAAAAAATCTTACAGGAAAGGAAAGAAGTAGGCTCATGAATATCTGAGGAAGAATATTCCAGAAGATAGTTTAAAGGTTATCTATGAGTTCACTTGATCTCCCTTCTCTCATTAACTGTGTCTTCTTAATAATGGTAGCTATATCTTGGAGCCCTGGTGGCACAGTGGTTAAGAGCTGCAGCCAGCTACAGCCGTTAACCAGAAG
>NW_004444182.1:2992450-2993560 GCF_000243295.1 Trichechus manatus latirostris
AAGAAGTATAGTCAGAAAATACAGACAGCTTGTCGAGAAGTTTTGCTATAAAAGGGAATAAAAATCAAATGGAATGGAAGTTGGAGTGAAAATGAGGGAATTATTTTTTTATAATAAAGATTATATCTATCTATCTATATATATACACCAAACAAACAAATTCATTGCCAGGGTCTAGTCGCCTCCAACTCACAGCAACCCTATAGGACAGAGTAGAACTGCCCCACAGGGTTTCCAGGAAGTGGCTGGTAGATTGGAACTGCTGACCTTTTGGTTAGCAGCCAGCTCTTAACCACTGGCCTCCAGGGCATATATTACATATACATGTAATATAGTGCAATGGTTACTTGATATCTTTGTACGTTTAATAAGCAGCTAAAACCTAGCATGCCAAAACATGACTCTTTCATTTTCTTCCTCAAATCTGTTTCTCTCCAGTCTTTCCCATATCAATAATCGTAGTAAATATATTACCATTCACTATCTTTTACATTTGAAAAAAATTTACACTAGAACATAGAACATACTTTACGTTTTTCTTTTTTTTATGTCCTCCTTCCTTTTATAACTTTGTACCTTAGATGCAGTATTGACACTCTTCTAGAAAAATAGTAAGCTCAATGGATTGGAGAGTTTCTTTGGAGTGATGGACTGCTGGGATGACAGAAATTGAGAGAGGAGCTAGGAGAATACTGTGATATTTGAATTAGAGATGAAGTTATTGATAATGTCAAGATCTAGGTCTGACTTATGGGAATAGGTAGTTGAAGGAGTTGAGAAATAATATTTTAGAAGTAAGGTGCAAAAAGAACTACATAAAAGTGTTCAGTGGATCATACATGTGGTGTTGGAGTTATTAAGAATGACTACAAGAGAACTGGTGGAAGAGAATCCAGCCATTCTATAAATGAGGGTTAGTTACTAGTTGATTGGTAGCTAAAAGTCCTGAATGAAAGTGGCAGAATCTCAGGTCACCAGCCTCAAAAAAGATACAGTACTTGGAGAATAGAGGATGAGAAATATGTAAGAGACATATGCTAATTTATGTTTAATACTTCTGATTATTGCTCATTTTGTACTGATGAAGATCAAAGACTACAGCCTTCTCTA
>NW_004444182.1:2995289-2996810 GCF_000243295.1 Trichechus manatus latirostris
CTATGGGGCAGTTCTACTTTGTCCTATAGGGTCACTATGAGTCGGAATCCACTCAACAGCAATGGGATGCACATAAATACACCTATAAATTATATTAGGGTAAATGTATGGTTTTAACCTAATAAACAAACATCTTCCATATTATGGCCTTTTTTTCTCCCCCTTACGGTTTAATTCTAACTTTAAACATAGACTAATCAGCACTCCAGTAAGTACTAAACCAAAAAAAAAAAAAACAAAAAAACAAACAAACCCATTGCCATTGCCATTGAGTAGGTTCCCTGTAAGCATGGCTAATTGTTCTTAACCTTTTACTGACTTAGGTGCCTTTCTGCTCCCATTATCTCAAACTTATAAACATCTTTAATTGGTCTATTTGCTCAACATTTTCACAATTCAATATTATCATTGACCTTGAAGAAATTGTTCGGAGATTCCACCAGTCCTAGTTATTATACCTCCATTATGTCCATTATTTAACTCTGAAGATATTTAGACTTTGATCAATGTATTCATTACACTTATTGATTGATAATTGTAATGCATTACTTTTTGACTTTCCTGCCTTCTTCCCACAATCCAGAAATATATTTGCAAGACCTATGACACACATTTTGTTAGAATTTATCACTCTATTTTTACATTTACTTGGTGCTTAATTGTTCGCTACTACTATTAAATCCCCAGTTTATTTTTTTGTAGTTTCCTGACCCAACACATGTGGACCGAAGCAGTTTTCATCACTCTTATGTCTCCCTGCCTGCCTCTTAGTTGCTGTCTTGTAAACTTCCGGTTCCAGAGTGTAATAAAACAGCTTGAAGAGATCTTGTCTTTAACTACTCTAGGTTTTATGAAGAATCTATTTTTAGGTTTATATTTTAAAGCGTTAGCTAAAACCTCAGATACTTTGAAGTTTGTGGATATTACTGTTTGTACTTGATTTGAAGGCATTGAAATACAATACCCCTTTTTGAAAATCTAACCCTCAAATTCAGGGAGATAGTGGAACTCAAGATTTTTATCAGTGTACAAATATGTATAAATTGTGTATTTCAGCAAGGAAAGTGAGCAAGTAATACATTCTTTGATCATTTTACTTCACCACTGAAACTACCCTAAATTGTAGTCTTGGGCCAGAACAGAACAGCTCATATTTATTTGTAAGGACAATTTTAATCTAATATATTAATAGAAACATTAGTATCACCACAGTAATGTATTAATTAATATTTAATAGAAATAATTAATATGGGTATTAATAGAAATGCTATGTGTTTCTTCTACCCAATGGGTAGGAATAACAACCCTCTGGAGACACTGCAAATTATGCCTGTTCATGTGATTCATGTGCTTGATGTGTATTTTCCTCATCTAAGAATCTACTTAGTTAGGTTAATTAATGAATTTATCATTGGGGCAACATGTGTACTGTTTAATGAGAAACTATTTTGTTCTGTAAACCTTCATCTAAAGTGAGAATAGCAGTACAACTGGAAGAACGTAATCGATGTCACTGAATTG
>NW_004444182.1:2998468-2999598 GCF_000243295.1 Trichechus manatus latirostris
AATCTAAGATTAAAAAGTATTCTATAAATAAAAACAAAATAATGATTTTATGTAGAACAGAAAGTGATTCACCTAGGAATAATATTTTTACATTTAAAAATAACAGTTTTCTATAATATTTTAAATCATGATAAATTAAAAAATGAAAATGCACACTGCACACTGTTTATTTATATTGTATAAAAATATATTTGTTTTAACCTCATGGACAGAGTTAGAGAACTGGGTTGCTGTAAAACGAGTAGACTCTCATGAGCGCCATTGAATTGATAGGCACATTGTGTAAATAATGTGTAAAAAATTATCTTGATCATCTCCAGTTACATCACAAAGTATCAGCCCCTGTCAGCTCCCTCAGTCCAACTCATAGTCCCAGACAGCTTAGGAAATAAAGCCCATCTATCACGATCCAAGGCAGGCTTTTCGTTCTTAGCCACATGAAAGGCTTGTTCATTATTTTCATACAAAACCATGGAGTGTATTTGGGGGTTGGGAGGTGGGGAGGAGAAGAGAAAAATGTTGAAAACATTTCAATTAATTTAAAAAACAAGTTATTTAAGAATCTATTTGCACACATGCTGTCACACACGTCCCAAAGGCTGTTTGCTTATTCACGTGTATTTTCAGAGTTTATTTACAATGTAAAAACTTAACTAGTGTGATCCAACTTAAATTAATAAGTCTCAAAATAATTCATGATTTACCAGTGAAAATAAATGCAGTAATTCAAGTGCGCTTCCATCTGGCCTGCTGTTAATCTGTACTACATTGCAAATACGTGAGCATTTTACCTTGCTTTGCTATGCTCTTTCACCCCTTCTCAAAAGATAAGTTTCATTTTAAATATTCCTAGGTTAGTCTCTTGGTTGCCTTTCACTTTCAAGCTTAATACTTTTCTTTGGTTATTAATTGCTAACCAGACTAAAATGTTAAAGAATCTGGAGTTGAAGACAGGTAAAAATACATATATATTTATACACAATAGTTGTTGGACATAGCTTTTACCTAATAGACATCCTTGCTCAGTTATAAAATGTTCTTCGCAATGGTGAGCTTAGAATGAAAATCAGTTGTTCTTACACACAGCCATCTTTGAACATATGTTGGTATCTCCTATCTCTTTCGAGGGT
>NW_004444182.1:3000947-3002925 GCF_000243295.1 Trichechus manatus latirostris
TGATGTGCTTGAAGATGGATGGCTCCACAAGGAAAGTGTGAGAAAGAAATGAATCCACCAAAATGCAGGAAAGGAAAAAGCCAAAATTAACTCCAAGATTTCTAGTCCTGGTCACTGAGAAATAAAAGACAACATCAAAGGAAATTAGATGTCCCTGGGTGGCACAAATGGCTTGCGATTGACTATTAACCTAACCTAAATGTTGACAGTTCGAACTCACCTAGCGGCACCATGGAAGAAAGTCCTGGGGATTTACTTCTGTAAAGGTTACAGCCAAAACAACACTATGGAGCACAGTTCTACTATGTAACTCGGGGGGTCGCCAGGAGTCAGGATCAACTCGACAGGCAACGGGTAAAGGAAATTAAGCAGCTTAAACGAGGCAATAATTGAGCAGAAGAGGCAATATTAAGAAGTTAATTTAAAATAAGGCCTGAATTAAGATATCTTCTGTTGCAAGTAAAAGAAACTGTGACTCAAATAGGCTTCACAATAAATAAATTCATCATCTCACAGAACAGCACGCCCAAGAGTAAGGTGGGATTCAGGGTTAGTAGACTGGGCTTTTCGATAGTGTCAACTAGAACTCAGGCTTGATCCTCTCTCCTCTCTTCTGTCCACAGCATTAGCCTTAATCTAAGTCTGGTTTCTCTTGGTGGTCTTAGAATTATAGCCAGTAAAATTCAGGCCAACATACTTCTCTGTTCAATTCCTGCAGAAAAGAGAAGGCCTTTCTTCCATCCATGGAATAAAGCCCTTCTCTTTAGTGGGATTACATGAATTTAGGCATGTGTTCTCTTATAACAAGAAGAATTACCAGAAAAATTTTATCAGTTTAGATGAACCAGAAACCATCAACAGATTCCCTTCATTTCCTCAGCTGCATCCAGGACAAGTGGATATTGAACCAAATCAGAATTCTGCTATGGAGGGAAAAAGAGACTATAGATTCTGGGTCATCAGCTAATTACTTCCAGTATATTTCAGCCCTTTGGCTATGCAAAATATATACACATTCCTCTTTTACTGATTTTCAAAAATTTCTGACAATATGGAATACTTTTAAAAACTCCCTGAAGGGAAACGATCCAAAATTTTCATCTAGTTTTCACGTTGAATTCAGAGTTCAGCATTTTCTAATGTTTTATCATCTTCATTGGGTCTGAATGTAGCTCTTAATGGTCTGCAAACTAAGGGTTAAAGATAAATGATTCACCCCAATGTACTCAACTACAATATAACACTCAATATATAAAGGCAGTGAAGGGACTAAATAACTATAATTTAACCTTCCATGTAGAAAACAAGAGAAGAGGAAACCACATGAGTTTATCACTGGTCCATAACACAAATGTCATCATATTAGACTAGCTTTGAAGGACTCTGGTTTCATTTGTAGAATAAGCTGTTTAGTCATCCCATATGGCAACACCCAGTTCTGTTCTCTAAATGATCTCCCTTTTCACTGTCTTCCACGGTCTCAAGATTTTTCTCTGGAAGAGTCTACCTCATCAGGCTTCCTCCATTTCCTCCATGTCCACATCTGAAGTTGGCATTGGGGAGGCTATCCTTTTGGGAGACTGCATAGATTTAGCAGATCCCGCTTCATGTTTATGCACCTTTGGGTTTCTGTGGATGGTTTACAGATTATTTTATACCTTTATTATGATAAATCAAGTTTCAATCTGAGTCTTTTTACTAAAGGGAACAATAGCTTTTTTATAGTAATGAACATTTTAATAATTTTGAGGACATTTGTCTTATGAGATTATGAATGTTGTTAAAGGCAACCGCATTTGTTAGAACATTATTGATTCAACTAAAGTTGTAAACTATAGTTGTCATAGAAATATGAATTTGCTCACCAGCCCTATATTACTTAATCCACAGACTGTGACCTCATTGATCTACTTCTAATTAACTATCAAGTATGAATGCTGCAAGGAGTTCTGATGGTGCAATAGTTGAGTACTTGGCT
>NW_004444183.1:0-1236 GCF_000243295.1 Trichechus manatus latirostris
ACAAAAAGGAAAAAAGAGAGAAAAGAAAACAAAAAGAAAAAAGAAATGCCCCCAGGGATCCTACTTAGCAGCTGTGCATATCAGAGGAGTAGCTCCCAAGCCACATAGTACAGCTGGGCTAGAAAGCGCTCTCAAGCCAAGAAAAGAAAAACAAAACAAACAAACAAAACAAAACAGAACAAAGCAAAACAAACAAAAAAGCCCTGGGGATCCCACCAGCATGGCGGCGTGGGCCGGGAAACAGTTCCACAGTTGAGCAGTGCTTCACAGCCTTCCAGGAAGAAGCAGAGATGGAACAGGAAGCCAGGTGTTTGAGAGAAAGGAAGGAGAGGTTTTGAGAGGTATGGAAGACACCAGAAGAAGCAGAAAAGAAAACACCAGCAACAAACAAATGGCACTCAGGTATCCAGCCAGTGTGGGCAGGGTGAATCCAAGAGGCACAGGGCTGAGGCTGGTGCCTCCTGGCCAAGAGGCTGTGGCCACAGGAAGCAGAGTAGGCCGAGCAGGGATGTAGAAGTATGGGAGGTAGGAAAGCACATATGGCTGGTTACCAGTTGTTCTGACTCCTGGTGGGAGCTCCGTGCAGCTGCTTTCCTGTACTTCCTGTCTTCCAATCTCTGACAGGAGTCCAAGATGGCAAATATGTGCTGCATTAGCTGATAGGGGACCTCCACGTGTATCCCTCCTGGCTCTCTGTTCTCTGTCAGTTTCTTATTCCATTCGGTGCTTAGCTGAGTTATTTATCTCTTCATTTGACGCTTAGGGTTACAGGATTGACATTTGTCTGTGTTTTACTTAGTTTCTCAGATCTTTGCTGTAGAGGGACGGCATGGTGCTTCTGTTTATGTTGCTGTGTTGGCTCTGCCCCTCTGGAAAATTTCCTGATTCTTTGTTCTGGGAACTTGCTGAAGCCATCATTGTCTGCCTGTTTTTGTGATTTGATATTGATTGTTGTCTCCGAACCATCAATACGTTATTATATTTATTTATTATATGTTTGATTACTGTGTCCTAGCTTCTTTTTTATTTTATTTTGATATGCCCCAATAGGCTGCTCATGTGAGCTAGTTTGATTATTGGTGACTTTGAAGCTCTAACATCCTGTCACCAGGTGGTTAGATCTGTTACTAGTTATGTGAGCCCAGGAGTCCATTTACTTTTCTTGTATGGATTCAGCTCAGGTGTACAGGTAGTCAGTCACCAAGTGTGTGGTGCAGGCCTTCACCTACAGTCCTA
>NW_004444183.1:1857-3201 GCF_000243295.1 Trichechus manatus latirostris
AGATTATTTTTCCCTCTTTGTTAATTTGTTCCCTCTCCAAGACTGGGAGAATGGCTCAGGGCATGTGACAGTTCCTACTTCCAGCTATTTGCAGTAACAATTGCCTTCCTAAAAGTCAAAATATTTGATATTAAACTAACATGCTTGAGATGAATATTGCGTGTATTATCTATGTGATATAGTGCGCTAAGCATTTTTTCCTTTCCTTTTTCTTTTTTGTTCTTTAAACTTTATAGCCATGGATGATCAATTTCATCCATGGACTTAGCATATAGCAGTTCATAGTCTTCCAAATTCTTGTTGAATGTGTTGATATTTAATTCACATGCAAATATCTTCAGGCTACTCTCTGATATAAATGTAACAAGGACATTACAACCATAGCACTAGACAATTGTCTTAAACATGACTAATTTGGCAGAATGGTTGAAAAGAATGTTAAATTAGACCACATTTGTACACACTGTTTTTTTAAGTTCCTATATACAACACTGGACAAAAGTTTCATCATTGTGTAGCATATGGGAGAAATGATGCATGTTTGCTCTGCCCAGCCCAATTTCCCACTGATCATTCTATCTCACATCTCAGTCCTGAAATGATTCTAGATGTATGACCACCAGCAGGGCATTAAATAAATTGTCATATTCTTCTCCCTATCTTCAATTGAGGAATTCATATTCAGGAACAGAGAGATTATTATTAACTTGCTCTTTCAAACCCAGGTAGCATCTCCTATGTCATTCTCTTATTCTTTTCAGCTATGCATCTGCTGGCCCAGGACAGCACTGGGTGAACAGGGCATAGGCGTGGTGGTGGGATGGGCTAGAGTCAGTGACTGCATGTCTGATGTTACACAGCTTGGGAGACAGGAATGTTTCTAGGCTGGAGGAAAGAACTGGTTGGAAATGGAGACAGTGACTTGGACACAGGGTACAAAGCAGAGATAAAATATTAACCTGAATACATGTTTGGGAATGTTTTCAAATCAACCCTTAGCTGTAACATATGGGGCAGGATACATATTCTCCATGATACAAGGCCTGTTGATGAGTCTAATCTCAAATGTGTAGAGGACTCTTAGACTTTCCTTTAGGGGCAGAGGGATGTAGGTCATCAATTTTGGAGCCAGATAAACTTTGATTTGAGTCACAGCAAATTATTAAACCTCTCTAATGGGTATGGCAAATGTGAGGAGCATTATTATTGTAGACTACTTTATCAACCAGGGTCTAATCAGGGGACAGAAACTTTAACAGGGGGCATGTAATATATGTTTAATATAAGTTTAACATAAAGAATTATTGAACTATGAGATGGGAGTAGCTATAAAGGTGTAAAGAA
>NW_004444183.1:5732-16498 GCF_000243295.1 Trichechus manatus latirostris
TTATTTGGTCTACTATGCCTGAAATGATAAATTGAAGAGGAACAGCATTTATTCATTGCCAAAAAGAACCTTTTAAGATCTATCATGAAGTACAGTGCTCTCAGTGATAGAATAATATACCTATGCCTACAAAGAAGACCACTTAATACGACTGTTATTCAGATTTATGTACCAACCACTAATGCCAAAGATAAAAAAAAATTGAAGATTTTTATGAACTGCTGCAGTCTTAAAGTGATCAAACATGCAATCAGGATGCACTGATAATTACTGATAATTAGAATATGTCAGCTGGAAACAAAAAAAGGATCAGTAGCTGTAAAATATGGACTTGGTGATATAAATGATGCCAGAGATCACATGATAGAATTTTGCAAGACCAATGACTTACTCATCAGTGATGCCTTTCTCAATAACACAAATGATGACTATACACGTAGAGTTTGCTGGATGGAATACGCAGGAATCAAATTGACTACATCTGTGGAAAGAGATCATGCAAAAGCTCAATATCATCAGTCAGGACAAGGCCAGTGGTCAACTACATAATAGACCATCAATTGCTCATAAGCAAGTTAAAGTTGAAGTTGAAGAACATTAAAATAATTCTACCAGAGCCAAAGTACGACCTTGAGTATATCCCACGTGAATTTAGAAATGATCTCAAGAATAGATTTGACACACTAAACGCTAATGACTGAAGACCAGAAGGGTTGTGGGAAGACATCAAGGACCTCATATCTGAAGAAATTAAAAAGTCATGAAAAAATAGGAAAGAAAGATAAAACCAAAACGAATGTCAGAAGAGATTCTGAAACTTCCTCTTGAACGTAGAGTAGCTAAAGCAAATGGAGGAAACAATGAAGCAAAAGAGCTGAACAGAAGATTTGAAAAAGCGGCCTGAGGAGATAAACTAAAGTATTACAATGAAATGTGCAAAGACCAGTTAGAAAACTAAAGGAAAAAAACATAACTAGCATTTCTCAGGCTGAAAGAACTGAAGAAAAATTCATGTCTTGAAGTGCAAAATCGAAGGATTCTATGAGAAAAAAATTGAATGACGCAGGAAGCATCAAAGGAAGATGGAAGGAATACAAAGTCATGGTACCAAAAAGAATTGATCAGTGTTCAACCATTTCAGGAGCTATCATATGATCAAGGACTAATGAAACTGAAGGAAGAAGTCCAAGCTGCACTCCCTGAAGACAAACAAGGCTTCGTGAATTGACAGAATACCAATGAGATGCTTCAACAAACAGATGCAGCACTGGAAGTGCTCACTCCTCTATGCCAAGAAATTTGAAAGTCATTTACTTGGACAACCAACTGCAAGTGATCCATATTTGTGCCCATTCCAAATTAAGGTGATTCAATGGAATGTGTAAAGTATTGGACAATATCATTAATTTCACATGAAAGACAAATTTTGTTGAAGGTATTTAAAAAAACAGTTGCAGTGTACATTGACAGGGAACTGCCAGAAATTCAAGTCAGATTCAGAAGAGAACATGGAAGAAGGGATATCATTGCTGATGTCAGATGGATGTTGGCTGAATATCAGAAAGATGTTCACCTGTGTTTTATTGGCTATGCAAAGGCATTAGGCTGTGTTGTGAATAACATTGCAAAGAATGGGAATTCCAGAACACATAATTGTTCTCATACTCAACCTGTACATAGATCAAGAGGCAGTCCTTTGAACAGAACAAGGGGATACTGTGTGGTTTAAAATTAAAAAAGGTAAAGGTATGTGTCAGGGTTGTATCCTTTCACCGTACTTATTCAATCTGTATGCTGAGCAAATAATATGAGAAGCTGGACTATATGAAGAAGACCGTGGCGTCAGGATTGGAGGAACACTCATTAAAAACCTGCAATATGAGGATAAAATAACCTGGCTTGTCAAACACACAAATGACTTGAAGCACTTACTGATGAAGATCAAAGGCTACAACCTTTATATGGATTATGCCTGAACATGAAGAAAACATCAGTCCTCACAACTGGACTGAAAACAACATCATGATAAATAAAGAAAAAATTGTTGTCAACAGTTTCATTCTACTTGGATCAACAATCAATATCCATAGAAGCACAAAATCTGCAGCAAAAGACCTCTTTAAGTTATAAAGAGCAAAGATAACCATTTTGATGACTAAGGTGCATATGATCCAAGCCATGATCTTTTCAATTGCCTCATATGCATGAGAAAGTTGCATTGTAAAAAAGGAAGACAGAAGAATTGATGTGTTCCAGCTGTGGTGTTGGCAAAAACCATTGAATATACCATGGACTTCAAAAGAACAAACAAGTCAATCTTAGAAGAAAGGCAACCAAAATGCTCCTCAGAATTGAGGACAGGGAGACGTCAACTCACTTACTTTGGACACATCATCAGGAAGGATCAATTGCTAAAAAAATGACATCCTGTATGGTAACACAGAGGGTCAGTGAAACCAAGGGGGACCCTCTATGTGATAGATTTGACACAATAGCCACAACCATGGACTCAAACACACCAATGATCGAGAAGATGGCACAGGATCAGGTAATCTTTCATGCTTTTATACATAAGGTTGCCATGAGTTGGAGCTGACTCAATGGTAGCTAACAATGAGAACAAACTAGACAGAAGATTGACACAGAAAGAGAAGACTTGAACGAAGTTATGAACCAATTAGATCTATTAGACCTCTATAGACCACATTACCCCCAAACAGCAGATACCATATGCTAAGCCATGAAACAGACATCAATAAATTGAAAAGAATTGGAATCATACAAAGTATGTTCTCCAATTAAAATAGAATTAAAGGGTTTTCCTTGTTTTTTCTGACCTTCTACTTTACCAAATATGATGTCCTTTTCTAGCAATCGGTTTTTCCTGATGATGTGTCTAAAGTAAGCAAGATAAAATCTTGCTATCCTCCTTTCTAAGGAGCATTCTTGTTATTTTTCTGCTAAGATTGATTTGTTCATGCTTCTGGCTCATTGTCGTTAGTGTCCGTCAGGTTGATGCTAATTCATGTCTACCCCCTGTGTGCAGAGTAGAACTGCTCCATAAGGTTTTCAAGACTGTCACCTTTTGGAAGCTGATCGCCAGACCTGTCTTCCCAGGTGCCTCTGGGTGGATTCGAACTGCTAACCTTTTGGCAAGTAGTCGAGAATTTAACCATTTGTGCCAACCACGTATATAACACACACATACACACACACACACGCAACTATCACTCTACGTTGCAGCATGGACTTTTCTTTGCCTATATTCCTCAATGGACTGTGAGTGCAAAGGATGTATTTTTCATCCCTATGTCTCTAGAAACCACCTGGAATCAGACACATAACATTTCAGTCCAGTTGTTGTCTAGTCAATTCCAACTCATGATGACCCCATGTGTGTTGGAGTAAGACTGTGTACCATAGGGTTTTCAGTGGCAGATTTTTTGGAAGTAGATCACCAGGCCTTTCTTACAAGGCATCTCAAACCTCCAAACTTTCAGTTAACAGCCAAGTGCATTAACCCTTTGTACCACCCAGAGACTCTCAAGACACCTCATAAATACTGAAAGAAAGAACATGTTTAGAATATGTATCACAAGAAAGGCAGTTTTAGGGCTTTATAATTCCTATATTCAAATGTACAAAGAATTTATTTGGAAAAGAATACTCATTTTGTGTTAGAATTAGGGCTAATGGCGCAAGTTTCAAATAAAAAAATTAGTCCTATCATAATTAAAAACATTTAAAATAATTAGCATTGTCCAAGACTGCAATGTGCTAGTTCCTGATGTTTTGAGCTTCTTACTTGTAGGATAAAAATGAAGATGATGATATAAAGGAAAATTCTACTTCAATTCACTTAGAAACTGTTCTAGGTGAACTTTGGGGTCTCTTCTAAATCTTGAGAACATGTGATTCTCTGTATATGGATGTAATAAAAATGTTTTAAGGTCAAAAATAAATGTTTTTATAAGCTTGATAACTTTTTTCCTTTCCAAAAAGCTTTTTTGTTTTCAGAAAGGAAGCCTTAATATTACGCTCATATATCAAAAGGCATTACATTAATATCATCTCTCTGAGTGTTTTTAGAGAGAAGATTCGCTCCTGCCCTAGTTGCCTTTTGCTTTAAAACACAATGTCTTCTAAAGGGCAAGGGTTTTTCATGACTAATATGCAGACATGGTAAATCTAAAATGTCAAACAAATATATATGTAAGAGCATCTCCTTATTAATGAAATTTTAGGGGCAGGAAAAGATGACCATTTTTGAAGAGAAACACACAGAAACTTGAATAGGCACTGAGCAAATAGAAATGGGCTTGGCAGTTATGATGGTATCAACAAGAAAGTAGTCTGCCTTTCTGCAGAACTGAATATCATTGTATCCTTGAAGGGCAATGATAAATATGTATGGAAGAGGAAAAAGAAATAATAATAAACTAATAATTAAAGCTCACTAAATCTGGCATTGATATATTTTGCATACAAAAATGTAGATCTTTAAAAATGTTATCATTTCCATTAAAAAAAGATATAAATCTTGCCAGTTGCCATTTACTTTGTGTATAAATAAATACAGTAGCCAATATGTGATTTGGCTTCAGTAAAACATGTTACCAAACATAAGATCATACTACCATGTCTTGGTATGAATGACCTGGTCATGTAGAAGTTGTCAGCCTGTGCACTGGACGTCCCCAAGATGAGGAGGGGATTACACTGGAGGCCCAAGCCCCACTCTGGGATGTGGAATTCTTTCTCTATTTGTTGTATGTAATTATCACAGCATTCTTCATTACTGCAGATCACATGTGCAAAAAGTATTTTTCTCAAAATATCTGCTCGAGATACCTCAATCTCAACATAGTTTCTGAGAATCTTCACAAACTCAAAGACCCTATTCCCAGTGGGACTGGTAATAAACAATAGGTGACATGGAAATCCGGAAAACATAAGACAATGCTGTATTTGTAATCACAGGCTCCAAGTACCACTGATCTAAGGGTGAGCTAAGAATTTAGGTAAATGTAAAGAAATGAGGAAGACATCAAGTAGCTTGAGATTGAATCATGTTTATTACTTTCTTCTTAGAGGGAGATGCAGAAGAGAATGAAAAGCCTCCTACAAGGCTTACACATCCATTTCTTATTAAATTATTCTGTGGTAGGCATCCTGCCTAACGGGTGCAGGACCGACTGAGTCATCATCTCTGACATTCAGGAGCTCATGCAACACACCCACCTCTCAGTATTCCAGTTGGCGCATGGATCCCTTCTTGTGGAGTACTTAGGGAAAGAGACAGTTAATACAATCATCCCTGGAAAGACCGCTGAGGGGAAGGGTAGTTCCAGGGGCAACAAGTGCACCCTCAAGGATAAATCAGACTCTATTTCCTTTATCTCAGAAGTGTGGGTCAGCCCCTTTCTTCCTCTCCAAATCTCTCTGGTGACTTTATGCCCACATGGCAAACTAAACTAAGAGATTCCACAACATTCCTTCAGCGAATCTCACACATCTTCTCTCCTGAGACCTTTAAATAGGTCTGATCACACATGCAATGTGTCCCCAGGAACACATGAAATCTACATCCCACCCCCTGGCAGCAGCTTGCCAATGCTGGCAGTGATCATTCTATAATCTCGTTTTGATCTACAAATTCTTCTTTCCATCTTTCCAGGCACTATCAACTCTGATCTCAGACTCCCACTTCAGGCCCTCTGCTTTTAATAACACCTGTGGATGTGATCCCCTCCCCTCACAATTCGCTTAGAGTTTGTTTCTCACACACCCCAGTGGCTCACATACTACAGCTGAGGGCAGGCAGTGCTCGTATTCTCCCAGCCTGGACTGGTAGAAACTGTGAGCCCTGGGTAGCTGACTTCATCACTAGGAAAATGAGATTGAATATTACTCTGATGATCCCAGTCTCAGAGGGCTCATTCGAAGATGATGGATGGCGAATCCTTGTTCCATTCCTTGGGCAAGGCATCACTACAGCACTGCAAAATGCAAATATGCAACTGATGCCCATGTGTCAGTGCTCACTGATTGCCTCCCAGGCTACCCTAAATTTCTTTGGCAAAACAGGCATGTAGAGTCATATGGTCCTATTTATAGATTGCTTCACTACTGTTAAGAGTAGTAGCATAGTGTATTATGCCCTTATAGGTAATTTTTCAAATTACTTTGAAAGAAACTTTATAACTCTTTCTGCAAGAAAAAAATCATACCAGTCACTATTCAGCTTCTTTGTTTCTAGAGGAGGGCCTAAGTAGTCCTGTGAATGGATGAATGAATGGGTGAGGACCAGCACCCAGTGCCAAGGACAAACATCTTATTATAGGACTCTATCTTGTTGTTCCTGTAAAAACATATTGACCCCCAATAGTGCCATAATTTCCTGGCCATCCAATTTCAAATGCATCCTCATGTGCCTTTATCTTTCACTAGCCCATGCTTTGATTAACCCTCCATCCTCTTGTCCACAAAGACTCAAGATAAGAGGTCTGAGGATATCATCAAGAAATATCCAATCCCTGATGTTACTGTAGTCAGTTCTTTATTCTGCTTCACAGAGAAGGTTACAGCCCAGAAGTGTAGGTGGAAAAAACTGCTAGAACAAGAAGACATAAAGCATCTTCATCACAATTCTGAAAAATCTTGGTTTTGCCACTTGTGGGAGATGTTGAAAGAGATTGGGAAAGGTATCAATTCACTTTCCAATTCTTCAAGTGCATCTGATCCACCAAGAAAGTGCGATTCTGAAATTTCTAAAATTAGGAAGCAGTTACTGTCCCTGACATTTCTCCTTTTGCCTCCTTCTCTCCTTTGCCACCTCCTCTTTTCCTGGATCTCTGACCTCTAGGCTGCATATGACTCCAGGACTCATCCCAGGGAATACCAGGTTTGCTGGTCTCTTGTGCATGCTTGTCACGCTCTCAATCCTGACAGCTTTGCCCACATACACATGGGTATTTGTCCTCAGATTCACTCTGTGGCCAAGGTTAGGAGACAATCTCACAGCTAGCCTTGGTGTCTTAGGACTCCTTCTGAAGAGTTTCCATCAACTGTCTTTACTGATAGGGAGTAGAGTTATTTTAAACCAGGCACACAGCACAAATAAACACAAAGCTCACCTATGAGCACACTGCCCCACTGAGCAATCTTGTTTAGTTACTGTTATTCAGGAAGGAGAGTATTAGCTGGGAGTAATCAAAAGGGATGTTCTGGTCGCTTGTCAAAATAATGAATCTGGTTCTTCTGATATCTCTGAGAGAAACCTACGTGCCCTTCATAGAATGATGTGACATGCTGTGCTTTAATGTGTAGCAAAACAAGTTAGTTCTTAGGACCTGGTTTTGCAGCCTGGTTCTGCTTCTCACTATCCATGTGTCTTTGCGAAAGTTATTTAACCTCATTTTGCTTTTGATTGCCATCTATAGGATGGGAATAATAGTCACAACCCATAGAGTTGTTGTGAAGCTTTGAGGATATAAATAGATGCAATCTCTTAACACAGGGCTTGGTACATGATGTTTACTAAACACTATCTATTATAAGGTTGCTGAGTCAGAATCAATGTTTTTTTTTTTTAAATCTATTATAATGTTCTAAATCATTCATTAACATCAATAACTTTGCTGACAATTTATTTCCTGTAATTAATTAGACCATTTTCAGATGGGAGAATTTCTGACTTTGTTCTCAAATTCTAGGAGGGAGAAACATCTTATTTTGGATATTAGTGCATTATATATGTTGATCTGAGTATTTCATGTCTCTGAGAATTCTTTCTTTACACAGATGTCTAATCAGAATTGATTTTGCTTTAAACAATCAGTATACCAATTATTAAAGATAAAAAAAAACAAAATCTCTACTCATCTTTAATATTTAGCTTATAAAACATTCTATGTAAAGTCTATTTTAGCAATCACTTCAAATGAGCAATGGAGTGATATTTGGTCTCATTTACAAAGTTGATTAAATAGTCACCTTTCAAATCCATCTATTTATATGATATACAGGTAGCCCCTGACTTGGGACGTATTCGAGTTACCGCATTTACGACCATCCTTTTTTTTTTTGTTATTGTTCATCTTATTGTTAGTGATATGTACTACATACAATGATGCAGCGTGAAATTTGTTGATGTTCTCATTCTTGTGCCAACCCCCAAAGACAAATAAAGATCAGATTTGTAAAGGTACTGATAATAAAAAGCAATAATAATGAAAACTAAATTTAAAAATGAGGTATTTGACTTACGTCAGATCCAACTTACAGTAGAGTAATAGGGGACTACCTGTGTTTAATTTCCATCTTAAGTGTTTTGATATAAACCATATGACATCTGATTGGATTTTGGATTACTTCGGACTCTGTCAACTGGTGCTCACCGTGTATGAGTTCATTCTACTGAAAACATCTTGATTGTAATGAAGTAGAGGACAGGTGACACTATTGAAACTAATTTTCCTCAGAGTCACTGCAGATTCTAGCTTTTAATACGTTTACAATAGCCCAAGCTCTGACATGCAAATGATCACTTTTCTCCAGGAGGGAAAACAGCATCTGTATCTTTGGTGATATATCAAGGAGAGAATGAATGAAAAGATGACCATTCCTGTAAGTAGATCTTTGCTTCAGGAACAAGGCAAAAGAAATCAGCACTTAAAAGTATGAAATGTAGTCTTTCCTTTCTCTTCTCATTAGTTTACCCTTGTACATCTATCATTAGGTGCTCAATTGAGGAAATCAAAAGACTATACCCAAGGCTAAGGGACTTTTCCAAGGAAATCAGCTTCTAGTGACTGACTATTGAAATCACTTTCCCTTTTTCACCCAAGTTTTCTATCTATGATAAATAGAATTTGATATTTATTTCTAAGATCTTTTTTATCTTTATTTGCTTATGATTATAGATAAGATTATTGTTCTTGCTGTTGTGTTCTTGTTAGGAGCCATCCAGTCGGTTTAGACTCATAGCAACCCTGTGTACAACAGAACGAAACACTGCCTGGTCCTGCGCCATTCTCAAAATCAGTGTTATGTTTGAGCCCATTGTTGTAGCCAGTGTCAATCCATCTTCTCCAGGGTCTTCCTCTTTTTCACTGACCCTCTACTTTACCAAGCATGATGCCCTTCTCTAGGGACTGGACCCTCCTGATAACATGTCCAAAGTAGGTGAGACAAAGTCACTCCATTCTTACTTTCAAGGAGCACTCAGGCTGTACTTATTCCAAGAAAAACTTATTTGTTCTACTGGCAGTCCATGGTATATTCAATATTCTTCACAAACACCATAATTCAAAGGCATCAATTTTTTGGTATTCCTTATTCATTGTCCAGTTTTCACATTCATAGGAGATGATTGAAAATATCATGGCTTGTGTCAGACCCACCTCAGACCTCTAAGTGACATCTTTGCTTTTCAAGACATTAAAAAGGTCTTTGCTGCATATTTGCCCGGCGCAGTATATCCATTGATTTCTTGACTGCTGCTTTCATGGGCTTTGTGGATTCATGTAAAATGAAATCCTTGACAACGTCAATATTTTCTTCATTTATCATGATGTTACTTATTAGTCCATTTGTGAGGATTTTTTTATGTTGAGGTGTAATCCATACTGAAGGCTGTAGTCTTGATCTTCATCAGCAATGCTTCAAGTTCTCTTGGCTTTCAGCAAGCAAGGTTGTGTTATCTGCATATCGCAGGTTGTTAATGAGTCTTCCTCCAATCCTGATGCCCCGTTCTTCTTCATATAGTCCAACTTCTTGGATTATTTGCTCAGCATACAGATTGAATAAGTATGGTGAAAAGATACGAACATGACACATACATTTCCTGATTTTAATCCATGTAATATACCCTTGTTCTGTTCAAATAACTGCCTCTTGGTCACAGTTAATTGTGGGCATAATTAAGAGTTTTGGAATTCCCATTATTTGGAATGTTATCCATTATTTGTTATGATCTGCACAGTTGAATGCCTTTGCATAGTCAGTGAAACACAGGTAAACATCTTTCTTGTATTCTCTGCTTTCAGCAAAGATCCATCTAACACTGGCGGTGATATCCCTTGTTCCATGTCTTCTGAATCTGGCTTGAATTTCTGGCAGTTCCCTATCAATGTACTGCTGCAACCACTTTTGAATGATCTTCAGCAAAATTTTACTAGTGTGTGATATTAATGATATTGTTGAAAAATTTCTGCATTCTGTTGGATTGCCTTTCTTTGGAATGGGCACAAATATGGATCTCTTCCAGTTGGTTGACCGGGTAGCTGTTTTTCAAATTTCTTGGCATATACAAGTGAGCACCTCCAGCTCTGAATAGTTTGTTGAAAGATCTCAGTTGGTATTCAGTCAACTCCGGGAGCCTTGTTTTTCACCAGTAACTTCAGTGCAACCTGGACTTCTTCCTTCAATACCATCTGTTCTTGATCATATGCTACCTACTGAAGTGGTTGAATGTAAACCAATTCTTTTTAGTACAGTGACTATGCATATTCCTTCCATCTTCTTTTGATGCTTCCTGTGTTATTCAATATTTTGCCCAAAGAATCCTTCAGAATTGCAACATGAGGCTTGAAATTTTCTTCAGTTCTTTCAACTTGAGAAATGCAGAGCATGTTCTTCCCTTTTCATTTTCTAACTCCAGGTCTTTGCCCATTTCATTGTAATACTTGGTATTCTCAAGCCGCCCTTTGAAATCTTCCATTCAGCTGTTTTAATTCATCATTTATTCCTCTCATTTTAGCTTC
>NW_004444183.1:20647-22109 GCF_000243295.1 Trichechus manatus latirostris
CTGTCCTGTTTTTGTAAATGTTTTGATATTGTCTGCTGTCTAAGGAGAATTCAGTAGTTATTTTTCTCATTTATTGATTGTAAATGTGTTGGTTTCATCCTTTTTTTTTTATTTGGCTATGTCTGAGCAGGCGGGCTGTGTGTTCTTTGTTGTTTGCTTGTCTGTGGGCACGACACTTTTTGCCTCCTTCTCCAATTGGCAGGGTCAGTCACTCAGATATGGTACAGCAGGGCAGGTCCAGCTGAAGGGAGTTGCTGGGATGGGTTGTTTGTGGCACTTACTATAGCCACCAGGACGCGTCAGTAATCAGTGCAGAGCAGGTTCCAGTAGGCCATGCCTGTGCTGCTTGGTGGTGTGATGTTAAGCGCAGGGTGCAGGTAGGCAGGATGGAGGAGGGGATTGTGATGTGTGGAGCTAAGATGGGTATGGGAGAGAAAAGAGAGGAACAGGAGCCAAAAACATACAAACAAAAAAGGGTGTTAGGGGATCTTGCCATTGGAGTGGAGAGATGAGAGACTATGAAATGGAGAAAAACAAAAATGGTAAGAAGAAAAAAAGGAAAAGAATGAATAAATAAAAATTAGAAAGAAAAAAGAAAAGCTCCCAGGGATCCACCGGTGAGGCTTCAAGGTCTGGGGACGTTGTTCCTAGGTGTTGAAGTACAGCCTGGCTAGAAGGCATAGAGGTGTCACTCAGTGCCAGGTATTCAGGGGACAGGAAGAGAAGGAAGGTGTAGAGATACGAGAAACTGAGTAATGAAGAAAGACAAAAAGGGAAAAGAAAACAAAACAAACTAAAAAAAAAAAATAAAGAACAAGAAAACCCCCCAAAAAACATTAAAAAAAAAAACACGGAAAAAGAAATGCTCTCAGGGATCCCTCTGCACATCTGTGCAAGCTGAGGGGGTAGATCCCAAGCCACACAGCACTGCCCGGCCAGAATGGGCTCCCAACTCGAGAAAAGAAAAAGAAAACAACAATAAAAAAAGCCCTGGGATCCCACCAGCTTGGCAGCACAGACCAGGAAGCAGTTCCACACTCGAGTGGAGCGCCACAGCCCCTCAGGAAGAAGCAAAGATGGCACACAGACCAAGGTATTTGAGAGAAAGGAGGGGGAGGTGGTAAGAGGTAAGGAAGAAATCAAAAGAAGTGAAAAAAGCAGCACCAGCAGCCAACAAATGGCACTCAGGGCGTCGGCCAGTGCGGGTGGGTGGAATCTAAGCAGCCGGTGCTTCCCGGCCAAGAGACTGTGGCCGTGGGAAACAGAGGAGGCCAAGTCGGAGTGAAGAAGGGTGGGGGGTGTGAAAGCGTATATCATCAGTCACTGGTTGTTCTGTCTCCTGCTGGAAGCTCCGTGAAGCTGCTTTCTAGTACCCTTATTTGCTGGTCTCTGATAGGAGTCCAATATGGCAGATCCATGCTGTGTTAGCTGATAGGGGACCTCTGCATATATATCTCCTCGC
>NW_004444183.1:23243-29123 GCF_000243295.1 Trichechus manatus latirostris
CTCTTTTTGGAAATTTTTTAAATTAGGTTTGGTGTGGATTTTTAAATCTATATATTTTTAAATCTTCCCAAGAGATTGTAATGCACAGACAGATTAAGAATTATTTCGTATAAAGAATACCAACATCAAACAGACATGTTGAATATAAGTACAGAAAAAATATTGAAAAACATGCTACAACAGAAATATGTAAGGCAAGAATAGCAAGTCTAACTTTCAAAAGTTCAGTTAATATTGTGGTTTATAAATTTTGTTTTGTTCTTTATATCCTAAAAGAATTTTGTAAAGCTACACATTCCAAATTTTGTTAGGACTCTAAATTGCTTCATCATGTACTTAAATACTTGTGAAGACAAAAAAAGACCAGACTTAGACTGAGAAACACTGAAAGTATGGCCCCCGGACACCCTTTTAGCTAAGTAATAAATTCACTCCTGAGGTTCACCCTTCAGCCAAAGATTAGACAGGCCCATAAAACAAAACGAGACTAAAGATGCACATAAACGCTGGGAAAAGGACTAGAAGGCAGGAAGGGACAGGAAAGCTGGTGACTGGGAACCACAGTCTGAGAAGAGAGAGTGTTGACATGTCATGGGATTGGTAACCAATGTCACAAAACAATATGTGTACTAATTGTTTAACGAGAAGCTAGTTTGTTCTGTAAACCCTCATCTAAAGTACAATAATTTAAAAAAAAAAATGAGGATGAAACTAAGACATTCCCAAACAAACAGAAGCTCTGGGAATTTGCCACTACCAGAACAGCTTTGCAAGTATTACTAAAGGGAGTACTCCAAAAGGAAAGGCAAGGGCGTTAAAGAAATACTAGTACTATACACAGGAAAATAAATAAATAAAAAATAAGAGAGCGAGATCTCCGAAACAATTCAACAACATAGGCAATCATAAGGACCAAGTTAAAAAAATAAATAAATAAAAAATAAAAACTTTTGAAGAACATAATGCCTGATGTATTACAAATGTTATTATATTTTTAGAAAATTATCAAATGCTTGTTTTAAATATAACAAATGGAAACTAATACCACAGTAAATTACAGCCCACATTCATCAACAACTGCTTGAAAATTATTCGAATAAGTTATTTTTAACAATCAATTTTAAATATTTTCTTTTTATTTTAAAAGTAATGTTTCTATTAACTTCTCCCATTAAATCATTTTAGTATAATCTGTTATGGGTATGGAAGTGTTTTTAATACTTCATGATATTAGCCTTTTATCTGAAAAAATATGTATATAAATAGAAACTTTATAAAGACAATAAAACTCTAGTGAAGAATCTTCTGGATTTAGTTATATTTTCAAATATTGGGTCTTAATTGATGAAACAATATAGATGTGTGCACAATTTGATAAAATGTGGTTGAATAATAAAAGTAAAATAACATTGGAAATATATTTCTCAGTGATATGGATGAACCTATTTCAACTCAGTTAGTTCATACTAATTGCAAATACGTTCATATGTATAAACAGATGGGAATGGATGAGTTTTTTTATAGCAATAATAGTTACTTGACTTCTTGGCAGGCATCACATTGTTACACATTATCAAAACTTATTTTTAATTATCCATCAGATGTTATCTTAGTTATCTAGTACTGCTATAACAGAAATACCACAAGTGGGTAGCTTTAACAAACACGAATTTATTTTCTCATGGTTTAGGAGGCTAGAAGTCTGAATTCAGGATTCTGGCTGTAGGTAAAGGCTTTATGTTTCTGTTGGCTCTTGATGAAAGTCCTTGTCTCTTTGAGTTTTTGCTCCTGGGCTATCTTCATGTAGCTTGGCATCTCTTTTCCCCCCATCTCTACTTCTTTCTCTTGCTTGTTTAATCTCCTTTGTATCTCAAAAGAGACTAACTCAAGACACACCCTACACTAATGCTGCACCATTAACATGATGAAAACAATCCATTCCCAAATGGGATTATAACCACAGTCACAGAGGTTAGGATTTACAACACATATTTTTGGGGGACACAATTCAATCTATAACAGATGTCAACTTAATGAAGTCTCATTTAATTTTGTTGAGTATAAAGAAATGGAAGCCAGCTGACTTGTAAAAAAATTTGTTAGCCCACACTTAGGGTCATTCACTCAATTTATGGGTGGTAACAAAAAGACTTTACTAAGTATTATCAAGTGACTTTTAATATTTCTGTTGCTCTTTCATTTAGAGGCATTGTGTTTAGCATTATATACCCACAATAACAAAATATTATTAATTTCAATACACCTTTTTTGTAGCTGCTCTCAGTGTCGCTATGAGTTGGAATCCACTCAATGGCAATAGGTTTGGGTTTTTTTGGTGTTCTTAATTTTATTATTATAGCTCTTATTAGAGAAAACCAACTATTCTTAGGAGAGTTAAAAGGAAGTGTCACAAACAGTTATGAACATATTAACATAGAACACAAGAAGGCTTTTCAGAAGGTAGAACTAAAATATCCATTGAATAGAGAAATCTCCAAATAAAGTTTTAATAATAAAAACAACTAAAGGGAGGTGGGATAAGGCAAAGCATTTAAGATGAAATTTGGAAGGAGCTGAAATGGAAAACTTTATGTGCACTAAATTTATGTTTTCCAGGAGTTTCCCAAAGAAGCTTCCATAAGCAGAGAGAGAGCAGTTTTTTCTATGGTGGCAAAGTTTACTTTCTACTGTTGATTTTTATTTATATTTTCTGTATGTGCTTGTGAAGAGGTTAGCAGGGAAATGTTGGTAAAGTTGAACTCAGGAAAGATCTGGGTACAAAACAGGTGCTTCAGATTTAGCACAAGCAAGATAAGTATTTGAACATCAAAGAGAAATCATTTTAAAGGAATTTTGTGACAAGTACAATTATGCATAAGAATGGCTCATTGAAAACAGTGTCAAGAACTCACTAAAAGCAATCTCTCAGGACTGCTTTAATATGTACCAGTACTTTATGTTTGTCTTAATGTAAATTTAGGCCTACAGAGGGTGACCCTTCTCTATTCACCACTCCTGACCAAAATCTGGACATGTATTAGAAGAGATCTTCCATTTACCTATAGGTAATAGAAATGCTAATATGAAAAGAGTTCCAAGTGTCTTCATCCTTTTCACAAAGACAAGGCTTAAAAATCAATCTGCACATATTATTGCATTTGGGACAATGGATTGGCAGGGTGGTTCTTCTGATCTTGACTGGGCTGATACATGTATTTGTGGTCAGCTGTAGATTGGGCATAGGATAAAGACGTGGCAATCTCCTTCCATGATTATAGCCTTGGAAACTATAAGAGAGTTCTACTCTGTTCATAGGATCACTGTGAGTCAGAATTGACTCAATGGCAAGCTACCAAAAAAAAACAAAAAACAAAAAAGCAATTGGTTTGGTTTGGGTTTTTTGCTAGTTGGACATGCAACTCTGTTGATCTTTGTTATATTATTTCCCATGTTCTTTACTTTCCTAAGGTGGAAACATAGATTATTGATTTTAGACTTTGTTCTTTCTAACATATGCATTCAATTCTATAAAGTTGTCTTTAAGGTATGTTTTCACTGCATCTCAAAATTTGGAAGAAGCAGAGCCAACATGGCACCCTAGACAGCTGCACCATGCTGTCTGTCTGCAGCAAAGACCTGAAAAACTAAGTAAAACAGATAAAAATGTCAAGCCTGAAACCCTAAGCATCAAATGAAGATAGAAAAACAAGATCAAACACCAAACGGAAGAAGAAACTGATAGAGAACAGAGAATGAAGAGAGATAAGGCTTGGAGGTCCCCTGCTAACAAACATGGTACACCTTTGCCATCTTGGAAATAGCCAGCAACAACCCTGGACAGGGAATATGGGAAGGTAACTTCACGGAATATCCAACAGGAAACAGAGCACCTGGTAATGAGAGAAACATACTTTCCCTTCCTTGCCCCTTTTGCCCCATACACCATCTACCTCCCCTTTCCACCAGCCCCCAAATCCCCCCCACCCCCATCCACTGGCTACTGCCTCGCTACCCATTTTTTTCTTTTTCTTGTTTCTCCCACCTAGCCCCACACACCGCCTCCCCCACCTTTCCACTGACCCCTATCATGCCACCATGGCTAGACCATCCACGGTGCTCAGGCCCATGGCTGCACCAAGTCTACACCACCCCTCACCTCCCACCACTGGACCAGCTGCTGAATGGTTGGGGGGGGCGAGTTCATACTACTCCATGTCCAACACCCGCTACTATCTGGTAAGGGCGTCTGAGCGCTTCTACACCATTGGACCAACATTAGGAGGAAGAAAGTGTCCATCCAGTGCGCTCTCAGCTACCTTGCTAAACCAGAAAACAGTGAAGCAGGTTTGCCCTTCCTGCTGCTGCCCTGCCCACCTGGACAAGAACGGTGAAAGCTTCCTTGTCTACAGATGAGCAAGCAGCCAAGCACAGCCTTCCTGCCCTCACTGACTTATGAAAACAAAACAAAGAAGTAGGATATACAAAAGGAACATATAATCAATAAAAAAAGACTATAATACCTTAATATCTCAGAGACAAACAAAACAAAACCTGTTGTTGTTGAGTTGATTCAGACTCACAGCAACCCTATAGCAGACAATACCAAAACATATAAAAAAAGAGGGACAAGGTGGCTCCAGCAAGTGACCAAAACAAAGAATCAGATAACCTTCTGGCAGAAGAAAAGGCAGCGGAACTACCTGATATGGAATTCAAAAGACTAATATTTAGGACACTGCAAGAGATTAGGAAAAAAATAGGTAAAATCATGGAAAACACAGAAAAAAACAATGAAAACATAGCCAAAACAAAGGAAAATACAGACAAAGCAATAGTGGTATTCAGGAAAATAATATGAGAAAAAAAGGTCAAAATAAATAAACAATTAGAAATCATACAAAAACAGCAATTAGAAATTGAAAACACCAATATTTCAGAAATGGTCAACTCCATAAAAGATTTTAGGAGCAAATTTGAAACAATGAAAGACAGAATCAGTGAGATTGAGGACAGACACATGGATGTCACTTTGTTTAAGGAAAAATCGAGAAAAAATAAAGAAAATCTTAGAATTATGTGCGCCACAATCAAGAGCAAATATTTGCATGTTATTGGAGTTCCAGAACAGGGGGATAAATCAAAAACACAGAAAATATTTTTGAAGATTTGCTGGCAGAAAACTTCCCAAATATGAAAGATGAAAAGCTGACTATACAAGAAGCTCAACAAACGTCGTATAGAATAAACCTCAAAAGAAAGTCACCAAGACATATCATAATCACACTTGCCAAAACCAAATACAAAGAAAGAATCCTGAAAGCAGCTCAAGAAAAACAAAAAGTCACATAACAGGGGAAATGATAAGATTATGCTCTGATTATTCCACAGAAACTATGCAGACAAGAAGGCAATGGGGTGACATACATAAAACCTTGAAAGAAAAAGAAAAAGAAAAAGAAAAAAAAAAAGCTGCCAACCAAGACTAACATATCCTGAAAATCTCTCTCCCAAATATGATGGCAAAATTAGCACATTCCTGGGAGACAGAGCCAACATGGCACTATAGACAGAAGCACCATGCTGTCCCTCCAGAGCTAAGACTCGAAAAACTGAGTAAAACAGAGACAAGCATCAATCCTGGAACCCTAAGCATCAAAGGAAGGTACAAAGACTTCAACCAAGCACTGAATGGAATAAGAAACTGACAGAGAACAGAGACCGAGGAGAGTTATGAGCGGAGGTCCCCTATCAGCTAACGCAGCACAGATTCACCACCTTGGACTCCTGTCGGAGATTGGCGGACAGGTAATATGGGAAAGAAGATTCACGGAGCTCCCAGCAGGAGACAGAGCACCCAGTAACCATTGATACATGCTTTCC
>NW_004444183.1:31005-32096 GCF_000243295.1 Trichechus manatus latirostris
TTAAACTGTCCCTATTTGTGGATGATATGATACTATACATAGAAAAGCCAAAAAACTTCACCAGAAGACTATTGGAACTAATCAAAATATTCAGCAGAATAGCAAGATAAAAGAGAAACATAAAAAATCTGTTGGATTCCTATGCACCAATAAAGAGAATGATGAAAAGGAAATCAGGAAAACAATACCATTTATAATAGTCCCTAAAAAATATAAAATTCTTAGGAATAAATTTAACCAGGGATGTAAAAGATATATACAAAAAAAACTACGAAACACTACTACAAGAAACCAAATGAGATCCATGTAAACTGAAAAGCATACCATGCTCATGGATAGGTAGAATCAACATTTTGAAAATGACAATTCTACCCAAAGTAATTTAAGAATACAATGCAATTCCGATCCAATTACCAACAATGTTCTTTAAAGAGATCAAAAGCTAATCAACTTTATATGGAAAGGGAAGAATCCCCGGATAAGTAAAGCACTGTTGAAGAGGAAGAATAAAGTAGGAGGATTAACACTACCTGACCTCAGAACCTACTATAAAGCTACAGTGGTCAAACAGCCTGGTACTGGTACAACAACAGATACATTGACCAATGGAACAGAATTGACAACCCAGATGTATATCCATCCACCTACAGTCACCTGATCTTCGACAAAGGCCCAAAGTCCAGCAAATGGGGAAAAGACAGTCTTTTTAACAAATAGTGCTGGCAAAACTGGATGTCCATCTGCAAAAAAATGAAACAGGACCCATGCCTAACACCATATACAAAAATTAATTCAAAATGGATGAAAGACCTAAATATAAAGCCCAAAACTATAAAGTTCATAGAAGAAAAAATAGGATCAATGCTAGAGACCCTAATACACAGCATTAACAGGATACAAACCATAACTAACAACACGCAAACTCCAGAAGATAAGCTAGATAACTGGAATCTTCTAAAAATTTAACACTTATGCTCATCAAAAGACTTCACCAAAAGAGTAAAAAGAGAACCTACAGAATGGGAAAAAATTTTTGGCCACTACAAATCCAACAAAGGTCTAATCTCTAAAATCTACAAGAAAATCCAACA
>NW_004444183.1:36533-61619 GCF_000243295.1 Trichechus manatus latirostris
GAGGATAAGGTGGCTTATTCAAGATCACACAGCTGCTAAGTGGCAGAATTGAGACAAAATCGCCTGACATTGATTCATAATAACATTGATCTTGTTGTTGTTTGGTGCCCTGGAGTTGATTTCAACTCACAGCCACCCCAGGGGACAGAGTACAACTGCCCCATAGGGTTTTCTCGGCTGGAATCTGTACAGGAGTAGATCACCAGGTGTTTCTCCTGTGGAGCTGCTGGGTGAGTTCAAACTGCCAACCTTTTGGTTAGCAGCCAAGCGTTTAAGCATTGCACTATGGCAGTCATTTGCACTATGGCAGTCATTCTTATGGTTTATGGCTTGGAAAAGTTTAGTATGGAGTGAAAGGGATAGATCTTTGACCTTGGGATTGGCACTCTTCTGGAATCCTTTCTCATTGCTGAGTGTTCTATTTTGAAAGTCAAGTCTAAAACTGCATTGCCTAGTTCACTGAGTGGAGATAAAAAGAAAATAAATAAATAAATAAGAACACCAAATTACACCAGGAAAGCTTTGGCAAAAAAACTTCAAGCACGATTTTAAGAACAATATCAGTAAGAGCAAGAGAGTTTCATCATATCTGAGCCAGGTAAATACACTCTCTTTCAGCACTCAGGCTAGGCTTGAGATTGATTTGATTTTCTCTATGAAAAGGTTAATGTTTACTCTTTCGTCACTGTATCTGAAAAGCTGAATGTGATTTCTTCCACGACACACTAGGCGCTCTATAGAACACCTAGCAAGATAAGTCTCCTAGCCATGAACATGTCCTTTTGGTGACTCTAACTACATCTCTAAGATTTAAAAATTTATGTAGCGAAAACTTCAAAAGCAAATAATTGAGTAAGAGCATCATCCTAATGGGGTTGATGATATTGAGTCATCTTCCTCGGGGTCAAATTTGAAATGTCACACTTCAATCTCTTGATATAAACTTATGACTATTCTGAGGAAGCATCACACCATCTTTACTACCAAAGAGACACAGACCTTATTACCTTTCAGATAATCTGTCATCCTGACATGCACTTTTGGCACATGAGAACTGGGCCCTTGTGCTCTTGAAATTATTGCTACTAAAAACCTGGTCATGTTTGCTGTGTACAACAGTACAGGGGAAAGTACAAAAAACAAACAAACAAAACAATTGCAATTACAATGATATTTAAACAAGGAAGGTATTAAGTGCATGGTGAAGATGACAAACATATAGAATTTCTCCATGCAACTACTTAGCTTTTGATATACAATGGGGGACTAAAACTCCCTAGATCAATGGGGGAGGAGACATAGAAGTTTCATAAGAAGTGCAACAAAATCACCTATCTGGGCAAAAATACAGGTGTCACTGAATTTGTTGCCTCAGGAGGAAAAACTGAAGAACAGTTGCAACTCCATCCACACAAGGCAATGCCAGAATTCCAGGGCAAGGTCTCAGGTCTGCCAGCCTTCACGGAGAGCCTCAGGTGCCTCCTGGGTGCTCACCATTGGGAAGTCAACTCAGAGGGCCAAAGGAGCATGTTCCACACAGCTGGACACAGCTTTGGAAAGTTGTAAATACTAAGCCATGATAGTTCAAGGGTAGTTTAAAGTATATTTAAGCTATGGTATGAATTTCTAGTCACTTTGAACACTTGAATAGGTACATAATGAAATCAGTGAACATCACAACATTTATTGGAAACACAACAATTGAAAAATGCATTTGAAACCCTAAAGAACAAAGCTGTATTTAAAACTAGTACCAGAAAACAGATAAATCATGCTTGTAAAAATTTCAAACAACCGAGAAATGTGAAACACATGGAATGGAAAGTAAATTTCCCTAAAGTTAAGGTTAGAGTTAGGAACAGGATAAGTATCAAGGATGTCTTTTGTGGACATTAACTTAGTGACAGAACAAAGTCATTTAATTTTAGCTTTGATGTGGCCATTTTCCAGGACTTGGTCAAAATAACCTCCTTAAAATATGTTAAAGTGTCCCCAGGGAGTGAGGGATGGGAGTGAATTGAGGTGAAACAAGAATGGTTAAGTGTTGAATGTTGTGCATTCTTACTCAAATGACAGATTGGAAACAACCTTTTTGGTATTATTACGTCCTTCATAGTGTATCAACCGACTGAAAGAGATCTATATTGGTGCCCATTCCAAAGAAAGAAGATGCGATGAAATATGTAAATTATTGAAAAATATAATTAATATCACATGCAAGTAAAAGTATGCTGAAGATAATTCAAAAATGGTTGTGCAGTATATCCACTGGGAACTGCCAGAAATTCAACCTGGATTCAGAAGAGGACTTGGAACGAGGGATATCATTGCTACTGTCAGATGGAATGTGGCTGAAAGCAGAGAATACCAGAAAGATGTTTACCTGTGTTTCATTACAATGCAAAGGCATTCAACTGTGTGGATCATTACAAATTATGGATAACATTGTGAAGAAGGGGAATTCCAGAACACTTGGTGGTGCTCATGCAGAACTTATACGTAGACCGAGATGCAGTCGTTCAAACAGAACAAGGGGATATTGCATGGTTTAAAGTCAGGAAAGTTGTGTGCCAGGGTTGTATCCTTTCACCAAACCTATTCAGTCTGTATGTTCAGCAAATAATCCGAGAAGCTGGACTGTGTGAAGAAGAAAGGGGCATCAGGATTGGAGGAAGATTCATTAACAACCTGCCTTATGCAGATGACACAACCTTTCTTGCTGAAAGTGAAGAGAACTTGAAGCACTTACTGATGAAGATCAAAGACCACAGCCTTCAGTATGGATTACACCTCAACATCAAGAAAACAAAAATCTTCACAACCGGACCAATAAGCAAGATCATGATTAACGGAGAAAATATTGAACTTGTCAAGGACCTCATTTTACTTGGATCCACAATTAACACTCATGAAAGCAGCAGTCAAGAAATCAAGTGACCTATTACATTGGGCAAATCTGCTGCAAAAGACCTCTTGAAAGTATTAAAAAGCAAAGATGTCACTTTGAGGACTAAGTTGAGCTTGACCCAAGCAATGGTATTTTCAACCACCTTGTATGCATGCAAAAGCTGGACAATGGATAAGGAATATTGAAGAAGAATAGATGCCTTTGAATTATGGTATTGGCAAAGAATATTGAATGCTATGGATCGCCAGAAGAATGAACAAATCTGTCTTGGAGGAAGAACAACCAGAATGCTCCTTAGAAATGAGGATAGCTAGATTTCATGTCAGGTACTTTAGACATGTTATTAGGAGGGACCAGTCCCTGGAGAAGGACATCGTGCTTTGTAAAATGGAGAGTCGGCGAACAAGAGGAAGATCCTCAGCGAGATGAACTGACACGGTGGCTACAACAATGGCTCAAACATAACAGCTGTTGAGAGGATGGCACAGGACTGGGTAATATTTTGTGTTCTGTTTTACACAGGGTTGCTATGAGTCGAAACTGACTTGAAGGCACCTAACAACAAGTACAGCGTAAACCCCACCTCTAGATATAACCTACGAGCAAGGTCCTACTCAGACTTTCTGCACCTGCTAGTAAGATGACTTCTGCCTAAAGTAGCTACTCATTATTAATTACTTTTAATAAATTATAAAAATTAGCTTGACATAAAAGTTACTGTTAAAATATTTATCTAGCATTGGTTTAATTTTCTGTCTTCTCTTCACAAATTTATAAGTGATTACTAACACTCTTTTGCTACTGTTAGCTTGTTACTGATGCAATATTCAGTTATTTTTAGAGAGGTAGGGATATATGCTCATTACATGAAAATGAGAATATGAGAATTCACATAAAATAATAAAACTGAAGAACAAAAATTGAAATGCTTTTTAGGCTTGGGACCACATCATTAGGGAAAGTAATTGGAGTAAATAACTTTAAAGTAGCAATTGCCATGCCACATATTTTCAAATGATTATTGGAACTTTAAGGAGAAAACGAAGCCAAACTGAGTGACAATTTCTCAAGGGAATGTGGATGAATATTGTTTTGTTTCTTCATATAGCCATTCCTCTTCTCACTTACTACATAAACGCTGGGTATACACTTGAAATATTATAGAAAATGTTGCAAACATGTCTTACTGTCTGCCACGTATATGCTTTATAATTTAGTAAAAAGAGACACTGGAAAATTATAATATACTTTTTGTCCTCAGAAATCATTTAATGCTTTTCTTCCTTTTTCTTTCACCAGGTCTCTGCTATATCTCGGCTAAAATAATAAGCGTGGATTGCTTAACCTGGCAAAGAAATGAAAGGAGATGACCTGATGAACGTTTTAGGAATCCCTTTTATCTTTAAAGTTTATTTCAGAGTAGTGGTGAAAGTTTTAAATATGACTCAGAAGAGGAGACGATCAGACGGTGATCTATCCCCGTGGTAAATGGAAATGATTATGGAAATGCTACTTAAGCCTCTCCAGTCCTACAGCTGACTCTGAACTCAGCAAGACAGAGCCATGGATTGAAAACACAGTACATCTGTGGGAAAAGGAACCTAACCCACAACATTCTGAAAGAGGGGCTTCTCAGTGACTTTGTTCATTCTGGGGACCAAATTCAACATTTTTTTTTGCCCTTCCCTTGTATCTAAATATAACTTAGACGAGTCCTTGAACTCTGGATTTGATAAAGACATTGAGATGTGTGGAGAATAACTAATCTCTTACTGGTAATGAGAAGTAGATGGAATGTGCTGTAAACACATGTACTGGCCCACATACGGCAAATTTTTAACAGTGTAGGGTGGATTCTGAGGGTCTCTCATTTCTCTTTTAATGATGATGATGATGGTGTAATACTAATAATACTGTTTTTACTATATAGTATCACTGGGCAAAGACGATGGTTTCCAAAAATGACATACATTTTTGTTAGTTGCTGTTGAGTCAGCTCTAACTCAAAGTGACCTTTTGTATAACAGAAGGAAACATTGTCTGGTCCTGCACCATCTTTATGGATGACATATAGATGCAGATTATTCAGGTTAGAGTTGGGATACTGCGACCCCTACAAGCATCTCAGAAGAAAGAGAGGCATTCATAAAAACCAGTCACAATTTTAAAGGCATTCTAGGATTGTCCAAATTTGCTGGGATGAGAAGAACATCATTCCAGAGGAAAGAATTCAGGCCACACCAACACAAGGATGATTGCCCTAACTCTGCTGCCCTGAGGCTATCCTCAGTCCCAGAGAGAGAGTTAAATACTGAGACTAATGGAAGTACCTTGAAAGCCAAGCAGATGTGGACAAATCCCAACACTTCCACTCACAGAGTGGTCTCAAGCAAGTTTTTAACTCTGAGTCTTACTTTCAAATATGGCAAAGGATAATATTTAACCACAAGAGTTTATGAGTGGTCAATGAAGTGATATATGCCAACTACTTAGAGTATACCATGAGTTTATTAATTCTCAGTAAATGTTAACTCACATAATAATAATGATGACAATAATAATTCTGAAGATCAAAGATTACAGCCTTCAGCGTGGAATATACCTCAACATAAAGAAAACAAAAATCCTCACTACTGGACCAATAAGCAACATCATGATTAATAGAGAAAATATTGAAGTTGTCAAGGATTTCATTTTATATGGATCCACAGTCAACAAAAATGATGTATTGCATTGAGCATAACTGCTACAAAAGACTTCTATGAAGTGTTAAAAGGCAAAGATGTCACTTTGAGCATTAAAGTGTGACTGACCCAAGTCATGGTATTTTCAGACTCCTCATATGCACGTGAAAGCTTGACAATGAATAACGAAGACTGAAGAAGAATTGATGCGTTTGAATTGCAGTGTTGGTGAAGAACACTGAATATACCATGGCCTAACAGAAGAATGAACACATCTGTCTTGTAAGAAGTACAGCCAGAATGCTCCTTAGAAGTAAGGATTGTGAGACTTCATTTCACATACTTTGGACATGTTATCAGGAGGGACCAATCCCTAGGGAAGGACATCATGCTTGGTAAAGAAGAAGGTCAGCAAAAAAGAGGAAGACCCTGGACGAGATGGGTTGACACAGTGGCTGCAACAATGGGCTCAAACATAGTGACGACTATGAGGATGGTGATGACCGGGCAGTGTTTCGTTCTGTTGGATGTAGGGTCGCTATGAGTCAGAACCATCTAGATGGCACCTAACAACAACAACATAATAATAATAAAAGTAACAATAATGATTCATTATCTAGTTCTAGCCTCACAGGTGTTGACATGGTAATTTTCATCAGCACACTCAGAGATTTTCCAAATCCTTAGACTCAATTCACATTAATAAATTGGGCTAGTGATGTTGACTAAATATAATTCCTGTTTGCTTATTTGGGTCATGGGTAATGCTTACATCTTTTGTTCAGGACAAGCCAACAATACTTAAATTCTTTGTATTTTTTCATCCATCCCCTCCTCCTTCTCATACTTATATTTTCCTACACTGCTCCCTCTGCCTGTAACACTTCACCTGCCCCACCCCTTAACACTTTCTTGTTCATTCTTTAACTTTCAACCTAAATAACACTTTTGTCAGAGGTCCTCTCCTACAACCTAAATCCATGAGATCACTTTTTTAAATATATCATTGTTCTTTTACTTTTCTTTATTTAGTGGTGGCTTCCTCTGTTAGAGGAGGATGAGGGGAGTAATACTGTCTTATTCTTTGCTGTACCTCTGGTATTCACCCTCATCACCTGTACATGGTATACGTCTAGTAAATGCGTGTTGAATTGAATAGCTTAAGGTGAGATTCCACTGGTTATGGTGCAATTTGTTATTCACATCCTATGCAAATTTCAACTGCTCTAGGAGTCTTTACAGACTGCCCAGAGTGTGGTCCTGTCCTAAAACCATCAATTTACTTGCCTGTCCCACAGTCTAAACTGGGCAACTGGAGGGCATGGCCCAGCTCTTACATATGTCTGCATTAGAAGTGAGAAAACCATGGGGAGGGTCTGAATTCTAATTATTCAATTGTAAAGTTTCTCAGAGATCAAGGAGGAAGAGTCCACTTAAAGTAATGTGTCTAAGGGAGACGCTCTCTATTAAGCTCATTATTCAGAAAATGGAAGTGTTTTCCAGGGTCCCACCCTCAGGAGCATAATATCAGTGGTGTAACAGCCCTCTACCAATTGCAGTTACTGTCTTAGACTAAAGTTTCAGCACTAGGTTATAGGCATGATTTTAAAGATTGAAACTCTCTGACCCTTCTGAAATACAGTATTACACAAACATTATCTTGACCCAGTTTTGAGATCATGGCTAAACAATCTCTCAATTCTTCTTCACAGGCAGTTTGCGAAGTCCACACCCAACTACTTTCCTTATCAGGTTCTAACACACAGAGGTCTCCAGATATATAACACCCAGAATGATCCCTTCTTATTTGTACCCCTAGAATTATTCAAAATCCCAAGCCCCAGGAAACCTGTCAAACCTAGCTAAGACTACCCTGCTTGCCATAAATTAATGTCCACGGAAGCAGCAATCAAGAAATCAAATGAGACGTTGTATTGGGCAAATCTGCTTCAAAAGATCTCTTTAAAGTTTTAAAAAGCAAAGATATCACCTTGAAGACTAAGGTGATCCAAACCATCTTCTTTTCAATTGCCTCATGCATGTGAAAGTCAAACAAATGAAGAAGGATGATTGAAGAAGAATTGATGCATTCAAACGGTGGTGTTTGTGAAGAGCATTGAATATACCAGGGACTGCCGGAAGAACAAACAAATCACTCTTAGAAGAAATCCAACCTGAGTGCTACTTAGAAGCAAGGAAGTTGAGACTTCATCTTGCTTACTTTGGACACAACATCAGGAAAGATCAATTGATGGAAAAGGACATCATGGTTGGTAGAGGGTCAGTGAAAACAAGGAAAACTTTCAAAGAGATAGACTGACATAATAGCGGCAGCAATGAACTCAAACATACCAACAATCATGATGATGGCTGAGTACCAGGCAATGTTTGTTTTCTGTTATACATAAGGTCACCAGGAGTCAGAGCCAACTCTATGGTAATTAACAACAGAAACAAATTGCCATAAATTAGCCCTCTCCTACCATTCTAGCTTGTTGTTGCTCTGTCGTTTACTGCAGCCTCCTGTGTGGAGTTGTAAATAACAGAGTTCTGTCTGTCATCTATCCCAGTGTCTCTCTGTGTTGTGTCCCACCATTCAAAGAACCTATATCAAAAAACCTAACCAAACTCGCTGCCGTTGAGTCGATTCTGACCCAGAGCAGCCCTGTAAGACAGAGTAGAACTGCCCGATTGGGTTTTCAAGGAGCAGCTGGTGGATTTGAACTGCTAACGTTTTGATTAGCAGCCATATCACTTAACCACTGCACCACCAGGGCTCCTAAGAACCTATAAGCATACTTATAATTATGAAACACTTTCCCACATATTATTTGTTATTTTTAACTTTTTTATGCTCTGTTTCCTTGTTGCAAACAGCATTGTAAAAGAAGATGTGCTTTCTTTAGAGTAGGCTGATTTCCATGGGCCCAAAGAGAAGAAATTCAAATAAAATAAACTCAAGAAGAACAAGCAGCTAGAATTCCATACTAGGTCTCCCCTCCCAGTTTTCCAAAACTGAATGTATGGTCCCTTCTCCTCATTTTCTTTTTCTGTATTTCTTCCCTATTTCCACATGGATATTATAAACTTCTAGCCATCCAGGGACATCCATTGTCTGCCTGTTCTTGCTAGTACTATGGTTCATAGGTCACTTTAGTTAGGGGGAAAAAATAAAGAGAGAAGGAAAGAAGAAAAACCTCCATTTGGCTCATACGTGTAGTCATGTCCAGCATACTATAGGACAGGACGTTTGGTATCCTTTCTCTCCATGATTTCCAATTCTTAGAAGACTTTCTAGAACATATCTGAAGAAGTTTTAATAAACAATGGCACTTATAATTTTGCATGAATCTTTTTCATTATCCTAAAAAAGTCTTTAGTCCTCCCTGCACCTCAATTGAACCTAAGGAAAAGCAACTGAATTTTGTGAGACACATATTATTATACAATGCAAAATTTAACATCAACCTAATAATAATATCTTGGGAAATATTCTTAAACCATGCTTCACTACAACTTATATTTAAAGTAATGGCTTTTAAATTGTGTCATTGTTAAAGAAGAACAATAAATTAAGAATGCTATTATTTTCAATTCTCCTTTCCTCTCATGCCTCAGGTTTTTATCTTAAAAAAATAAAAATAAATGAAAGTCTACCTAAGCACACTACTGACCTACTGAACCTGGAATGGATAAACAAATGAGATTCACTTCATTGCTCTTTTGCTTTGGTTTTTTAAAATAATACTTTGTTGTGTTTTTGGTGGAAGTTTTCACAACAGGTTAGGTTCCCATTTAACAATTTTTATACAAATTATTCTGTGACATTGGTTACAATTTCCACAGTGTGTCAGCATTCTCATTATTTCCCTTCTGTTTGTTCTGTTTACATTGATCTAGCTTCCCTTCACCCTCCTTGCCTTTCTATCTTTGCTTTTGGGTAAATATTAACTGTTTGGTCTCATCTAGTTGATTATTTAAGGGAGAACATTACTCACGGGTGATATTGTTTATTTTATAAGCCAGTCTATTATTTGGCTGAAAGGTGACCTCCAGAAATAACTTCAGTTCCAACTTCAAGGGTCATCTTAGGGCAATAGTCTTGGGGGTTCCTTTAAACTCTATTGGTTTAGTAGGTCTGGCCTTCTTTAGGAACTTGAATTTTATTCTACATTTTTCTCTCGTTCTATCTGGGACTTTCTATTGTATCCATGGTCAGAACACTTGGTAGTGATAGCCAGCCACCATCTCGTTCTTTTGGTCTCGGGTTAGAAGAGTTCATGGTTCATGTGGGCTATTAGTCCTGTGGACTAGTTTCTTCTTTGAGCCTCTGATTTCCTTCATTCTCTTTTGCTCCATATGAGCAGAGACCAATAGTTGTATCTTAGATGGCTGCTCACAAGCTTTTAAGATCCCAGATGCTACTCACCAAACCAGGATGTAGAAGATTATCTTTATGAACTATGTTATGCCAATTGACTAAGTTTTCCTTGTGACTATGGGCCTAAGCCTTTCAACCCAGTAATCTAATCCTGTAAATCGTTTGGATATGTCTAGGAAGCCTCTGTAACTGTGCCTCCTATGTGCTTTTTTATATATATAGATACATATGCAGCACACACAAACATGTATATACATATGCCTACAGATATACCTATACATGCACAAGCATTTACTTGCATATATCTTTTTATACACATATATGCATACATATCTACTTACATGATCACACATATTTTTTGGTGGTTGTTATTGTTGCTGAAAAATTGTATGTGTTATAGCATATACAATTGTCCCTTTTTGTTATGTGCTTCATAGTGTCTCTGTTTATCTTGGACAAATTGTGCTGACTTAATCCATATTTGGTATTGCCTTTCCCATCACCAAAAATAACAAGTGTCTACTATCTAGAAAGTGATTCCCCCTCCTTTTCCCTCCTATGAAATAACGTTGCTTTCTGTGTGTATATCTATTCTTGACTTTGTATAATAGTGGGATCACACAATATTGGTCCTTTTGTGATTGACTTATTTTACTCAGCATAATGTTCTCCAGATTCATGTATAAGATGTTCCACAGAACTCCTCATTATTCTTTATGGTTGCATAGTGTTCCATTGTTTGTATGTACCACGTTTATTTATCCATTCTTCCACTGGTGGGCACTTAGGTTGTTTTTTTATCTTTTTCCTATTGTAAATAATGCTGCAATGATCATAGGTGTGCATATGTCTATTCATGTCAGTGCTCTTAAAGCTCTTGTTTATATACCCAGGAGTGACATTGCTTGATACTAAAGTATTTCTATTTTTAGCTTTTTGAGGAAGTGTCATACTGTTTTCCATAGTGGTTGTACCATTTTACAATCCCACCAGCAATGTATAAGAGTTTCAGTCTCCCCACAACCTTGCCAGCTTTTGTTGTGTTCTGTTTTTTTTTTTTTTTTCATTGCCATTTTTGCAGAGGTGAAATGGTATTTCATTGTAGTTTTTATTTGCATCTCTCAGTGGTTAAAAGCTAAACAAAAGATTGGCAGTTCGAATCCACCAGCTGCTCCTTGGAAACCTTATGGGGCAGTTCTGCTCTGTTCTATAGGGTCGCTATGAGTTGGAATTGACTCCATGGCAACAGGGTTGGTTTTTTAATGGCTAATGATTGTGAACGTCTTTTCATGTGTTTGTTGGCCGCATGAATGTACTCTTTGGTGAAGTGTCTGTTCATGTCCTTTACCTATTTTTTGATTGGATTGTCTTTTTGTTGCTGAGTTGTTGAAGTTTTCTATATATTTTAGAGATTAAACCCTTATCAGATATGTCATTGCCAAAGGTTTTTTCCCAGTCTGTAGGTTCTCTTTTTACCCTCTGGGTAAAGTCTTTTGATGAGCATCTAGGTATTTAATTTTTAAGAGCTCCCAGTTATCTAATTTATCTTTTGTAGTTTGTGCATTTTTAGATATGTTTGAGCTCTTACTTTAATAAGAAAAAAAAAATACAGATCAATCAAATGTCTACCAAATATTGATATGGGTACATACATGCATGAGTACACGCACCCCCAACTTTCATTTATACAGAATTTTCTTTTCGTAATTATTTTTATTAATCAAATTAGCCAAGGTAGAGATTTATTTTTACACTTATTATTAGTGAAGATTCATATACTATTCCTACAGGAGAGCCTTTTGCATGTTTATATAATATATAAACAAATAAACCAATTGCCATTGAATCAATTCTGACTCAAGGCAACGTCATGTGTGGCAGAGTAGAACTCTGCTTCATAAGGTTTTTAAGGCTATGACTTTTTGGAAGTAGATTGCCAGGTCTTTCTTTCAAGGTGCTTCTGAGTGAAGTAGAACCTCCAACCTTTCGGTTAGTAGTCAAGCACTTAGCTATTTAGGAAACACAGGGACTCCTTATAAAATACAGTTTAAGGTTGTTTGCTTTGGTATAAGGTTAATGGGACTTAGCATTAGAAGATTCAGATTTAAACTTCCGTTTTTCCAGGAGCTCAGTATGTTAGAAGATGGTTCAATCAGTCTTTTGGAGCCTCTGTTTCATTGCTGAATTAGAGGTGAGAGGGTTCCTGTCTTCACTGTTCTGAGCATCCACACTCAGGTAGGAGTCAACCAAGCCTCTTTCAAACTTGCGCATTAAGCCATCTTCCTTGTTAACACCTAGGTTATCACATCCACCTTGGCCATTGTTCAGGGTTCTGAATAAAACAAATACCGCATAACTATCTGGAAAAAAGATGAAGAACTTAGAGACATGTTCCTCTAATGCTGTGTTACAATAAACATACAAATGAACAACAACAACAACAAAAACTTAGTGTGAACTCAAAAAATAACCTAACACATGTTAAAAGTTTAGATTCCTAGGCCCCATCCAAATTTTTGACCTGCAGAGATGGTGAGCATAATGAACTGTTGTGTTAGGCAATTGAGTTTTGGGGTGATTTGTTACACAGTACAAAAGAATAGGAATAGGTTTCTATCCCTGGAAGAGAGTGCAGACATGGTAAAATGTAAAACATATGGCAGTGGCTTTGGAACTGAGGTATGGGCAGAAGCTGAAGCTGAAAGGCCTTGAAGTAACTCCTGGTAGAGCTTGATGGGCCTATTATAGGTTATCGTTGTTGTTTGTTGTTAGCTGTCTTCAAGTCGATTCTGACTCGTAGTGACCCTATAGGACAGAGTAGAACTGCCCCATAGAGTTTCCAAGGAGCGGCTGGTAGATTTCAACTGCTGACCTTTGGGTAAGCAGCTGAGCTCTTGACTACTATGCCACCAGGACGGCTCCAGAATAGGTTATTGGTGAGGACATAATGAAATATGTGGGAAATCTCATTGGAAACTGGAGGAAAGGGGAACCTTGTTATGCAGTGGCAGAGTATTTAGTCACACTGTTACCTGCAATGAAACGGAAAATAGAGTACAGACCAAATAAGCTGAGTGGTCTAGATAAGGAGATTTTTAATAAGAGTGTTTAGGTTATCAGCCGGCTTCTTTTAACTGCTGTATTAAAATGAAAATGAGAACAGCAGGACTTGCAGGTTCACAAATAAAAACGAGATTTACTCCTCCCAATTTAAGATGGCAAGTGATACTAAAATTAAGAAATGGTTTCTGGAAATAGATATAATTCTGAGTGCTGTCAGAAAAATACGGTTTAATTATGAACTCAAAGATATGACTATAAATCTTTTTGTTAAGATCACAGAAAGTTTTACAGTGGTGCATGTAAGTTTGTTTCAGACACATCAAGGCCTCAAAAGGTCTTTATAGCATGCCTCAAGGAACCTGTTTATTAAACAATAGGACTTCAAAGAATCTTGTGGGTGTTTTTCCTACATCAGCCTTACAGGGAACCTACGGTAATGAAAGCCTTGTCTTGAAAAATTTTCTGGTGTTGATGTTGTTTAGTGGCATGGATTATAAGTTGATTCAAAGAATTGACACAGTTTTTAAAGGAAGTGTATTGTCTTTGACAGAGAGAGAGAGGAATAGTACAAAGTAAAAATAGACCTTAGGACTTTCAAACTTCTTATTTTTTTAATTGGGCTTTAAGTAAAAGTTTACGGCTCAAGTTAATTTCTCATTCAAATATTTATACACATATGGTTTTGTGACCTTGGTTGCAATCCCCACAATGTGACAGCACACTCCCCCTTTCCACCCTGGGTTTCCTGTGTCCATTTGTCCAATTCCTATCTCTTCCTGCCTTCTCGTCCTGCTTTTGGACAGGAATGGCCCATTTGGTCTTGTATATTTGATTGAACTGAGAAGCATGTTCCTCACGTGTGTTAATGTTTTTGCTTTATAGATCTGTCTAATCTTTGTCAGAGAAGTAGGCTTTGGGAGTGGTTTCAGTTCTGGGTTAGCAGAGTGTCTGGGGGCCGTAGTTTTGGGGGTTCCTCTAGTTTCTGCCAGACCAGTAAGTCTGGTCTTTTTCATGAATTTGAATTCTGTTCTACATTTTTCTTCCGCTCTGCCTGGAACTCTCTGTTTTGATCTCTGTCAGCGTGTTCATAGGTGGTAGCCAGGCACCATCTGGTTCTTCTGGTCTCAAGCTAGTGGAGTTTCTGATTCATGTGGTCCTTTAGTCCTTTGGGCTAATATTTTCCCTGTGTCATTGGTTTTCTTCATTCTCCTTTGCTCTAGATGGGATGGGAACAATAAATATATCTTAAGTGGCTGCTTGCAAACTTTTAAGACCCCAGATGCTACTGATCAAAGTGAAATAATGTAGGACATTTTCTAACAAAGTAGAACATTTTCTCTCAAGACAGAAAGCCGGCCAAGAAAACTGCTCAGCTGTCAATGTGGGCTACATTTTGTAGAAAAAGATTAATTCGGAAGACTTAATCAATGATCTAGAGGATGGGACAAGGAACTTTGAGGGGTCATTCCCAGGCAGTAGGACTGAATACTGAGCAGGTAACTAGCAACATGGCCCCTAGTAGATTGTATGGACCAGGGGTTGCTGTTTGTCTCCCCTTTGTCCCTTTTTGATGAAAATGTTAGTAGAAATATTATATGGCTGTCCCACCATTGTATATAGGACATGTTGGAGGCAGATAACTTGTCTCTTTCATTAATAGGTCTTAAAATCAGGAGAAGCAGTATTTAAGTAGCTGGACCTGAGGAAACACACCCAAGAAGACTGTTTGCACCTGAATTTGATTTGGTTGATGAGATCCAATGTCTTGAGATTGACTCTGATGTTGTAATGAGATGAGATTCTGGGAAAGCAGGGAGGATCTTGACAAGAGGTGAGTAATTTTTGTCTGTGTGTGAAAGGCTATGAAGTTTTTTGCCCAATATAGGCTGTAGCAGAGTGTATTTTCCAAAAGTATCCACAAAAATATTTCTAGTCTCAAAACATTTTCCAAGACCTTGATATTCCTTCATCAAGAAATGGAGTCTAGTTTCCTTCCCTTAAACCTAAACAAGCTTTTGTGACTGAGGCAAAAAATAGAGTATAGGCAAAAGGGATGCCGTGACTTCCAAGATTAAGTCATAAAGTACAATGTGGTTTTCACCTGGCTTATTGAATATACACCAGTGGAACCAGTCAGCAGGTTGTGAGAAAGCCTAGGCAGCATGGAAAGCTTATGTACAGTTGTTCTGACTGATGGCCCCGCTAAGATGCTGCCAACATTTTTGTGCTGGGGCACAGTTTACAGGAAATAGCCAAAGTGGTTTGCCATTTATACTCCCACCAGCAACATATAAGCATTCTGTTTACTCTACATTTTAACCAACACTTCCTATCATCAAACTTCTAATTTTTTGAGCCAATTTGGTGATTGTGTAGTGATATTGCATTATAATTTTTACTTGCATTTCCAAATAAGTATTGATGCTGATCACCTTTTTTTCTGCTTATTAGCCATTTAGTTATCTTCTATAGTAATGTAACTGGTCAAACCTTTTGCCTTTTTTTTTTTTTTAATTGAGTGAAGGAAATAATAATACTAAAATTTAAGAACTAACAGAAGAGAAAATATCAAAAGAAAAAAAAAGACAGAGGTATTTTGAACCTAAAAAGCCTAGATGATGAGATCCAGCTCCAGTTTACCTTCTTGGGTGTGCAGGTCCTATCATATTTACCTTTGGTTGATTTTCATGGAGGGGTATTGTCATAGGCTGGTTCTCTAGAGAAGCGAAACCACTGAAGCATATATATATATATAGTTATATATATATATATATACAGAGAGAGAGTGAGAGAGAGAGAGTGAGAGAGAGAGAGGGAGCAAGAGACAGATTTATCTCAAGGAAATGACTCACCCAGTTGTACAGGCTGGTAAGTTCCAAGACTGTGGGTCAGGTGTCAGGCTGGAGGCTTCTTTTGACTCACATAGCTGCAGGGGCTGAGGAACCCACGATTGACAGGTTAGAAGGCAGGCCATTGGCTTGTGGGCTGAGGAGGCTGATGAATCCAAGATCAGCAGGTAAGACAGCAGCCTGCTGGTTCACAGGCTGCAGAGCCTGATGAATCCCAAGATTGGCAAGCGAGCAAACTTTGCCATAACATCCATATGTATATATAGGATGCAGGTCACATCCCTAAGGAAACTTCTCTTACAACTGATTGGCTGATCACCTCAGATCACATCATGGAGGATGACTACATCATTACATAAATGCCAAACTACATCATTATATAACTGCCAAATCACTGAGAATGATGGTCCAGCCAAGTTGACACACAACTTTAACCATCACAGGTTTCATCCTACTGCTGTCTCTCCCAGAGCACTGACCCAGCCAGCTACTCTTCTCAAAGTCTAGACCAAAGAGAATTCAGATCAAAGAGAATTCACTCAAGAGAGAAATTAGTTCCTCTCTTGGTTACCTGAGAGTCATACTTGGAATTTCTGTTATACTTTTTTATTTTTTTTGTTCTAAGAATTCCTTCTATTCCAGATGATTGATTCTAGTTATATCCAATCCAATCAGGGGAGACATTGGCCTACCCACAGGATTGTGGCCATATTCCACCTAAAGTCACTGATGACATAATATCCTCTGCAATATAATAATTTCTGCAAGGGAACATTTTTACATTCTAGAACAGATGTTGGCAATTTTTTTTTAAAGAATTTGTGATGGACAAAACATCAAAATTTGGAATAAAAAAGTGTCAAGCCAAATCATATTAGAGCCTGAAGCAAAAGGAGAAATCATTAATATTCATTCTGTCTTTACGTGTCAACATTATTAAACTAATCTCTAGATTTCTAGATAGCAGTGAGTATTGGGGAAATGGCTAAATAAATAATTATTATTACAGGCAATAAAATATTACTTATTAAAATATACTAAGCACTACACTTTCTTGTAAGCATTCATATTACAGTCTAAATTTATATAGTATGACCACAAATATGGAAAAATATATGGGATAAAAAAATTGGGAGGTCATGTGCAATTGGTAGCACTGATTACATCTGGATCGTAAGATTATAGGATTTTTTCTTGCGTTTTCTACTCTCAATGCTTCCATCCGCCCCTGTTTATATTAGGCTGGCATATTCTTTTCATAAATTTCCTTAAGAAACATTTCAAATGTATCGAACATTTTAGAATTGTTGCTGTGGTTAGTTGCTATAGAGTCTGCTCCGACTCATGGCAACCTTATGTAAAACAGAATGAAACGTTGCCTGGTTCTATGCCACCTTCATGTTCATTGGCAATTTAGAATAAATTTAGAATAAAATCCCTACTCTCAAGTTTAAAGAAATGTTGGCATTTTACTATGTATGCTTTATGTCTTGATCTGTTTTTTTTTTTTGTCTAAGAAATACATTTACTCTTTTTACTTTCTGCAAAGTTTCCCATTATCATATCCCTAGTATATATCTGTTACACATCTAAAAAACCCTGAAAGTTTTAAAGAATTATATTACACAGGTATGTAACAATAAAAATACTGTGTTTTATGGTTAATTTTAAAAGTTTAAAGTACAAAATTGTATATAAATATATGTATACATTTATATATAAGTGTATGCATATGTGTATGCCTTTATAAGCTGATTTTTCTCATGAAATAATTTGTATCTGAGATTATATCCACTTAAACAGTAATGTATTTTTTCACGAATAGTGTTCCCACGTAAACAATGCACCCACACACATAATGCACAGAAAAGATGAAATCAAGTAAAACAGTTCTGGCATAGTGTGCTCATGCATATATTGCACACATCTCGTGACATTTCCAGAAGTAAATTTCAACTTGTCCTCTCATATTACAGGTGAATCATATCATCCTGTTCATTTCCTGTCATTATGTTCATTTTCTTTAATCTCTTGCTTATGTTTGCATAAATAGTCCAAAAATTTTACTTTTGTGGTTGTTCGTACATTCATATTCTTTGGTGTCAACATGGCATTCCACTGCTCCATACGTGAGAATGGCAATGATATTTTATCAGGAAATTACAAAAGTTAAGTTTCGTGTATCACTGTTGAGCTACTGCTAAATTCTTTTGGCTTAAATTTCAAGTAATAGAAAAACAATACCTTCATTAAGTGATGTTTCCATGTGATCAGAAATAGAAGTGCAAGTCAGCAACATCTAAAAAAAAAAAAAAAAAAAACCTGGCATAGGGTGCTTGCCTGGGAGGAGGAGTTGTGTGGTTGGCCAAAAAGAAGTATAATGCACACATTGTTTGTATAAAGATGCATTATTCCCTTGAAAATTCTTGTACCAATGTCTTTATAGGACAGAGTAGAACTGCCTGTAGGGTTTCAAGGCTATAGTCTTTAAGGAAGCTGACTGTCAAATCTTTCTCCTGCAGACAAACTGGTGGGTAAGAACCACTGATCTTTCTGTTAGCAGATGACTTCTTTAACAACTGTGCCACCAAGGATCCTTAAATAGAGGCTTAGAGGTTGGAATAATGTGTGATAGGGAAAATTCATCCTTAAATCTGTTAAGTATTGCCAGCTCACTTCAGAGTGATTGATGTTTACTAACATTTTCACCAGAAAATGATAAGCCTGTGGTACCCACATAAATTACTAATATTTGATGGTTTTCAGATGTACTATTTTTTTGTTAATCTAATGGATGTAAAACGTCATTTCATTCTCTTAGTTGGTATTGCCTTGATTTCTAATGAACTTGGGTATATTTTTCTGGTTTTTGGCCACCTGTAGATTGATTTTCCTGAGGAGGGCCAGTCCTTATTCTTTGCTCATTTGTCTACTGAATTATTTGCTCTTTAAAAATTGATTTGTAGCAATTCTCTATATCCTGGATACAAATCCTTTTAGAGTATATGTGTTGCAAGTATTATCTGACAGCCTATATCTTTCATATCTTTTGTCATAGGGAGATTTTAACACTTAGTATGATCAAATTAATGAGCCCCACTGGTGCAGCGGTTAAGCACTGTGCTGCTAACCAAAGGGTCTTGATTACAAACTGACCAGCCACTCTACGGTAGAAAGATGTGTCAGTCTGCTTCTGTAAAGATAACATTCTTGAAAACCCTATGGGGCAGTTCTACTCTGTCTTGTACAGTCTCTATGAGTCAGAATCAACTTGATGGCAACATATTTTATGGTGAAATTGATCAGTCTTACCTTTTGTGGTTTATGTTTTTGTGTCTTTTTTTTTTAAATCTTTCATTACCCGAAGTTATAAAGATATTCAGTTTTATTTTCCTAACATTTTGAAGTTTAACTTTTGCATACCTACATCTTTAATACAGTTGGTATTAAAGTTTTTGTATACAGTGTGAGATCAAAAAAATGCTTGTTGTTGTTGTTGTTAGGTGCCATCAAGTCGATTCTGACTCATAGCGACCCTATGTACAACAGAACAAAGCATTGCCTGGTCCTGTGCCATCCTTGCAATTGTTATTATACTTGAGACCATTGTTGCAGCCACTGTGTCAATCCATCTCGTTGAGGGTCTTCCTCTCTTTCACTGACCCTCTACTTTACCAAGCGTGATGTCCTTCTCCAGGGACTGGTCCCTCTTGATAACATGTACAAAATATGTGAGATGAAGTCTCGTCATCCTTGCCTCTAAGGAGCATTCTGGCTGTACTTCTTCCAAGACAGATTTGTTTGTTCTTTTGGCAGTCCATGGTATATTCAATGATCTTCACCAAAACCATAATTCAAAAGCATTGATTTGGCCTTCCTTATTCATTGTCCAGCTTTTGCATGCATATGAAGTGATTGAAAACACCATGGCTTGGGTCAGGCACCTTAGTCCCTAAAGTGACGTCTTTGCTTTTTAGCACTTTAAAGAGGTATTTTGCAGCAGATTTGCCCAATGATGTCTTTTTTTTTTTTTTTTTTTAAGTATATTAATAGCCAACTTTGCTTATCATAATTCTCTTTCTAAAATTCTTCTCTTTGGCTTACAGTGTAGGGTATCATTGCCAATGAAATTCTGCATCCTTGAACCAATTATAAAATGTGCTGGAAATTTTGTAGAGATGCTCTTTTTTTCAGATTCAGCATGTTTATTTCTATTACTAGTTTCTAAGTAATCATGAATAAGGGTTGAATTTTATCAGGTATTTTATTAGAATCTATTAAAATTCAAGACTTCATCTCATGTACTTTGGGCATATTATCAGGAGGGACGAGTCCCTGGAGAAGGATATCATGCTTGGAAAAGTAGAGGGTCAATGAAAAAAGAGTAAGACCCTCAATGAGATGGATTGACACAGTGGCTGCAACAATGGGCTCAAAAATATCAACAATTGTGACGACAGTGCAGGACCAATCAGTGTTTCGTTCTGCTGTATATAGGATCAGTTGATTGAAACTGACTTGATTGCACCTAACAACAGCAACATATTTATATAATATTATATATTATAATTTATTATTTTGTTGATTTTTTGAGTTATAAGAGGATTTTCCTTTTATATTCTGAATTGTATATTCAAAAGAATATATAATATGTATTATATCTTAATGATTAATAATTATATGAACACCTGAGTACCTAAGAGCTACCATAAGGAATTGAACATTACAAGTGACTTTGAATATTAGGGAATAATTAGCCTGGTAAGGAAAATAAAAGAACAGATAATGTACTGATACCAGGAATGAGAGAAGTGTAGATTGTATAGAAGTATAGATTCTATAGATACTAAAAGGATTATGAGGGAGTGTTATAAGCAGCTTTATGATAATAAATTTAAAAAACTTACATGAAATGCGCAAATACCTTGAAAGGCATAAACTACAAAAGCTCACTCAAAAAGAAGTAGATGACCTGAATAGCCCTATATTTTTAGTTTAAAAACTTGCCACAAAGAAAACTCTAGGTGAAAATGTTTTCACTGGAGACAGTTCACCAAATGGGGTAAATAAAAATAAAAAAAAAAAAAACCCATTGCTGCTGAGTCAATTCTGACTCATAGTGACCCTACAGGACAGAGTAGAATTGCTCCATAGAGTTTCCAAGGAGCGGCTGGTGGATTAGAACTGCCGACCTTTTGGGTAGCAGCATAGCTCTTAACCACCGTGCCACTAAGGCTCCAGAAGAAATAATACTGACTCTCAAAACCAAGCAAACAACAAAAACAAACAAAAACTCTTCCAGAAAATCAAAGAGAAGTGAATATCTCCCAAGATATTCTATAAGGCACTGAGACCGAAATCTGACAAAGAAGTTTAAAGAAAACTACAAAATAAAGACTTCATGAACATAGACTAAAAAGTCTACCTAAATTTTTAGCAAATCAAATCTAACAAATCAAATCAATTTTATATGAATTGCTTGATAAATTATGGTATAACATCACAACATTAAAATAATAAGACTTCTCTATAGATATTTATATGGAAAGTGAAACAAGCAAGGTATAATACAGTGTCAATATGTGTCATCATTTGGGTAAAAATGTAGATAGTTGTGTGTACATATGTGTGTAAACATGTAGACTATCTCTATAAGAACACACATCCAGGATATAGAAGAACAATATTCACTTTCAAAAAATAGCCATTTTGCCTGCTGTGAATTTTGTGCTTTACTATTTATCAACAACAACAAAAAAAAAATAGGGACAAGAGAAGGAGGAGGGGGAGAAAAAGAAGAAAGAAAAGAATAAAAGATACTTTTAATGTTTGATGTAAATTCTTGGTAAAATTTTTGGGATGGCAATTTATCCATTGACTATTCTTGTGAGTAATTTAAACCTTATTTTTTAACACCATGAGAGTAGAATATGTCAAAAAAAAAAACACATATGACCAGAGCTGATATGTGTGCCTGTACATACACACATCTATATATACATACACACACACGTATATCTCTGTCTCTATTCCTCTCCCTCTCCCTCTATTTATATCCATATCTGTATCTATATAAATTCATTGACTTGACAGATAAGGGACTACATAGCAATGATGAAATTCACTGAGAAGTTTGCTAAGCAGGGAATTCAAATGTTTTTAAAGGCTACAAAGCAAAATTCATGAGTGTTATGCTCATTAAGGATTGAAAACTAATACTTTTGTTAGGTCAGAGGTAGTCCATAACTCTGCACAAGAATGGTTAAAATAACTCCTCTTAGTCATGGTTCAGGAAGGAATCTTCAATTAGGTATAGTGCGGGTCTGGGGCACTAGGCTCGCTTCAGATTAATGGTTTGAAGTTTAAAAATCAGAAGGTCAGAATCATGAGTGAATCATTAAATTTTGTCTCGTGTGTTTTTTTGGTCCTCATTTTAATTAGAAATCTTGATGGTGCAATCTTTAATGTATACGTTGAAAAAAAATCCTAGACTCACAGTTAAAAAAAAGATTCTGTCATTCATAAAAACTACACTTCAAGAAAAAAGAATTCTGTCTTGATAGGGGCTAAGGGAGACTCTGTCATTAGGGAATGAGTGACCTAGTGACAGGTAAGGGAGATAGAAAAGGAAGGGGAAAATGGATCACACAGCCCAAAGTTAGCAAACTTTAGGAAATGCTATTTGGAGGATGTACTGATAACATATATTTGAAAGAGTTTTTGGTATTTATCCAGTTCAATACTTAGGACCCATCAATGAATTACTGTACTTATTCTCATCACTTATCGACTATTTCATTATCTGACATTTTACATTTATGATAGTAGTAAAAATCTACCATCTGACTATTTTATGCATTAATGATTTATGTCTGGCAGTAACAAGTTGCCAAGGTGCAAGGTAAGAGTAATGCTGGCTATGACGTTTAAAGTGTTGTGTCAACTTGACTGGGACATGATTCTCAGTGGTTTGGCAGTTAAGTAATGATGTAACTTGGAAGTTGTGTAATGATATGACTTGACAGTTATGTAATGATGTAGTCATCCTCTATTTTGTGGTCTGATGTGGTCATCCTCCAGTTTTACATAACACTGATTTCTCATAATGACTTTGTGTTTGGAACCTAATCGTGTCAATATGTGAAGAGAGGTTGTATTTGTTCAGAAAGTAAAACACTGAAGCTATTTAAAAGGTCCACTGTCTTCGGCCCAGGAATAAAACCTTAAGGATGACATTCTTAGTTGAGAATTTTAGCCTTTGGAGTATGAGACATGAAGACACGGAGGAGGTGACTCCTTATTCACCCAGAGTGCCACAGATACAGGCACCTTTCCACATGTTCTAATAATGTTGAGTCAAGAGCAAACAGAGCTGGCAGCCTGAGTGTGTAAGTATTCATTGGTATTTTATCTCACTTCTCATTCAATCAGTCAGTCAGTCAATAAATATGTATGAAGCTAACACAAAACGCATTGCTTGATTGAGGTTCTGAGATTCAAAGGATTTAAAAATATTGTTCCAGTCCTTAAGAATATTAAAATCCAAGAAAAAGAAAAGAGTTATAAATAAAGATACCTGTATTTTTAGCAGCAAACATTAATGATCAAATATTGCCATCTCAGATTTGGAAGGCACCTTCATGTTTGTGTAATCCAGTCATTTCTAAAATGTGTTGCTGGTGATGTACTCATCCCAGAATGTATGTAATATGACCCTTTCCTGTGAGAGAAGAAAATAATTGACTATTGACTTCTGGTGATTTCTTATGTGCTCCTTTGAATGTGTATTTGTGTATTTTGTAATTATCATATATTTTATTACAGGGAAAGACACAAATCCACACAGGCACACACACTGGATATGTTGTTGTTCTTAGGTGCCATCAAGTTGTCTCTGACTCAAAGTGACCCTATGTACAACAGAATGAAACACTGCCCGGTCCTGGGCCATTCTCACAATCGTTGCTATGGTTGAGCCCATTGTTGCAGCCACTGTATCAGTCCATCTTGTTGAGGGTCTTCCTCTTTTTCTCTGACCTTCTACTTTACAAAACATGACGCCCTTCTCCTGGGACTGGTCCCTTCTGGTAACATGTCCAAACACCAGATACAGGCACTCAATTTTTTATGGAAAGATGTGCTTAATATAATATAAAAAAGTTTGAAAGCCACACATTTACCATCCCCTTCACTAGTGTTTCAATATTGCATACTATTGTTTCAAATAATCACCATGCAGACTATAATAAACAAAAAAAGTTCCAGTAATCAATGAAGAAGCCTTGGTGGTGCAATGCTTAAGCACTCAGCTGCTAACTGAAAGGCTGGCAGTTCAAATCCACTAGTCACTGTATGGGAGAAAAGATCTGGTGTTCTGCTTCTGTAAAGATTTCATCTTAGGAAATTCTACAGGACAGTTCTCTTCTGTCATATAGGATCACTATGAGTTGGAATTGACTCAAGAGCACATAACAACAGTAACCAAAATGAATCACTGTTTCTGACATTTAAATAGCCGTATCATGAAAACATCACACATGAGAACTCTCCATAATATTTGCTAGTGTCCAGGCAGGTTGTAATTACTACACATTTTCGCCTTCTCCCATTCCCAGTGTCCTGTGCAAATGAAAGTGAATTTAGTCTGACAGAGATTTCTCGGTGAACTCAAACTATGTTCTAATGACCATTTGTTCTTTATTAAGGAACTCACACAAAATTTTATTAACAATCTATTTGATAGTCTTACATATGGTCAAATCACAAATTCATCTACCACTCTATTAGCTATTATTATAATCTGTATTATTATGACCATAATTAGATAAAGTGTTAGCACAGCACCTCACACAAGAATAAGCATTCAGTGAGTGATAATTCTTGTTACTGTTGTTGAATTTTCACCCTAAGTAGTAGGCCTTTGTTTTTATTAAACCTAACGAGTAATTTTGTTGTCCTTAGAATTTTGTAACACTCAGTTCATTTATGAATTTCAAGCATACTTAAAGCCTACTTAAAACTCTTTTAATTCACCATGATTACTATTATTTTTTAAATTCCAATAATAGAAAAATAATTCATAAGCATTACTTAATCTGAGTGCTTCTGGTATGTTGTTGTTGTTAGGTGCTGTTGAGTCGGTTCTGACTCATAGCAACCCTGTGTACAACAGAACAAAACACTGCCCAGACCTGTACCATC
>NW_004444183.1:61719-64830 GCF_000243295.1 Trichechus manatus latirostris
CAGCCACTGTGTCAATCCATCTCGTTGAGGGTCTTCCTCTTTTTCACTGACCCTCTACTTTACCAAGCATGATGTCCTTCTCCAGGGACTAGTCCCTCCTAATAACATGTCCAAAGTATATGAGACAAAGTCACCCCGTTCTCACTATTAAGGACCATGCTAAGGAACTTCTGGTATAACTGCTTAATTTTCTTGAGGAAACTTCCAACTTCTCTTCCACATTATTATTTTTTAGAAACCAGAAATCCAAACCCTTTGCCATCAAATCAATTCCGACTCATGGTGACCGCATGCGTTACAGAGTAGAACTGCTCCATCAAGTTTTTATACTATACTAAAGCTATACTCTTTATGAAAGCAGACCATTAGGCCTTTCTTCCACGGCATCATTGGGATGGTTAGAACTGCCAATCTTTAGACTATTGGTCCACCACAAACCATTTTCTCTACCCAGGGATCATAATAATTTCATGTTGAGGTATTTCCTGTCTCTTTAAAAATATTTTTATATTTCAAGGTTTCTTGTTCTGTAATCAAGATTATCTTATGAGGAGATTTTTTGTCAAATACTTTCCCTAAAATTTAAGATACATGTTGGATCATAGTTGGTCTTAACCACCCTGAACACTAAAGTGACTTGATCTTTTTGTCTCAATGATTTTTTTTCCTGTTCTTAACCCACCAGTTACCTTCTTCTTTTTTTTTCTTCCTAAGAAATTTTCAGGTCTCAAGGATTGGTTCCTCTAGTCTTTCCTTTATTTTGAGTAAAGAAAAATATATACGTAGACATGAAATGCAGTCTGAGGTGTTTTCAAGTCACAAAAGACTATGGAGTTTTTGTTTAGTTTTATTTCATTTTTGTTTTTTAGTCACATATTGGCCTTCACTGGCTACAAGATTATAGGTTCAGAAGTAACCGGTGTTCATCATATTTTATTAAGAATGCTTAGCCTTAGAGATTCTGCATAAACATGGTTCATTTTATAGGAAATGTTATTATGGATGATCTTGTGTGTATGCATTTCTTAAGGATCCTAAGAATCAGGACCAAATTCATGTGCTTCAGGGATTTGGCCTTGAAGCCTATCTATAATAATGTTGAAAGGTTGGATGGTAGGCCAACAATCATCCTTGGAAGAATAGGCATTGGGTCCCTCTTTATGTTCTCTGTGATTGTTTCCTTCCAAGTATTTACTGCAGTACACCTGTGGTCATTACCATCTTAGCTCTTCTCATAAAAGGAGGAGCACACACAGAATTTTATCCACATCTTTGTTCTGCTACACACTCTGGACTTGGATGAATTACTTGGTTTACTCATATGTAAACTGAAGATGATAATATAGGCTTCATAAACTTGTTGTGAAAATGAAAGGAAATTATAACTTAAGGTCCTTTTAACCCCCCTGGTTTAGATTCAAAAAGCTTTTTTTTTTTACTTATTAAGTGTTGAGGTCTGGGAAAAAAAAAAAAAATATTCTTTGTTTCCAAGCATGGTGTAAGAGGCTGTTCCTCTTAACAAACTTTACTGTTCCTGACTGAAGAAGAGAGAACACTGGTAATAATGGTAACAGATGGCATATGGAGGAAATGTTCATTGGGAGCTCAGTGGCACAGATCAGGGGCATTTTCCCCTGAGTCAGTATGGCAGTGTCACTGAGATAGTTTAGAACTCAAGGCAATTTTTCTTATATTTCACACATTTTAAAATTAGACTATTGTATTCAAGGCCAGGGGTTAACTGTGGAACAGACCATCAATTGCGCCTATGCAAGTTCAAGTTGAAGCTGAAGAAAATTAAAATAAGACCACAAGAGCCAAAGTACAACCTTGAGTATATCCCACTTGAATTTAGAGACCATCTCAAGAATAGATTTGATGCACTGAACACTAATGACCAAAGAAGACCAGGTGAATTGTGGAATGGCTTCAAGGACATCATACATAAAGAGAGCAAGAGGTCATTAAAAAATAGGAAAGAAAGAAAAGACCAAACTGGATGTCAGAAGAGACTCTGAAAGTTGCTGTTGAACGTCGAGTAGCTAAAGCAAAAGGAAGAAACGATGAAGTAAAAGATCTGAACAGAAGATTTCAAAGTTGGCTCGAGAAGACAAAGTAAAGTATTATAATGAAATGTGCAAAGACGTGGAGTTAGAAAATCAAAAGGGAAGAACATGTTTGACATTTCTCAAGCTGAAAGAAATGAAGAAAAAATTCAAGTCTTGAGTTGCAATATTGAAGGATTCTACCGGGAAAATATTAAATGATACAGGAAGCATCAAAAGAAGATGGAAGGAATATACAGAGTCACAGTACCAAAATGAATTGGTTGACGTTTCACCATTTTGGGAGGTAACATATGATCAAGAGCTGATGGAACTTGAGGAGGAGGTCCAAGCTGCACTGAAGGCATTGGTGAAAAACAAGGCTCCAGGAATTAACCAAATACCAATTGAGATGTTTCAACAAACGAATGCAGCGCTGGAGGTGTTCACTCATCTATGCTAAGAAATTTGGAGGACAGCTACCTGGACGACCGACTGGAACAGATCCATATTTGTGCCCATTCCAAAGAAAGAGGATCCAACAAAATGTGAAAATTATCAAACAATATCATTAATATCACACACAAGTAAAATTTTGCTGAAGATCATTCAAAGGAGTTGCAGCAGTACATTGACAAGAAACTGCCAGAAATTCAAGCGAGATTCAGAAGAGGATGTGGCATGAAGGATATCATTGCTGATGTCAGATGGATCCTGGCTGAAAGCAGAGAATACCAGAAATATGTTTACCTGTGTTTTATTGACTATGCAAAGGTATTCAACTGTGTGGATCATAACAAATTATGGAAAACATTGTGAAGAATGAGAATTCCAGAGCACTTAATTGTGCTCATGAGGAGTCTGTACATAGACCAAGAGGCAGTCGTTCAGACAGAATAAGGGGATACTGTGTGTTTTAAAGTCAGGAAAGGTGTGGGTCAGGGTTGTATCTTTTCACCATACTTATTCCGTCAGTATGCTGAGCAAATATTCAAGAAGCTGGAGTATATGAAGAAGAACGTGGCATCAGGATTGGAGGAAGACTCATTAACAACCTGTGATATAC
>NW_004444183.1:64930-109882 GCF_000243295.1 Trichechus manatus latirostris
TCAGTATGCTGAGCAAATATTCAAGAAGCTGGAGTATATGAAGAAGAACGTGGCATCAGGATTGGAGGAAGACTCATTAACAACCTGTGATATACAGATGACACAACCTTGCTTGCTGAAAGTGAAGAGGACTCGAACACTTACTGATAGAGGTCAAAAACCACAGCCTTCAATATGGGTTACATCTCAACACAAACAAAACCAAAATCCTCACAATTGGACCAATAAGCAACATAATGTAAACAGAGAAAATATTGAAGTTGTAAAGGATTTCATTTTAATTGGATCCACAGTCAACGCCCATGGAAATCAAAGGACATATTGCACTGGGCAAATCTGCTGCAAATGACCTCTTTAAAGTGTTAAAAAGAGAAGATGTCACTTTGAAGACTAAGGTGTGCCTGACCCAAGATATGGTGTTCTCAGTCACCTCATATGCATGCAAAAGCTGGACTATGAATAAGGAAGACTGAAGAAAGATTGATTCGTTTGAATTATCGTGTTGGTGAAGAATATTGAATGTAGCATGGACTGCCAGAAGAATGAACAAATCTGTCTTGGAAGAAGTACAGCCAGAATGTTCCTTAGAAGCAAGGATAGCGAGTCTTAGTCTCATATACTTTGAACATGATATCAGGAGGGACCAGTCACTGGAGAAGGACATCACACTTGGTAGAGAGTCAGTGAAAAATAGGAAGTCCCTCAATGAGATGGACTGACACAATGGCTGCAACAATGGCTTCAAGCATAACATCAATTGTGAGGATGGTGCAGGACCCGGCAGTGTTTTGTTCTGTTGTACACAAGGTCCTTATGAGTCGGACTATATGGCACCTAACAACAACAACAGCAACGGTAATCAAAACATCGTGGAATGTTTTAGTGATAGGCACACAGACCAATGAAATAGAATTGAGAACCCAGAAATAAATCCAAACATGTATGGTCAATTGATTTTCGACAAGTGAGTCAAATCCATTCAATGGTGAAGAAACGGTCCCTTTAAAAAATGATGCTGGAAAAACTGGATTTCCATGTGCATAAAAATTAAACAAGATCCATACCTCATGCAATACACAAAAGTAATTCAAAATACATCAAGGACCTAAATGTTAAATCTAAAATCATAAAGTTCTTGGAAGAAAATATTGGAGCAAAGCTTTCAGACCTAATTTTTTTCAGTGATAGATTATCAAACACAACAACAAATGCATGAGCAACAGAAAACAAACAGATAACTGGGACCTCATAAAAGTTAAATGCTTACGTTCATCAAAAGATTATCATAAGAGTACATAGACAGCCTACAGATTGGGAAAAAAAATCTTTGGAAATTATATAACTGATAAGGGTCTAATATCTAAAATATATAGAAAACTTCTACAACTTAACAACAAAAAGACAACCCAATCAAAAACTGGGCAAAGGACATGAATAAACACTTCACCAAAGAGGATATTCAAATGGCCAGCAGACACATGAAAAGATGTTCAACATCATTAGCCATCAGGAAAATGCAAATGAAAACCATGAGATACTATTTTACTCCTACTAGGATGGCCAAGATTGAAAAAAAAAAAAAAGGAAAACAACACAGGTGGGAGGGGATGTAGAGAAATTGGAACCCTCATCCATTGTTGGTGGGAATGCAAAACAGTACAGCCATTGTGGAAAACAGTCTGGCGGTTCCTCAAAAAACTAGATGTACAGCTGCCATATGTCTCAGCAATTCCACTCCTAGGTATACACCCCAGGGGTATAATAGAAGTGATATGAACAGACATATACACACCTATGTTAATTCCAGCACTATTCCCATTGGTAAAAAGATGGAAACAACCTACATGCCCATCAATGGATTAATTACATTAAAAAAAAAATTAGCTATATAAGACCAAAAGGTCAACAGCTATTTTAAAGCATAGATGAGAATGATGGGGGCCAGTTTAAGCAAATAGAAGTGAAACAACCAGAACAGAAATAACAGGAATGTCGACACAATGTGAAAATTTAACCAATGTCACTGATCATTATGCTTAGAAACTGTAGAATAGGAGTGGGTTTTGCTATATACATATTTTTACCGAAAATAAAATTAAATATTAAAAAAGAAAGAGACATCAGCACCATTTGGAGGCATTCATTAGGTTTTGACAGGAGGTAGTAAATTGCTTTTTCGGTAACTTACAAAGTTCCTGGATTTGAGGATTTCCATTCTCAAGTCCATCTCACAGATAATTTCTGCTGCTCTTCTATAAGAGTTATGAGTCTCTGAGTCTCTGGAGTCAGGGAGAGGAGAGGTGTGCGTTTTCTGTCATTTTGATAAATCAGTTCTAATCTTGTTTTTCCCCTTAAGTGTGAAAACCATCTATGGAAACATTTATTTTGGAAACATCTGTCATAAATACTACAGTTTTAGTTAAGCCATGGTTGCTTCTATGTGATCCAAGTCATTTTCTGAGTTTTCGTTTATATGGTGTGAGCTAAAATCTGGGAACACACGTGAATAAGTTCACTCTGAGGGTCTTTGGACTTTGTGTTACTTTCAGAGTTAGAGGGTTTAACATCTGCTGGAGACCGTGGGAAAATATGTATCTACTTACATCTTTTTTTTCCAAAGGGAATACTGACATGGAAAGAGGTTATTTTGTAACCCAGTCCTTGGAATTTCACTGTTATTGGAGCTACAGAATAATTTGGATAGTTGAAAGGACCAGGGGAAAAAAAAAGTGTCTTTTATTTAACCTCAGTGTGGCCAAGGATGCCTCCTCTTTCAACTCTTATTTTTAATTCATATCCCCAAATCTATATTTCTAATGATTGCTACTAAATGAACTTTTGGCAGGCTGATTGCTTCCTGAGTCTAGGAAGGGGACATTTCAGAGAGTGTTCTTGGTGATTGTGCTCTGATATTAGGCTGAGTGCTGAATGGAAAGACCTCCGTGAAGAGGACCAGAGGGAGGGCGTGATTGGAAGCTCTTCCCGCAGGGTTTACACTGCAAACTAAAAACAGCACTGAAAGAAGCCCAGCCATTGTAAATTGGGACTAATTTGGGATTATAGACAAGGGTCAATATCTTAGAAATGTATTTCTTAGGCTTTTTTATATATTATTATTATTATTAGTGTTTCCATTTTTCTTTCTTTGGAGAACTGAGGAAAAATTCCCTTATATTAAATGAGCCAAGGTGAATGAATGTGGGAGCCATCTCCAGTTTATGGTGAGGAGACCAGGAGATGTGTCAATTTCTGTAACTAGGCAGGAGATAAATATTTCAAGGGTGCTGTGCCTAAGAAAAAAAAGCAAGAGTGTGTCTGAGATCTTTCACTAAAAACACGAGAGCAATGGGGAATTAACCTGTCGTGAGACCTTGACCTGAAAGTCCAGGCAGATAATTAAATGTTAGAGTGACATAGATCTCCAATACCATGTCTGTCAGTTGACAGTTGAGCGAAGAAGGGCTCCAGACCTGAAGATTCAGCAGATAATGCAATTGACTGATACTTGCATTACTACGTATTAGTAACATGATGCCTATTTCAAGAGCATGTCAGGCTAATGATAACTTTTCAAGTATACCTCCCTTTAAAGTGTCCAAGAGTTGGGCTGGAAAAGCCCTCCTTCCAGAAGCATCAGATAATGTGCCAACATGTGGAAAGATTGCCCTTCACTTCATGTCCATCCACTCGGGTGGAGCTCTCCTGTCTCTCTCTAAAGTAGAACGGCAGTGCTTTGTTAAACCCTATTGCAAGGCAGAGTGAGAATTCTCTCCTTCCTCCTATTCCACAGCCACAGAGTGAGACATGTGCCAGTCCACACCCAGAAACACATACCTGTACCTTCTGACCCCTTTGTATGTCCAGGGGTATAATGTCTGACCGGCTGATGGAAGGGAAGGAGACTGCGTGAATGTCTCAAAACAAACAAACAAAAACAGCAGCCTTGTAACAGAGGGAAATCTTGTGTTCCTGAACTAGGTAAAAGGCGGTAAGAAAAGACAAAAAGAGGGACAGACTGATTTGCTTTCCTCAGGTCATGACATGGATGGGAAGTCCACTGGTTATGTTTCTCAAGTCAAATCTTTTGGCCCTGTGGGTAATCAAAATTCTTCCCAGCTAGAATTGAAGTTAACATCGAATGTTAAGTCCTGATTTTCAGCATTACTATGATATTTTTGCCTTTTCTCTGTCTGTATAGGTATCTTATTAATAACCTGGAAGAGCCAGTGTCAGAACTGCAAGTAAGATGTCATTTAAACCAGAGAATCAAGATGTATTGTTCCAGCACCAGAGTGTCACACGTATTCTGCATTTCAATGAGCTGTACTTTGACTTCTATAAGAGTGAGGGCACTGGTTAATTTCAAGCAGCAGATAATGATTACGGTCAGGGAAAACTAGAATCTGACTCTTTAAAATCAGTAGTAAGGAAAAAATTATATTAAAGGACCTGACATCGCCTTTGCTACTGTTATGTCTGTTTCTATGGAAACATGAAAAGCAGCAAAAGCTTTCTGTAAGTTTCAGTGGATAAGGAGACCTCTATCATTTTTTTCTAAGAGTATTCTTTAACTCAAATCTGTAGCAAGCAGACAATGGAACTCTATAGATTAATATTGTAAACAATAATACTTCTGTGATAACTATTTTTTTTTCCTAATGAATTGTTTTCATTTGGACACCTCCTATCTTCCATGCAGTAACAGTAATTATGTGGGCAGGTGGGGAGAGAGCAGAATTTACTCAGGCTGATGACCAAACAGAAAAAAGAACAGTGTGGTCTTAATTTGAATTTCCCTGATAACGGATGATATTTAGCATCTTTTCATGTGCTTATTGGACATTCATATATCCTATTTTGTCAAGTACTTGTTCAAAATTTTCCTTAAATTTTATTAGAGTAATTAAGAAGTTTTAGGATTTTTTAAAAATCTGTTTTAGGTTTTGCAAATATTTTATCACTTCTTGTGTTTTAATTTTTTATGATGTCCTTGAAAAGCAAAATTTTTAATTTTTATAAAATCCAGGTTTTCACTGTTTTCTTTTATGGTTCATACTTTTTATGTCCTACCTAAGAAATCTTTGCCTAACCCAAAGTCACAATGACAATCTAACTTGTTATTGGTGTTTACTGTTGAGAAAGACAGGTAGTATAATAATGTGGAGGTGGTTGGTTATATTTATTGCAAATAACTTATTCTCTTTAGCTTACATTTTCAACACTTTATGATCTCTTGGTCAAGGTTTTTTAAAATAAAATATCATTTACTAATATTTCCTTTTATTATTGATGCTTTGTTTTTCTGTTTAAGAAATCTACCCAAGATCATGTAAATATTTTTATATTATCTCTCCAAAGCTGAGTTATATTACTTTTCACATGCAGATCTCCAAAGCACCTGGCATTCATTTTCTGTATGATGTGATCTAGACGTCAAGTTTCATTTTCCTTCCACATTTATATCCAGTGGAGCCAGCATCATCCATTGAAAGGAATGTCCTTTACCCCTGCTCTGCAGTGCAATCTTCAACAGGAACAAATGTCTACACTTATGTGGGTCTGTTTCTGGAACTCTCCATTCTGTTCCATTTCAGTATAGTCAATCTTGTAGCCAAACTTCTGGTTCTTGAAGTTTTTTATGTCTTTTTTTGCCCAGAAAGCAAGGGAATGTTGCGTAGGAATTCAAATTGAGACAAATAAGACATTAGACTCATAATATTTCCTAATCTAATGAAGACAATACATGGATTTTCATGGAAATTTATAGGCTAATTTGAAACCAGAGAACTTGAATAAGTACAGATCTCTTGAATATTTATAAAATCTAGCTCAACTTTTTTATGTTCTCCCATTATTAAGTTATACAGTAAATATTATCATAAAAACAATATTAATTCAAACAAATGGATGTTTTACAGTTCAGAATTATATTTAAGTAGCGTAAGACACAAAAGTTGTATAACATAGAAGCAAGACATTTTAAATTAATAACATAAAATATTCAAAAAGTAAAAATGTTAACAATAAATCACTTTTATGTCCCACAGTGAGATTTTTATAAAACCCTTGAGAGTGAAGAGAAAACAAGCCATTATTTTATTTCTATTTCCACTTGGTATCTGATGAAAATGCAAATGCGGGAAAGGTATCCTCACTTTATGAGCAGGTGTTTTGACCCATCAGAAAAGAATTTGGAAGGAATTTTCATATTGAAATGCGTAGTGACACATGAATTTAATTAAGAAGACAAACTATTAGCCAGAGAAATATTGGGCACAATGAAGGTGTCTCAATTCTTTGCTTGCGTTCTGACGACTTTGTTGATGAACTTCTCCTTTGGAGTACGTAGGTTACACCCCAGATGAAAGTTTAGCCCTTGGTAGACACGTGAGTCCTTTTAGTTTATTGGAGTAACTCATTCCTTTTGGTTAGTGACATCGCTTTCATGAATATGTTGCACAAAATGCAGTAGCTGCTAAACTTATGGCCTTGTGTCTTGACATGTTAAGTGTGAGCTAGATTAAAAAGGAAACTTTGACTACATGGTAGATAAGGAAAGCAAATAACAATAGCTACTCTTTATTGTGATTTACTATATACTAATTACTATGATAAAGATTTTCCATATCTTATCTTATCTAAATCTTGCATTACAACCATGAAGTACACCCAATTAAACATGGGGAATTGCATCTGTAGAAGTATTTGTAAATAGCCCACAGCACGTAGTTAGTGAGAAGGACATAATAAAAAGCTTCAGACAAACATCCGTTTTCTCTGAGATTCACTTGGGATGGGGAAAAGAGAAAAGCTTCTCTTCCTTTGTCAGGTCCTTTGCTCTTCCAAGCAATTTTAAAATCAGCTTCTTGGATACCGCAAATTCTGGAGATTTAATTGTAATTGCCTTAAGTATGCAAAACAATTTAAGAAAAAAAATTTGTTTTTTTGTTTTTTGCAAGATTGAATCTTCTTATTGCCTTGTTTATTCTATTTGTCTTAATTATAAGTTAAAGGTTTCGTATTTTTTTTTAAATAAAAAAATTACCTTACTCTATTATTTTTAAATTAGTGTTGTTGTCCTACCTAAAACAGATAGGGGTGGTTTCTTCTGCCTTTAAATAGCTGACATGATCAAAACAGTATTCGGACATTTCAGTGATAACACCTACTTTTGGAATTGTGGTTACAGAGAATTTTCCCATTAACAGATTATAAATAATTTTATATAAACACACATGCCTCTATGTTATATTTCATATATACAAGTTCTATTTTTATTTTTACACTGACATATTTCATTAATCCATAACATATTTCAATGTAAGGTTTAATGTATAATTTTTTTCCCTGGAAATGTTTGGGCAGCTATTCCTGCTCCTTGATGATCTAAATAACTCACTCATAAAACTATCTAGGATAATGTCTATTTCACAGTAGATTTATGAGTTTAAAGAACATCTCCAAATTCTTATTACTGGTCTATTGATGTATGTAAATATATTAGCTCATTATATTTTATTTTAAAGACATTATTTTTATTTTCAAAATGAGATATATGTCATTCTCTGAAATTTCTTTAAATATCCAGTCTATCTGCCATTATTTCTACTTGAAGCATTTATATATTTTTAATTAATCTAGCACATATTCCCATGTTCTTATGGAACAGAATCCCAATTTTAGTATCATGAATTACCTTCCTTGCTTCTTATGCTTTGTAATTTGAGTTTGGCAGTTACCTCTACTCTAAGATTAAGGCATGTGATTCAATCAGGGAAACAAAAGGATCATATTCCTCTGTCTTCAGGAATTGCTTAGGCAAGGGAGATAAGTCTCAGTTGGAGCCAAGCTAATACATGGAAATCTTGCTATGTCTACTGGAATAAAACATACTCTATTTTCTTTTGCATTTAAACCTAGGAAGATGTCAACTATGGTGCCAATGGACACCATAAGGAGCTTGAGGATTAATCAAAGACAATGGAAGGAAGTTAGTGCAAAGAGAAGAGGAACTTCTCATTATGGATAGATGGCATTGTTTTTCTGAACCAGACTGTACCAGATGATGTGTGTGTGTGTGTGTTCTTAAAAACAGAGTTGCATCATCCGTCACTTACAACCAGAAGTGTAGGAACTCAATTTAATTGATTATTATAGCAGGGGTTTATCCAGTCTCAATGGATCTAGAAAATCTGGATTCCATGAGAATTTAAAATTCTACTTTGCATTTTTCCCCTTTTGACCAGGATTCTTCAGCAATGGAGGAGGCAGAGTAAGATGGCAAAGTGAGTGAACACTCTCATCTATTCCCCAAGCATTTCACTCACTGAACAATGAATAAAAACAAGCACATATTGAAATCTCGGAACTCTAGACAGTAGCTGACAAATTGGAAAATCAAGATGAGTCCACAAGCAGGGGAGAGGAAGAATGAGGTCAGCACAGAAACTACAAGATCTTACCCAATAACAACGGGAGCACTCACTCATCACAGTCATTTTGGGACAGGACTGGATAACACCCCAAACAGAGAACACAGAAAAAGAGCTTATCTGAAGAAGCTCTAGCTGGATTTTTTTAAGGAGGTGCAAACTGACCGTTGGAGTTCCCTGTCTGTGCAAGTGGGAGGGGGCAAAAGAAGACCCTGATGCTGAGTTAGAGTATTGTTGAACCTCGCTGAGGCCTGAAATGGATGATAACTAGGACCAGGAAGAGCTTCAAGGGCAGAAGGGCAAGGGGAGTAAGCTAGATTGACAGGCACACAGTAAACACCCCCCAGCAGGACACCATGGGTTTGTCTGTGGATGGGTGCTGATGAAGGAAAGACAAAAGGAGCCCCTTACCATCACCACAGTAAAGTTGATCCCTACCACTCAAGTCAGCTGATGTGTCCGGTGAAACCCTCCCCTTCCCCGCATGCATATTGAATTCCAGGAAACAAACATCCAGATCTCCTGAACCAACACCAAAAGAAAAAAAAAAAAAAAGAATAAGAGTACCATCTAGTGGTTCTCAGCAGCACATACTAAACCTACTGCCACTGAGTCATTCTAACTAATAGTGAAACTGCGAGACTGAGGCGAGTGCCTAGTGGTGTTCATGGGGCTTTGAGTCTTGACAGGGGTTGTGTATTGCATCTTTCTCCCATGGAGTGGTGAGTGGGTGCAGGCCCTGGCCTTTCATTTGGCAGCTGGTTGATTGGCTGCTGCACCACCAGGGCACCCAAGCAGAAAATTTTTCTACAATAAACAGAATTTAAAAAAATTAACTTTTTATTGAATCTTGGGACAGAATGTGCCCACAAACATATTCAGGTTCTCGGGTTTTGAGGGAGACTGCTTGTCTCACTATAAGTATATACAGCCCTCAGTGAGGGCTTTTGTAATGGTGAAAAGTGAAAAAAAAGTTCTTTGGCGAAAATGCACTAAAGTAAAAAGCTTATGTATGAGAGAGTGCATCCAGGAAGTGTGATTGGTCAGACTTTGACTCTTTTGGCTTTTGTACAGCTAGATAAGCCTTGTAAGCATATATATGGTTTCTATGTGATAGTTAGGGACCCCTGGTGTGTTTCTTTGGGTGTGTGTGTATATTGTGTGTGTGAGTATATGTGTGTGTGTGTCAAATTTGGAAAAAATGACATGCCCAGTGTAACCAACTGGAGGGCACACACAATAAATTGCACCTCCCATGATACTTGGGACACAGCTATACCACAAATCATGGTGCCAGAATGTCACCAGTGACACATGGGAATCTGTAATTCCAGATAATATTTCTTAGTATCCATATTCTCTCTCTCATTGCCATCGAGTTGATTCTGACTCATAGCAACCCTACAGGACAGAGTAGAACTACCTCTATAGGGTTTCCAAGGAGTAGCTGGTGGATTCAAACTGCTGACCTTTTGGTTAGCAGCTGAGCTCTTAACCACTGTGCCACCAGGACTCCAAAAAATATCCATATTACCAACCAAAAATTTAAACATAATCCATTAATCCGCATAGACCATGAGACAGTAGTTCAAACAGACCAAGGGGATATTGCATGGTTTAAAATCAGGAAAGTGTGCATCAGGGTTGTATCCTTTCACCATACTTATTCAATCAGTATGCTGAGCAAATATTCAAGAAGCTGGAGTATATGAAGAAGAACGTGGCATCAGGATTGGAGGAAGACTCATTAACAACCTGTGATATACAGATGACACAACCTTGCTTGCTGAAAGTGAAGAGGACTCGAACACTTACTGATAAAGATCAAAGACCACAGCCTTCAATATGGATTACATCTCAACATAAAGAAAACCCAAATCCTCATAATTGGACCAATAAGCAACATCATGATAAAGGGAGAAAAGATTTATGTTGTCAAGGATTTCATTTTACTTGGATCCACAATCAATGCCACAGAAGCAGAAGTCAAGAAATCAAACAACATATTGCATTGGGAAAATCTGCTGCAAAAAACCCCTTAAAGTGTTGAAAAGTGAAGATGTCACTTTGAGGACTAAGGTGTGCCTGACCCAAGCCATGATATTTTCAATCACTCATATGCATGCAAAAGCTGGACAATGAATAAGGAATACTGAAGAATTGATGTCTCTGAATTATGGTGTTGGCAAAGAATATTGAATACACTACAGACTGCCAGAAGAATGAATGAGTCTGTCTTGGAAGAAGTACAGCCAGAGTGCTCCCTGGAAGTGAGGATGGTGAGACTTCACCTCACATACTTTGGACAGGTTATCAGGAGGGACCAGTCCCTGGAGAAGGACATCATACTTGGTAAAGAAGAAGGTCAGCAAAAAAGAGGAAGACCCTTGATGAGATGGATTGACACAGTGGCTACAATAGTGGGCTCAAACATAGCAAGGATAAACATAGCAAGGATTGTGAGGATGACACAAGTCTGGACAGTTTCATTCTGTTGTACATAGGGTCACTATGAGTCGGAACCAACTCAACAGTACCTAACAACAACAACCATTAATCTGCATGCAATCCACTACTAAAACCACATGCATCAACAAAAATTCACAACAAAAAAATTAAGACCTGGTTAAAAAAAAATAACAAAATGGCTCAAATTAAATAAAAGATAGTACAACAAACAAAAGCACAAGAGAATAAGGAACAATGAAAAGCAAAACATGAAGAAGAGGAAATCTCTCCTGTGGAGGCCAGAATAATGCGAAGAGTTCATAATTTTCCGACTGGTGTTAAATATGTTGAAGAAAGCAAAAAACACACAGAAAACAAACTAGTAGAGTTCAAGAAGTAAATGGAGGAAGAAAATGAAAGACTTAACAAGGAAATTGAAAACATAAAAAAAGCCAAGAAAACTACTGGAACTGAAAAATAAAACATCTGAATTAGAAAATGCAAAAGAAACACTCAACAATAGAGTTGAACAGTCAGAAGACAGAATACGTGAACTAGAAGACAAAATAACTGAACTTATCAAGTCTTAAGACAAAGAAGAGAAAAGAACAAAGAAAACTGAACAAACCCAAAAGAAAGTGTGGAATTCAATTAAGAAATCTAACATTAGAATTATTGGTATGATAACAATTATGATAACAATAAAGGCACAGAAACAATTTTCAAAGAGATAATGAGTGTGAATTTCCCAGACCTGAGCAGGAAAGCAAGCCTGCAAATACAGGATGCTACGCAAACCCCAATCAGAAGAGACACAGAAAGATGAATTCCACAACATAGCCTAATAAAATTATTGAGAATCAAAATCAAGGAGAGAATTCTGAAAGCAGCAAGAGAAAAACACAATTTAACATATTAAGGGTCTTTCATTAGAATAGTGTAGATTTCTCCCCAGAAACTCTAGAGACTAGAAGACAATGGAGTAACATATATAAAATTCTAAACCCAAACAATTGCCATCCAAGAATTCTTTACCCTGAAAAGTTGTCATTCAAAAACTAGGGGTAGCCAAGACATTCCCAAACAGAAGCTCTGAGAATTTGCCACTACCAGACCACCTTTGCAAGTATTACTCAAGGAAGTACTCCAAATTAAAAGACAAGAGCATTAAGAAATAAGAACAAACTAAACCTGTTGAATATAGGTTGTATTTTTATGTTAATAAAGACACACCAACAGAAATGGAGGAAGAAGGAGCATATCAGGAATAGATTTATTATGTTAAGGTTGTATGTTATCAGATATTCATACACTAAACGTTGTAGTAATTGTAAGTCTTGTAATGTAACATATGTGGTAACCACTAAGAAATCACCAAAAAGGAATATTTAGAAGAAGGCAGTTAAAAAAAGGCTCATCACAAGAAAGAACCTAAATACAAACAAAACTAGAAAAATCAGTATAGTAAAACAAAGAAGATATGAAATACTCAAAAAACAAATAGCAAAATGAGTGAAGTGGACTCTTAGTTTTGAGTTATAACCTTAAATGTAAATGGTCTAAATGGCACGTGCAAAAGGCAGAGAGTGGCAAAATGGATAAAAAAAAAAGAAACAAAAAAAATGATACTTCCTTTTGCTGTTTACAAGAAACACACATTAGACACAAGGACATACACATACTAAAAATAAAAGGATGGGGAAAAATATTCCATGCAACCAGTAAACCAAAAAGGAGCAGGGATGATCATACTAATATCAGATAAGATAGACTTTAAGTCAAAATCTGTTACAAGAGATAAAGGACATTGTATAATAATAAAAGGGTCAATTCAACAGGAAGACATAACAATTATAAATATACATGAACCTAACAACAATACACCAAAATACATGAAACAAACTCTGGCTAATATAAAAGGATAAGTAGACAACTCCACAGTAATAGTAGGGAACTTTAACACACCATTCTCAATTGTAGGCAGAACATCTAAAAAGAAAATTACTAAAGACATTGAGAACTTAAATGAAACCATAAGCCAGTTGGACCTAATGAAAATATATGGAACACCACCCAACACCAAAACAATACAGATTCTTCTCCAGTATACATGGATCATTTTCCAGAACAGACGATATGCTAGGTCACAAAACAGTAAATTTAAAAAGGCTGAAATCATACAAAGCATCATCTCAGACCAAAACAGTATAAACCTAGAAATGAACAACAGGTTAAATAAGGGGAGGGAGAAAATCAAGGAAACTAAATAATGCACTACTAAAAATCCATTCGGTCACAGAAGAAATCAAACGAAATTTAAAAATTCCTAGAATCAAGCAAAAATGAAAACACAACATGCCAAAACCTTTGGCATGTAGCAAAAGCAGTACTCAGAGGGAAATATATAGCAATAAATGCCTACATTAAAAAAGAACATCCAAAATCATTAACTAAAACTGACAACTTGAACAAATAAAAAAAGAGCAAAAGTAGCCAAAAGTAACCAAAAAAGAAAAGAAATAATAAAGATTAGGGCAGAAATAAATGAAATAGAAAATGGAAAAAACAATTGAAAGAATTAACAAAAACAGAAGTTGATTCTTTGAAAGGATCAATAAGATTAACAAACCGCTGGCTAGATTGATGAAAGAAAAAAAGCAGAAGAGGCAAATAATCAAATTATGAAATGAAGTTGGTGACATTAAAACTGCTCTGTCAGAGATAAAGAAGATCATAACTGATTACTATGAAAAATTATACTCTTAACAAATTTGAAAACCTAGATGAAATGGACAAACTCCTAGAAACACACTACTTTACCCAAACTAACACAAACAGAAGTAGAACATTTAAACAGACCCATCACAAAAGAAGAGACTGAAGATGTCAACAAGAAACTACCAAAAAAATAAAATAAAATAAAGCCCAGGACCAGATGACTACACTGGAGAATTCTACCAGACATTCAGAGAAGAGTTAACACCAATTCTACTCAATCTCTTCAAAAACATAGAAGAAGAAGGAACACCACAGAAATACTTCTATGAAGTCAGTACAACCCTGATACCTAAACCAGGCAAAGACATCACAAAAAAAGAAAATTATAGACCAATATCTCTTATGAACATAGATGCAAAAATTTTCAACAAAATTCTAGCCAACAGACTAGAGCAACATATCAAAAAAATCATATACCATGATAAAGTGGGGTTCAGACCAGGGTTACAAGGGTGGTTTAATATCAGAAAATCAATCAATGTAATCCACCTCATAAATAAAGCAAAGGAAAAAAACCATACGATCATATCAGTGGAAGCAAAAAAGGCATTTGATAAAATTCAACACTGTTTTCTGATAAAAACTTTCATCAGAATAGGAATAGAAAGAAAATTCCTCAACATAATTAAGGGCATATATGCAAAATCAAAAGCCAACAGAATATCAATGGAGAAAGGCTGAGAGCCTTCCCTTTGAGAAAGTGAATGAGACAAGGATGCCTATTATCACCGCTCTTCTTCAGCATTGTACTGGAAGTCCTGGAAAGTGCAATAACACAACAAAGAAAAATAAAAGGTATCCATATCAGAAAAGAAGAAGTAAAATGATCTCTACTTGCAGATGATATGATTCTATACATAGAAGACCCTAAATATTCCACAAGAAAACTGCTGGAACTAATAGAGAATTTTAGCAACATTGCAGGATACAAGATCAACACACAAAAATCAGCTGAGTTCCTCTACACTAACAAAGACTACTCCAAAAAAGAAATCGAGAAAACAATACCATTTACAGTAGCACCCAAATCAATAAAATACCTAGAAATTGACCTAACCAGAGACATAAAAGACTTATATAAGGAGAATTATAAAACACTGCTACAATAGACTAAAAGAGACCTTCAAAAATGGAAAGACAACCCAAGCTCATGGATTAGAAGGCTTGATATAGTGAAAATGTCAGTACTACCTAAAGTGATCTACAGATACAATGCAATCCCAATACAAATCCAACAACATTCTCTATTGAAATAGAAAAACTAATGACCAACTTCATACAGAAAGCAAAGAAACCCTGAATGGCTGAAGCAATATTGGAGAAAAAGAATGAACTAGGAGACCTCACAGTTCCCACTATGAAAACATACTATACAGATACTGTCTTAGTAATCTAGTGCTGCTATAACAGAAATACCACAAGTGGATAGCTTTAACAAAGAGAAGTTTATTCTCTCACAGTCCAGTAGGCTACAAGTCCAAATTCAGGGTGTCAGCTCCAGGGGAAGGCTTTCCCTGTTAACTCTGGAGGCAGGTCCGTGTCATCAGTCTTCCCTTGTTCTGGGAGCATCTCAGTGCAGGAACCTCAGGTCGAAAGGACACACTCTGCTTCCGGCACTGCTTTCTTGATGGTATGAGGTCCCCATGTCTCTCTGCTCGCTTCTCTCTTTCATATCTCAAAAGAGATTGGCTTAAGACACTATCTAATCTTGTAGACCTCATCAGTATAACTGCCGCTAATCCATCTTATTACATCATAGTGATAGCGTTTACAAAACATAAGGAAATCACATCAGATTACAAAATGGTACACAATCATACAATACTGGGAATCATTACTCAGCCAAATTGATACACACATTTTTGGGGGGACATAATTCAATCCATGACAGCCACTGTAATCAAACTGGTACCAGTTCAACGATAGACTCTCAGACCAATGGAATAGAATTGAGAACTCAGAAGTAAGCCGAAACATCCATGGACAACTGATTATCAACAAGGGGTCAAAATCCATTCAGTAGGGCAGAGAGAGTCTCTTTATTAAATAGTGCTGTCAAAACTGGATATCTACCTGAAGAAAAATGAAACAAGACCCATACATCACACCAAACACAAAATCTAACTCAAAATGGATCAAAGACTTAAACTTTAAACCTAAAACCATGAAATTTCTGGAAGTAAACATAGGGAGAAAACTATGGGACCTAATCTTTTGTGAAAATAGGATAACAAACATTACAACAAATGCATGAATAGAAGACAAAATAGATGGGATCTCATACAAATTAAAACATCTGCTTATATCAAAAGAAATTATCAAAAGAGTGAAAAGAGACTGGGAAACAATCTTCTGAAGTGACATGTCAGATAAGGGTCTAATCTCCAAAATTTATAGAAAACTTCAACAACTCAGGAACAAGAAGACAAACAACACAATTATAAAGTAGACAAAGGAAATGAACAGAACCTTCAACAAAGAAGAAGACATCCAAGCAGTGAACAAACACATGAAAAGATGCTCACAAATGTTAGTCATTAGAGAGATGCAAATCAAAACTAAATGAGATACCATTTCCTATTAAAATGGCGCTGATTATAAAAAAACAGAAAACGACAAATGTTCATGAGGATGTGGAGAGATTGAAACTCTTATACATTGCTGGTGGGACTGTAAAATGGTACAACCACTGTAGAAAACAGTATGGCTCTTAAGAAACTAGAAATAGAGCTACCTTATGATCCAGTAAACCCGCTCCTAGGAATATACCCTAGAGATCTAAAAGTACTGACGTGAACAGATGTATGATTCCTATGTTCATCGCAGCTTTATTCATAAAAGCAAAACAATGGAAATAATTGAAGTGCCCATCAGCGGATGAATGGATAAGCAAATTTAATTGTGGTACCTTCATACAATGAAATACTATGCAACCATAAAGAACAACGATGAGTCTATGAAACATATTATAACACAGATGGACCTGGAGGGCATAATGCTAAGTGAAATAAGTCAACGTATAAGGACAAATATTGTAGGATCCGTCTTTTAAAAGAAGACAAGAACAGATAAATATAGAGAAACCAATGTTTATTGATGGTTACCACGGAGAAGAGGGGAGAGGGGAAAGTACGCTTTAGAACATAGAAACTTGTTAATTTTGGTGATGGGAAAAGTGGCACCAAGGGTGGAAGTAGTGAGCACAGCATAACCATAGTCGATGAGTGTTTGAATACAAATCGAAGGGTACTGACACAATTAAAGGGAATGCTGACAAGTTATGATAATTGTAACTAACATCAATGAACAATTTTTGTGGAAACTGTCAAAAAATCATTGGGGGATATGCAATTTTGCAACGACAGTAATAACAAATAAAATATGTATATAGTTGCATAGATAGATATGTATTTATATATATGTACAGAAGGGCATATATGAATATATAGATGTGCATGTATATGTATATACATGTTGATGTGTGCTGCATATATATTGAAATATAAAATAAAGCACATAAGGGATATAGTTATGGATACTTCCTAGACATAACCAAACACCACAGGATCGGTTTAACGGATTTGAGGGTTTAAGACCATAGTCTCGTAGAGAATCTTGGTCAGCTGGCACAATATAAAGACAATGTTCTGTATCCTAGTTTGGTGAGTAGCATCTGGGGTCTTAAAAGCTTGTGAGTGGCCGTCTAAGATACAACTATTGGTCTCTGCTCATCCAGAACAAAAGACAAAGAAGGAAACCAAAGACTCAAAGGACAAACTAGTCTACAGAACTAATAGTCTACACAAACAAAGGCCTCACCTACCTTGAGAACAGAAGAACCAGTGGTGCCCAGCTACCACAACAACCATTCTGATCAGGGACTAAATTTCTGGTCCCAGATAGAATGGGAAAAAAGTGTAGAACAAAACTCAAATTCCAAAAAACAGCCAGACTTATTGGATTGGTAGAGGCCAGATGAACACCTGAGATTATTGCCCTGGGATACCCATTAAATTTGGAATTCAAACTGCTCCCAGAGGTCACCTTCCAGCCAAATGACAGATTGGCCCATAAAATAAATAATAGCACCCATGAGTACTGTGCTTCTCTAAATCATCGTCTAAATGAAACAAAATAGTAAACATTTACCCTATACCAAAGATAAGAGGGTAAAGGGGAACAGAGAAGCTAGATTAATGGAAGCAGAACAACCAAAATGGGAATAACGAGAATGAGGATATATTGTAAAAAAGTAACCAAAGCCACTGAACAATATGTATAGAAGTTGTTAAATGAGAACCTAATTTGATGAGCAAACTTTCACCAAAAATACAATAAAATATTAACAAAAAATAGCCCTTGAAAAACAAAACAAATACAAATGTTCAGCAATGGTAGCCAGGCACCTTCCAGCTCTTCTGAACTCATGGCAAAAGGGACAGTTTTTTATGGAGGCAATTAGCCACACATTCCACTTCCTCTTGCTGTTACTGACTCTCCTTCTTCCTCTGTTGCTCCAGGTGAATAGAGACCAATTGTACCTTGAATGGCCACTTGCAAGCTTTTTAGATCCCAACCACTACGTAACAAGATAGGATGTAGAAGAGAAACACTAAACACATTATTAGGCCAATTAACTGGGAAGTTCCATGAAAATATGACACCAAACCTTTAAACCAAGGGACCAAATCTCATCAGGTGTTTGGCTGTACATAAGCAGACTCATTTATTTTGTCCATGTTGTAAATATATCACACAACTTTTGCCAACTCAACTTTTTACAGTTGTACAACTTAATGACAGCAATTACATTAATCGGCTCTACAACCTTACCCTTAGTCAATGCATTATTTCCATCACCATAAGCCGAAACTCAGTGCTCCAGAAGCAATAACCCCCCTTTTCCCCTCCCTTCTGCCCCTGATAACCACTAATAAACTTTGATCTCTATGCATTAGCTTGTTCTTGTCTTTTTACATTAGTGAGGTCATACAATATTTTTCCTTTTGTGATTGATTTATTTCATTCAGCATAATATCTTCAAGCTCCATCCACGCTGTAGCATGTATCAAGACTTTATTTCTCTTACTGGCTGAGTAGTATTCCATTATATGTATGTACCACGTTTTGTTTATCCATTCATCTGTTGGTGGGACATTTAGGTTTTTCCACCTATTGTGAATAATACTACAGTGAACATTGGTGTACAATTATCTGTTTGAGTCTCTGCTTTCAAGTCCTTCGGGTATATACCTAGAAGTGGAATTGCTGGGTCATATGGTGGTGTATTTTTAGTTTTATGAGGAATCACCACACTGTTTTCCCCAATGGCTGTGCTATATTTCATTCCCATCAGCAATCATTAAGAGTTGCAATTTCCCCATATTCTTTCCTTGTCAATATTTCTTTTTTTTTATCTTACCCATTCTAGTGGGAGTGAAATGTATCTCATTATGGTTTTGATTTACATCTCTCTAATGGCTAAGGACCTTGACCATCTTTTCATGTGTTTGGTGCCCATTTGAATGTCCTCTTTGATGAAATGTAAGAAGCCATGGTGACATAGTGGTTAAGCACTTGGATGCTAACTGAATCCACCAGCTGCTCTGTGGGAGAAAGATATGGTGGTCTGCTTCCATAAAGATTATAGCCTTGAAACTCCCCTATGGGGCAGTTCCACCTTGTCCTATGGGGTCTTTATGAGTCAGAATCGACTTGACAGCAATGGGTAATCGGTTTTGGTGAAATGTCTATTCAAGTACTTTGCTCATCTTTTAATTGGATTATTTGTCCTTTTGTTGTTAAGTCATCAAAGTTTTATGTATATATTGGTTATTAGATTTTATTGGATGCATGGTTTCCAAAGATATTCTCCCAGTTGGTAGTTTGTCTTTTCACTTTTTTGGTAAAGTTTTTTCATGAAGAAAAATTTTTAATTTTTATGAGGCTCCGTTTGTGTATTTTGTCTTTTGCTGTTTCTGCTTTAGCTATTATATTAGATAATCTGTGTTAAAAAGCAGGCCTGGAAGCCTTGCCCCTGCATTTTCTCCTAAGAATTTTATGGTTTTAGTTTTCACATTTGGGTCTTTAATCCTTTTTGAATTTGTTTTTGTGTATGGTTTGAAGCAAGCATCCAGTTTCATTTGTCTGCATGGAGAAATCCAACTTCCCAACATCATTTTTCTAATGGTGAATCTCCCTACATTTCTGGAAGAAATCCTACTTGGCCATGGTGTATGCCTTTTTAATATGCTGTTGGATTCTGCTGGCTCATATTTTGTTGAGGATTTTTGCATCTATGTTCATGAAAGGTATTGGTCTGTAATTTTCTTTTCTTGTGGTGTCATTATCTTGTTTTAGTATCAGAGTTATGTTTGCTTCATAGAATGAACTAGAGAGTATTCTTTCCTTCTCTGTCTCTTTTTTTTTTATTGTATTTCAGGTGAAGGTTTACAGAACAAATAGTTCCTCATTAAACAGTAGTACACATATTGTTTTATGACATTGGTTAACAACCCCATGACATGTCAACCCTCTCCCTTCTCGACCTTTTTTTTTTTGGTGAAAATATACATAGCCAAAGATACACCATTTCAAAAATTTCTACATGCACAGTTCAGTGACATCGACTACGCTCTTCCAGTTGTGCTGCTATTCTCCCTTTATATGAAGGTTTACAGAAAAAAATAGTTTCTCATTAAACAGTTAGTACACATGCTGCTCTATGACAATGGTTAACAACCCCACTACACATCAACACTGTCCTTACTCAACCTTGGGTTCCCTATCACCAGCTTTCCTAACCCCTTCTGCCTTCTAGTGCTTGTCCCTGGACTGCTGTGCCTCATTAGTCCCATTTTGTTTTATGGGGCTGTCCAATCCCCAGCTGAACGGTGAACCTCGGAAGTGACTTCATCACTGAGCTAAAAGTGTGTCTGGGGACCATACTCTCAGGGTTTCTCCAGTCTCTTTTAGGCCAGTAAATCTGGTCTTTTTTTTGTGAGTTAGAATTTTGTTCTCCATCCTTCTCCAGCTCTGTCCAGAACCCTCTGTTGTGATCCTGATCAGAGCAGTCAGTGGTGGTAGCCAGGCTCCTTCTCTATATTTTTGAAGAGTTTAAATAGGATTGGTGTCATTTATTTTCTAAATATTTAGTAGAATTTCCCAGTGAAGACATCTGGTCTAGGACTTTTTTTTTTTTTTTTTTGGTGGTGGTGGTGGGGTTTGATCAATGATTCAATCTCTTCACTTGTTATGGGTCTTTTGAGATTTTCTGTTTCTTCGTGAGTCAATTTGGGTAGGTTGTAAGTAAGAATTTCTTGATTTTATCTAAGTTATCCAGTTTGTTGCTCTACAGTTGTTCATAATATTTTGTCATAACTGTTTTTATTTCTACTGGGTCAGTTATGTCTCCTATTTCTTATTTTGTTTATTTGCATCTTTTTTTTTTCCTTTGTCCGTCTAGCTAAAGGTTTGACAATTTTATTGATCTTTTCAAAGAATCAACTTCTGGTTTTGTTGATTCTCTCTGCTGTTTTCCTGTTTTCAATGTTATTTATTTCTGCTCTGATCTTTGTTATTTCCTATCTTCTATGCTTCATTTGCTCTTCTCTTTCTAGCTCTGCAAGTGTTAGAGTTAGGCTGTTGATTTGAGATCTTTCTTCTTTTTTTCATGTAGGGGTTTATTGCTATAGGTTTCCCTCTGAGTACTGCTTTCCTTTCATCCCATAAGTTTGTATATTGTTCTTTCATTTTCATTTGAGTCTAACAAACTTGTGATTTATATTTTGATTTCTTCCTTGATCCATTGGTAGTTTAATAGTGTGTTGTTTAATTTACATGTTTGTGCATTTTCTTTTTTTTTTACTTGTTGTTTGTTTGTATATTTGTTATTGATTTTTAGTTTCACTTTGTTGTGGTCAGAGAAAATATTTTGTATGACTTCAACATTTTGAAATTTATTGAGACTTGCTTTGTGACCTAACATGTGGTATGATCCATGTGTACTGGAATGGAATGTATATTTTACAGTTGTTGGATGAAGCGTTCTATATACGTCTGTTAAGTCATTCAGATCTTCTGTTTCCTTGTTCTTCATTCTAGAATGAATGAATTTATTCTAGAATGAATATTAAAAGTGGTGTATTGAAGTCTCCAACTATTATTGTAATGTTATCTATTTCTCCCTTCAATTTTATCAGTGTCTGATTTGTATATTTAGGCTCTCCTATGTTGGGTACATATATATTTATGTTTGTTAAATCTTCTTGATGAATTGACACTTTTTTATCATTATTTACTGTTAATTTTTATCTCTTCTAACAGATTTTTTCTTAAAGTCTACTTCGATATTTAGATTGCCACCCCTGCTCTCTTTTGATTATTGTTTCATGGAATTTATTTCCCCCATCCTTTCGCTTTAAACCCATTTGTGTCCTTGGGTCTAAGGTGTGTTTCTGGTAAACAGCATGTAGTTGGATCATGTTATTTTACCCATTCTGCCACTCCTTGCATTTTGATTGGAATGTTTTGTCCATTTATATTGTTTGTAATTACTGATAAGAAGTGACTTACTTCTGCCATTTTGTTATTTTGTTTTTGCCTGTCTTAAGCTTTCTTTGTCTTTTTCCTTTACTATTGCTTGGTTTTGTGTTTTGTTGGTTTATTGTAGTGAGCAATTTTGGTTGCATTCTCCTTTCCTTTTGTGTATGTTTTTTAGATATTTTCTTAATGGTTACCATGAATATTACATTTAATAGCTTGTATTTATAACATCAGAGGCCTGGTTGCACAGTGGTTAACAGCTCAGCTATTAACCAAAAGGTCAGCTGTTCAAACCCACCAGCTGTTCCACAGGAGATGTGGCAGTCTGCTTCCATAAAGATTTAGAGCCTTGGAAACCCTATGGGGCATTTCTACTCCATCCTATAGGGTCGTTATAAGTCTGAATTGACTTGACAACAACGGGTTTGGTTGTTTTGGTTTAATTTATAATATCCTAGGGTAAGTTAGTACCAACTTAACTTCAGTAACATATGTGGGTACAATTATTGCTTTAGTATTCTTAGCCATAAAATATGGCTGCACTTATGCTAAGTGCAGCTCCCTACAGGCCTCTGTGTTGTCTACGTCAGTATAAATGACTAAGGCCAGCCACGTCTTGTTTAATTGCCCTGTTTTTCTGAAACTGTCTTGTGATCTGTTTTACTGCTTGCCATATACATACCCAAATTCCTTTCCCCTTACCCAAAACTGATTGTTATCCACCTGAAAATGCACTGTCTTGTGATCTGCTTTACTGCTTGCTGTATCTGTTATAAATAAACGCCTGGGACAGAGGTGGGGGTCGACTCCTCAGAGTGACCCTCCTGGCCCCACTTTTCTGTAAGAGTTGTGGCATTGGTTACTGTCTCCGCTGTCACTCCGACAAACATACAAGAAATAATATATTGATATGATTCCTTCCCCTCTCCCATTTTGTTGTTACTGCTAATTACATCTTTATATTTCATGTGCCCTGTAATATAATTTTATTATATTTTTCCATAAATTTGTCAATTAAAAGATGAAGGACAAAACATTCAGAATTATCAAGCACAAGTACCTTATCGCTAGCTCTTATACTTGTCTATGCAATTCACTTTACACTGGGATCTTTCTTTTTATGTATGCTTTGAATTACATTCTAGTGTTTTTTCCCTTCCATCTGCAGAACCCCCATTAGCATTTTTTGCAGGACTGGTCTGGTAAATGTAAATTCTCTCAGCTTCTATTTCTCTGGGAATATTTTAATTTCATCCTCATTCTTGAAGGAAAGTTTCCCTAGGTATAGTATTCTTGGTTGATAGCTTTTGTTTCTTTGTTTGTTTTTCTTTCATCACTTTAAATATATCATTTCATTACATTCTGGCCTCCAATGTTTCTGAGGAGAAATCAGCAATTAATCTTATTGGGAATCATTTATATGTGACTGTTTGCTTCTCTCTCATTGCTTTCAGGATTCTCTCAATATCCTTACTTTTTGCAAGCCTGACTGTGATGTGTCTCAGTGTAGATACCTTTGAGTTTATCCTGCTTGGAGTTCTTTGAGCTTCTTGGATTTGTAAATTCCTGTCCTTCATCAGAAAGGGGAAACTTTCTCTCATTATTTCTTCAAACATTCTTTCTGTTCTTTTGTCTCTCTCAACTCCTTCTATAATTTCCATGATGTATATATTAGGTCTCTTGATATTATCCCATAATTCCATTAAACCATGCTCAGCCTTCTTTAGCCTCCATTCTTGTTACTCTCCAGACTCCATAATTTTGAATGTCTTATCCTCTAATCACTGATTCTTACTTCTGCCATATTAAATATGTTGTAAAATCCTTCCATTGTGTTTTTCATTTCAATTATTTTCCCTTTCAGTTTTAATATTTCTCTTTAGTTCTTTTAATCTCTTTTTTAGACCTTCATTTTATTCATGCATTGTTTTCCTTATTTCTTTTAGATCTTTGCCTATGTTTTCCCTTCGCTCTTTAATTATGTTTAACCTTGTTGTCTTATATTCTTCCATTCTTGTCATTATTTGGTCTTTCATAGATGCAATTTCACTCCCTTCATCATATTCATTTTTATGAACCATTGTTTCTCTTTTCTTCATGTGTCTTCTGATTTTTTGTTGGGGTATTGAAATTTTCAAGTGTATTAACTTTCTCAGTTCTTCCAAGTATTTGATATTTTTGTCCCCACTACTTTCTGCAAAAAATTCTTAGGCAGGCAGAACATTTGGCCTTTACTTACTTCTTCCTCTCCCTCTCTATGATAGCTCATTCTCTCTCCCTGATTTAACTAGGATTCAAAAGTTCCAGATCTTGGTTTTCAACTTTAAATATTTCTCAAACACAATCTGTCTACCAGCATGCCACCACTCAAGTGAGATATTGCACACTAATAAATTTGTCCACCGTGGGCATAGTTTTCTCTCTGGTTATTACCCCCTTTCCTTTTCTGTTTCTGCAACCATGTTTTCAGTCAGAAAACCTTCAGCCAATGAGGCCCTTTGGGGCTAGGTATTGCCCTTTAGTTTCTCTCAAGGTTTCCTTCCCTGCTCTGTGGGGCATGCTTATATCTGGGCTGGCATTCAGGGGAAGCACAATCAGAGTTTCCTTTGTATTAAGAGGAGGAGAGGTTGGCATTCTCCAGAAGGACCTCTGAGAGATCTGTCTTGTTGGTGTCAGAGCCCCAGTGGTCCTATGATGGGTTCGGAGCAGTCTCCACTTAGGTGACCTGACTCTCACCTACACTGCAGGGAACCTTCTGTAGGAGTTTATATCAGTCCAGCAGCTGACAGTAACTGGGTGGGATAGGGGCTTTCACATTCCAAATGGACCCTCAGGAAAGTCTACCTTGTTGTTGTCAGAACACCTCTCCCCACCATAGTATGTTGGTGGTGGGGGTAGCCTCCACTCAAGACACCTGCTTCCTAGTACACAGCAGCCTCAGTTCATATTCCTCAGCACCAAGGGGAAAGGGGGAGCTGACGGACCCAAAGTGATGCCCAGGGAGATCTGTCCTGTTGATCTAAGAGCTATGAGCTATGGGGTGCACAGGGCAGCAGGTGGAGACTGACTATGTGAGCAGACTCCACTGCAGGGTGCCTTATGTAGCAATTTGCAGCAGCCTGGCAGCCAACTGTGACCATGTTGGGAAGGGGCTGTCAGACTCTGATAGCACCCCTACGGAGGTCTCCTTTGTTGTTATTACAACCCCTTGGTAGATTATTTGTTGTGAGTGCAGCCTCCACTCAAGATGCCTGTTTCCCAGCACACAGCAGCCTCAGTCAGTAGTTCACAATGTTGGCAAGAAGGAGAGACAGATAGACCAGAAGTAAACCCCAGGGATGTCCATCCTATTAGTTTTGGGAGCTTCAGCTATGAGGTGGGCAAGGAGGCTAGTAGAGTTCTGTCTATGGGAACAGACTCCACTGCAGAGACCTTCTGTAACAATTCACAGCAACCTGGAAACCAACAATTACCAGATGGAGGAGGGGGTGTCACACTCTGATCAGATCCCTACAGAGGTCTGCCTTGTTACTGTTGGAGTACCCCTAGTAGAATGTTGGCTGTGAGTGCAGCCTCCACTCAAGATGCCTACCTCCTAGCACAAAGCAGACTAAGCCAGTGCTCCTCAGAACCAACTGGAATAGGGGGCAGACAGACCTGAAGTGACCCCTAAGGAGATCTGTATCCTTGGTTTTAGAGGCCTGAACTATGAGGTGCAAAGGGAGGCAGGTAGAGTGCTGACTATGGAAGCAGACTCCACTGCACTGCATTTTCTGTAATAATTCACAGTGCCTGCCAGCCAACCATAACCAAGTGTGGGACGGGTTTCCATGCTCTGTACAGATTCCCAGTGAGGTCTGCCTTGTTGCTATCAGAGCCCTCCCCCGATAGTATGCTGGCCATGGATGTAACCTCCACTCAAGACACCTGCTTCCTAGCACACAGCAGCCTCAGTCGGTAGTCCTCAGTGCCAACCACTGGTGGGGGGCAAACAGACCTGAATTGATTCCCGGGGAAGTCTTTCCTGCTGGTTACAGAGGACTAAACTATAGGATGTGCAGGGAGGCAGGTAGAGTGCTGACTGTGGGAACAGACTCCACTGCAGGGGTCTTCTATAGCAATTTACAGCAGCATGGTAGCCAAAACTGTCCCATTCAGGAAGGTGCTGGCATGCTCTGAACAGATCCCCAAAGAGTTCTGCCTTGTTGATTTTAGAGCATAAGCTTGGGATCTTGTTGCTTTTTACAGGCATGAGGTGTGGTAGTTAGAGAAGCAGGCTCTTTTGCTAGAGTTGCTTCCCTAGTTCACAGTAGCTGGTGACCCATGTGGCTTGGGGTAGGGGTGGGGTAGTGGGAGAAGCAATTTTCTTACCATATGACTCATTGTTGATTCTTGTCTGTCTGCAGTTCACACTGCTGTCTTCTTCTGCCTAATTCAGAGTCCCTCAAGTCTGAGCACTATTTCCTTGTTGTATTTCTTGCTGTGTTTATGGGGGAGGGTCAGAATGATGGTTTGTTTATGCCACCATCTTCCTAGAATCTCCATTATGTGAGCATTTATGGGTAGGGATTTTCATCTGAGGGCAACAATAGTCACATTCTATACATTGTGTTATGCAATTTAAAAAATTAACATATTCTATCAAATAAATATTTAGGTATATTTATTTACCTTCTGAATAGGTCATTCATTCTCATGGATCAAAAATTAAAATTATTGAAAGGTATAGAGTGAAAAGTCTCCTTCAACACCTGCCCCCAGCCATAATTTCCCATCTATATAGGCAACCACTATGATTGGATTCCTGTGTATCCTTTTAGCGTTAATATATGGCTATTCAAACAAATATGAATATATATTATTTTTCTATTTATTTCATAAACTCATAACATACTATGAAATTTGGTACTAACTTTAACAATGTATCTTTGTGATACAGTCATATCAGTCTAAAAGGTAATTTTTAATTCATTTTCACAGCTACTTTTTTCCCCGTTGTATAGGTATACCACAATAAATTGAACTAGTCTTCTCTTGGACATTTAAGTTATTTCCAATAATCCCCTATCCAAACAATGCTGCCATCGGTAAGTTTTTATGCACAACATTCCATATGTATGTCTGAAGAATGAATTCCTATAGTAGAATTGTTAGGACAAAACATCTGTGTTCTTGTAGTGTTGATACCAAAAAACCAAACCCATTGCTGCCTAGTAGATTCTGACTCATAGAAACCCTATAAAACAGAGTAGAACTGCCCCCTAGGGTTTCCCATGAGCAGCTGGTGGATTCAAACTGCCAACCTTTTGGTTTGCAGCCAGAGCTTTTGACCACTGCACCACCAGGTTAGTGTTGATAAATATCACAAAATTGCCATTCATAGATAATCCCACCCATGGTAGATGAATCGTGCCTGCTTCCCCATACCATTTTTAGCACAATTTATTATCAAACTTTCTGACTTTGGCCAATCTAATGGTATCTCTGTATCTTTTTTTTTTTTAATTATGGAGTTTATATTTTAATATGTTATATATTGTTAGTACCTGCACTCATTACACAATTCAAAACTTTTAAAAAATTATGAAAGCAATGAGAAAAAGCCCCAATTTTTACCAGATACTAAGATTTCCTATCCAGGAGAAACCAATATTAACAGTTTCTAATTTTAATTTGTAATTAGTGTTAATCAATAACTTAATTAATTCATAACTAATGTTAATTTTATAAAGGCATATCTTTGTTTATGTATATTTAGCTCTATCTTTTGGGCACTGTTTGGTTCCTTTCAATCTGCCTAATCATGTTCTTAAGTTCTGGGAAATTTTGCTGAATTGTTTTCTCATTAATGCTTTCTTTTTGTCTGTTGTCTCTTTCTGGAACTCATGTTATTTGAACAATGGCTTTCCTGTGCTTATGCTTTCTTTTCTTTCCCCTTATTCTTTACCATCTCTTTTATTTTTTTGTTCTACTTTCTGGGACATTTTTTTAAACTTGTCTCTCAAACCTCTGTCAACTTTTACTTTATTTTTATCATGTTTTTAATTATCAAGAGTTCCCTTTTGTTCTTAGATAGCTATCTTTAGAAATATCCCATTATTAATAATAGCTTTCAAAGTTTTCTTATTGTAATATTTTCTTCCTTTCATGTTGCTGGGAGATTTTTGGTTTCTTCATAACTCTATCTTCCTAAAAAGTGGATTTTTCTCAAATATAAAGCAAAACTTGGATGTCTTCTCCTAAGTAAAATGAGCAACTGAAAAGCTACTTAATTCCCTAAACATGGAGGTGAAGGGAGGCCCTCAGCTTTATATAGGATGATCAGGGAAGGTCTTCTTTTCCATATTTCTTCTTGGTGAGGTTAAGTTCTCTAGGTAAGAGTTTTCCAACCTCCTGTGTGGATGGTAAAGGTCTAACTTTCAGTGGTATGAGACCTGAGTGGTAGAAAGGTGCTGAGGGTTGCAGCATTTAATATGCATTTGGGCACTGAATCCACTGGGTAGAGCACGGGTATCTTGGCTCTTGTCTGCACCTAGATCCCTTAGTGACAATGTGTACTAACCTCTCTAGAGAATACAAACCAAAAAAAAAAAAAAAAAACTAAACCAGTTGCCATCAAGTCAATTCCAACTCATGGCAACCCCATGTGTTACAGAGTAGAACTGCTCCATAAGGTTTTCTTGGTTATAACATTTACAGAAGCAGGTTGCTAGGCCTTTCTTCCATGGCATTGTTTGGCAGGCTTGAACTGCCAACCTTTAGGTTAGCCCCCATTGCTGTCAAGTCGATTCTGACTCATAGCGACCCTATAAGACAGAGTAGAACTACTCCATACGGTTTCCAAGGAGCACGTGGTGGATTTGAACTGATGACCTTTTGGTTAGCAGCTGTAGCTCTTAACCACTATGCCATCAGGGTTGAGCACAAACAACCCATTCAATCTCTAAATAATGAACCATACTTTTGTAGGAAGGGGGATGTTATCAAGCAACATGCAAAAGTGAATGAAGGCTTTTACGGATCTTTTTCTCAAACAACTTTCACGTTTTCCTCCTTATTTTAGGTACTTGGTGCTTCCAGTCTGAGTGATTAGTAATTTCATGGTGAAAATAATGTTTTTCAACTTTCCCTAGCTTAGAGTTGTACTGTTTTGTGCCAACTAAACCAGTTAAGATTTGTCCATATGCCTCCCAGCTTCCTAAACTTTGTTGTCGCCTCTCCTGTTGCCATTGGGGCATTATGACATTTGAAAAAAAAGGCAGGTAGATAGATAGATAGACAGATAGATAAATAGATGATACCTAGCTATTTTGAGACTTTGTGGGGGGGATGACATTAGATACATGTATTCAAGATGCCGTCTTAATTTATATTGACCCTTTGTACCTAGAGATATTGTTGGGGTGTGTTTTGAGTGTATATTTTATATTGTTTATACTTTTAGAAAATTAATTTCATAAGTGACCTAGACTATAGCAAAGGTATTCAGACTATAAAAATATATAAAGAGTTTAACTTTTACATAATAATTCTATACAGTAACACATATATGTGGATATTTGCTAATACATTTTTCTTTATTTCCTCTCCCTATATTTTGCTTTTGTCTTCTTGTGAGGTCTTCTTGCTCACTGCCTTAGAGGGCATTTCCATAGAAAGAAAGCAGAAATGAAGTCCAGAAAAACAGCCCTAAGTCATATGTTTTCTAGCCACAAGAGCCCCATGAATGCATAGTGTCCATTGTCCCTGAATGTAATGGGAGAAGAGTGGGCCTTTTAATTCTTTGTGTGCTTGTGTGAGTATGTTTTATTTTTGTGGTATTTCCAGAAGCCTAAGGAAGGTCAGAGTTTTTTTCTTTTTGGTTAATATAGAGGCTCGAATTCTATTTCCTTGAGTCACGTCCAGGGAGAGGCAGGATCTCTAATGGGAATGAGTGCTGGCCATTCTTCACTCTATATTCTCTGCTCTGCTTTGTGACAAGGGTATCTTATGGCAGCAGTTTGAATTTATGGCTTACGCAGTCCCTCTTTCATAGTTCCAGCTCTCACTGGACTCTATAAATTCTATTTCCTCCCTTTTTCTCATTGGCCCTAAGGCTGCTTAGTGGTGCCTACTCTTGGTAGTCTCTGGGTGCCTCGCCCTCTCTTGTGTGTGCCCTTTGCCCTGCCCTTACCTTTGTAAGCAATCATTTCCTTCAGACCTCTTCATCATCTTGAACACAATAGGTGACCATGATGGACTGGAAATGATGTTTCTTTCTTCTTTCCTGATACTGCCAGAACCACAGAGATTATTACATGAGTTTAGGAGAGTGAGATTTCCTATCAGTATTTGAAATTGAATATGTCACTAAACTAGAAAGATGGGAGTTTATAGTTAGTTTTCAAATGAGTTTAAATTTTTTTGTGGTTTTGAATTTATAGGCATTACATGTGTAAAAGCATATATATAAAATAGGGTTCTTGCGATTGCTTAGTACAACAATATATCCATAACACCTACTACCCCCCCAGAAAACCAAGCTCATTGCCGTCAAAACAAGGCTCCAAGAGATGTTCTAACAAATGGATGCAGTGCTGGAAGTGCTCACTCTTCTATGCCAAGAAATTTGGAAGACAGATACCTGGCCAACCGACTGGAAGAGGTCCATATTTGTGCCTATTCCCAAGAAAGGTGATCCAACCGAATGCAGAAATTATCGAAAAATATCATTACTATCACAAGTGAGTAAAATTTTGCTGGAGATCATTTGAAAGCAGTTGCAGCAGTATATCAACAGGGAACTGCCAGAAGTTCAGGCTGGATTTAGAAAAGGACGTGGAACCAGGGATATCATTGCTGATGTCAGATGGATCTTGGCTGAAAGCAGAGACTACCAGAAAGATGTTTACCTGTGTTTTATTGACGTTGCTAAGATTCGACTATGTGGATCATAACAAGTTATGGATAACATGGCAAAGAATGGTAATTCCAGAATACCTAATTGTGTTCATGAGGAACCTGTACATAAATCAAGAGGCAGTTGCTCGGATAGAACAAGGGGATACTGTGGTGATTTAAAGTCAGGAAAGGTGTGCATCAGGATTGTATCCTTTCACCATATCTATTCACGCTGTATGCTAAGCAAATAATCCGAGAAGCTGGACTGTATGAAGAAGAATGGGGCATCAGGATTGGAGGAAAACTCATTAACAACCTGAGTTAGGCAGATGACACAACCTTGCTTGTTGAAAATGAAGAGGACTTGAAGCACTTATTGATAAAGATCAAAGACTACAGCCTTCAGTATGGATTACATCTCAACATCAAGAAAATAAAAATCACAACTGGACCAATAAGCAACATCATGATAAACAGAGAAAAGATTGAAGTGGTCAAGGATTTCATTTTACTAGGATCCACAATCAACATCCATGGAAGCAGCAGTCAAGAAATCAAAAGATGCATTGCATTGGGCAAATCTGCTGCAAAAGATCTCTTTAAAGTGTTGAGAAGCAAAGATGTTACCTTGAAGACTAAGGCGTGCCTGACCCAAGCTATAGTATTTTCAATCGCATCATATTCATGTGAAAGCTGTACAATGAATAAGGAAGACCTAAGAAGAATGATGCCATTGAATTGTGGTGTTGGTGAAGAATAATGAATATACCACAGACTGCCAAAAGAACGAACAAATCTGTCTTGGAAGAAGTACAACCAGAATGCTCCTTAGAAGCAAGGATGGCGAGACTATGTCTTACATACTTTGGACATGTTATCAGGAGGGATCAGTCCCTGGAGAAAGACATCGTGGTTGGTAAAGTACAAGGTCAGCAAAAAAGAGGAAGACCCTCAATGAGATAGATTGACACAGTGGCTGCAACAATGGGCTCAAGCATAACAACGATTGTGAGTATGGCGCAGAACCTGGCAGTGTTTCCTTTTGTTGTACATAGGGTCGCTATGAGTCGGAACCAACGTGACGGCACCTAACAACAACATTGCCGTCATTCCGACTCATAGCGAGCCTACATGACAGAGTAGAACTGTCCTATACGGTTTCCGAGAAGCTGCTTGTGGATTCGAACTGTCGACCTTTTGGTTTGCAGCCATAGCTCTTAACCAGTGGGCCACCAACGCTGAATACCGTGCACCCACGTAAAAAACATGCACAAACATATAACTCATGAAAATGATGCAATTATGTAAAAAAGTTCCGGCATAGTGCACCCATGAATATATTATGCATGTCTTGTGACATTTTCAGACGTGAATTTCAGCCTCATTCACCCTCATTTAATAGTCTGAAAATGTTACTTTTGATCATATTTGTATAATAAAGTTATAAGCCATGGTCAGAAGTCATGTATCAAGTTTGGTAGTACTCCAGTAATCGCAAAATAAACAATGGATAATGTGCATTTGTTTCTATTAATGTAAGTTGGTAATTATATCCCTGTCACTTCTGAGACATCAGTCAGAACCTTGAACCTAATGAAGCCTGTCCATAAATCATGTGCTATCAATTGGAAGTGTAAACAAAGCAAAGCCTGCACTGGCATAAATGGCATCTAGTAGCTATCAATAGGAATCTCCATTCAGTCTGCACTGATGTTAATTATCACAGTTGTCTTCCGACTCTGGCGTTTGATTGAAAGAGTAAACAAAGCAAAACTAATTCACGATCACTCTTGGCTCAAAGTTTAATGCAAAAGTCTTATCAGATCTTCTTAAGTGAAACCATTAAGCTATGTTAGGTCTGTTTGTTTCACAGTCTCATTATGTCTTATTAGCACCAACGTCTTTGATCAATGATCATAAGTCACCTTAGTCATATGCTTGAGAGTGTATAAAACGACCCTTGTTTCTTGTACACCTCACATTTGAATTTTGTGATCTCTTTACTAGAACCTAAACCCTGGTGGAGTAGTGGTTAAGTGCTATGGCTGCTAACCAAAACGTCAGCAGTTCAAATCCACCAGGTGCTCCTTGGAAACTCTATAGGGCAGTTCTACTCTGTCCTATAGGGTTGCTGTGAATCGGAATCGACTCAACGGCAATGGGTTTTTTGGGTTTTACTAGAACCAGTCTGTTATTGATTATATTGTGCACATTTTTTCAGATCATAAATCTAAATGTTAGAACCCTTTAGGATCATGGCAGGATTTAAACACAAGCCCTACCTTGCTGACTTCAAACTGAAAGTCATTGTGAGGGAAGAAGAAACAAGCAACAGAGTGACAGCGAGGGAGTACAAGGTTGGAGAGTCATCCATTCACAAATGGAAAAAGGAGCTGGAGGAAGTGAATCTGAGAAAACATGCACCTTGTAGGCCTAAAACAAAATGGCCTGAGTTGGAGAATGACTTGAAAAAGTTGATTATTTCTCAAAAGGAACAAAATCAAACTCTCTACTATTCAATTCAGATCAAAGCAAAGCTTCTGGCAAATGAAAGAAGAATTCTGGACTTCCAGGCAAGTTTCACCTGGATTTCTAGATTCATGGAAAGGAATGTCCTTTCCATGAGAATGAGAGCCACTGAAGATGGTAATGAATGAATATACTAAAATGGCCTATTTTAAGATTAAAACATACTTTCTTTTGATGACTTTTATTTGTTGATTTCAAAGACATTGATTATTAAAAATTATATTTCAGTTTGATGTATGAAAGCAATAAAATATAAATAGTATCTTGTCTGTGTAGTTTTAGGCCTAGGATCATTTCTTACTTACTAAGTTCTAGCTCTTCATGCATTCATACTCCTTGGTTTCAACATGGTGTCCCATTTCCATCATGAGCCTATTCAGTTCACCATTGGTTACACTTGGTTTAGGAAAATATCTACCTTAAATAAAATTTCCATGAGATCAGGTTGATCCCAGTAACATTAAATCTGTTGGACAGAAAAAAAAAAAGAAATTGAAGCTAGCAACATGTAAAAAATATATATATTATATACATGTATATAATATATATATGTATAGCATGCATATGAAAATAATGTGAGGGAGTTTGCAAAAAATGTATAATGTGCATTATTTGCATAAAATACAATACGTGAGGGATATTTTTGCTAAGTAAATGGTAGGTATATTTTTATTTTATGTTGTTGCTGTTAGGTGCCGTTGAGTCAGTTCTGACTCATAGCAACCCTATGTATAACCGAATGAAACACTGCCCAGTCCTGTGCCATCCTCATGATTGTTGTTATGCTTAAGCCCATTGTTGCAGCCACTATGTCAATCCCTCCTGTTGAGGGACTTCCTCTTTTTCTCTGACCCTCTACTTTACCAACCATGATGTCCTTCTCCAGGGACTGGTCCCTCCTGATAAAGTGTCCAAAATATGTGAGACAAATTTTCACCATCCTCAATTCTAAGCAGCATTCTGGCTGTATTTCCAAGACAGATTTCTTCATTCTTTTGGCAGTTCATGATATATTCGATATTCTTCACCAACACCACAACTCAAAGGCATCAATTCTTCTTCAGTCTTCCTTATACTGTCCAGTTTTCACAAACAGGAGGTGATTAAAAACAGCATGGCTTGGGTCAGGTGCATCTTAGTCCTTAAAGTGGCATCTTTGCTTTTTTAACACTTTAAAGAGGTCTTTTGAAGCAAATTTGCCCAATGCGATACATCATTTGATTTCTTGACTGCTGCTTCCATGGATGTTGATTGAGGATCCAAGTAAAATGAAATCCTTGACAACTTTAATCTTTTCTCTGTTTATCATGATGTTGCTTATTGGTCCAGTTGTGAGGATTTTTGTTTTCTTGATGTTGAGAGGTAATCCATACTGAAGGCTTTAGTCTTTGATCTTCATCAGTAAGTGCTTCAAGTCCTCTGCATTTTCAATAAGCAAGGTTGTGTCATCTGCCTAACTGAGGTTGTTAATGAGTCTTCCTCCAATCCTGATGCCCCATTCTTCTTCATACAGTCCAGCTTTTCAGATTATTTGCTTAGCATACAGATTGAATACATATGGCAAAAGAATACAACCTTGACGGACACCTTTCCTGACTTTAAACCACACAGTATACCCTTGTTCTGTTCAAATGACTGCCCCTTGGTCTATGTACAGGTTCCTCATGAGCACAATTATGTGTTCTGGAATTATTCATAATTTGTTATGATCCACACAGTCGAATGCCTTAGCGTAGTCAATAAACACAGGTAAACATCTTTTTGGTATTCTCTGCTTTCAGCCAGGATCCATCTGATATCAGCAATGATATCCCTCATCGTCCGTCTGCTTCTGAATTCAGCTTGATTTTCTGGCAGTTCCCTGTTGATGTACTGTTGCAATCACTTTTGAATGATCTTCAGCAAAGTTTTACTTGTGTGTGATATTAATGATACTGTTTGATAATTTCCGCACTCCTTTGGATCACCTTTCTTTGGAATATGCATAAATATGGATCTCTTCCAGTCAATTGGCCAGATAGCTATCTTCCAAATTTCTTCACATAGATAAGTGAGCACTTCTAGCACTGCATCAGTTTGTTGAAACATCTCAGTTGGTATTCTGTCAGTTCCTGGAGCTTTGTTTTTCGCCAATGCTTTCAGTGCATCTTGGACTTCTTCCTTCAGTACCATCGGTATCTTGATCATATACTACCTCCTGAAATGATTGAGCATTGACCAGTTCTTTTTGGTACAGTGACTCTGTGTATTGCTTCCATCTTCTTTTGATGCATCCTGCTTCGTTCAGTATTTTGCTCATAGAATCCTTCAATACAGCAACTCGAGGCTTGAGTTTCTTCTTCAATTCTTTCAGCTTGAGAAATGTCGAGGGTGTTCTTCACTTTTGATTTTCTAACTCCAGGTCTTTGCACATTTTATTACAGTACTTCACTTTGTCTTCTCAAACTGCTCTTTGAAATCTTCTATTCAGCTCTTTTACTTTATTATTTCTTCCTTTTGCTTTAGCTACTGGACAATCAAGAGCAAATTGCAGATTCTCTTCTGACGTTCATTTTCGTCTTTTCTTCCTTTCCGGTCTTTTTAATCACCTCATGCTTTCTTCATGTATCATGTCATTGATGTCATTCCACAGCTCATCTGGTCTTTGGTCATTAGTGTTCAGTGGATCAAATCTATTCTTGAGATGGTCTCTAAATTCAGGTGGGATATACTCAAGGTTGTACTTTGTCTCTCATAGACTTGTTCTAATTTTCTTCAGCTTCATCTTGAACTTGCATATAAGTAATTGATGGTCTGTTCTGCAGTTGGCCCCTGACCTTGTTCTGATTGATGATATTGTGCTTTTCCATCATCTCTTTTTACAGATGTAGTTGATTTGATTCCTGTGTATTCCAACTGGCGAGGTCCATGTGTACAGTTGCCATTTATGTTGTTGAAAAAAGGCATTTGCAATGAAGAAGTCATTGATCTTGTGAAATTCTATCACCAAGGCCATATTTTCCGACTACTGATCTTTCTTGTTTGTTTTCAACTTTCACCTTCCAATCACCAGTAATTATCAATGCATCCTGATTGCATATTTGATCAATTTCAGACTGCAGAAATTTGTTAAAAATCTTCAAGTTCGTCATCTTTAGCCTTAGTGGTTGGTTCATAAATTTGAATAATAGTCATATTAATTGGTCCTCCTTGTAGGCATATGGATATTATCCTATCACTGATGGCATTGTACTTCAGGATAGATCTTGAGATGTTCTTTTTGACAATGAATGCATCACCATTCCTCTTCAAGTTGTCATTCCCGGCGTAGAAGACCAAATGATAATCTGATTCAAAATGACCAATACCAGTCTATTTCAGCTCATTAATGCCTAAGATATCAATGTTTACACATTTCATTTCATTCCGATGTTTTCCAATTTTTCTAGATTCATACTTCCTACATCCCACTTTCCAATTATTAATGGATGTTTACAGCTTTTTCTTCTCATTTTGAGTCATGCCACGTCAGCAAATGAATGTCCTCAAAGCTTGACTCATCCAGGTCATTAAAGTTGACTCTACTTCCAGTAGGCAGCTCTTCCGCAGTCGTATTTTGAGTGCCTTCCAGACTGAGGCGCTTATCTTTCAGCACTATATCAGACAATGTTCAGCTGCTATTCATAATGTTTTCACTGGCTGATTTTTTTTCAGAAGTAGTCCATCAGGTCCTCTTTCTAGTCTGTCTTAGTCTGGAAGCTGAGGTAAAACCTGTCTGCTGTGAGCGACCCTGCTGGTATTTGAATACCAGTGACCTAGCTTCTAGCATCACAGTAATTGTTATATAAAATGATATATATAATTTATTGACCATGATAAGAAAAAGGATAGTGAGTTATATCCATTTCCTTGACTGTCAAAATTATTTGAAAGTTTTCCAAGAGCTGAGCCCACAATTCGATCTGGACTGTCCTTCATTGTGAGTGCTGTGGTGATCCAGAGTCAGAGAATTGGACGGTCAGTTGTATTAGCCTTTACATGAATGCTATGACTTTTATCATCTTTAATATATATCATTAGTGTAAGATTGAGGTACTGAATTCATTCGTAGTGTTATTTAGAATAATTATCTTGATATTGCCAGAACGGATCTGTGGGTACTGATTCACATATAATGTAGGGTATCTTTTGCAACAATAATAACACAATTTATACTATGAAATGGAATTAGTGATATTTCCTTGATACTAGAAGGACAATAGCAGGGTATGCTGAGGTGACAGAGCCACAGAGAGAGACAGTGTTGAGTTAACTCTTTGATTGTGGGAAAGCTGGTTTCTCTTTCCAGGTCTCTGTACCCATAGAAGTGTGATAACAATACCTTACACTGAGACTAACTTCCTAATGAACTCAATGCCTCTTCTCTGTAATGGCTTGTGAGTTTTATCTGATTTTCAAAATAAAAACTGTGGGTGGAAAACCCACCATTAGTGTCTAAGACGTCCTATTTTATTAAATAATGCAGTTATCTAACAATAAATTACTGAGAAACCATATAATATTGTAATAATGATCATAATTCAGCCTTCAGCCACAAAATAATTTTTCCCTATGAAAGTCTCTTCATAGTGTTGTCTAATGAGAAACTGAAGGACTTCCCTGGAAATCATATCTGAAGTCAACCCTGGAATGTCCACACTTAATTCTGTTTGAATGCTGACTTTCTCAACTGATTATAGTAAATCCTCTAAGGAATGTTTTTTAAGATGTTGCTTCTCTACTAAGGACAGTGATGAGGCCAAAATACTGAAGGGCTGTCATGCAACATAGGAAGTATACGTACATGGTTTTTGTCACATGTGAGGAAAGAAACAATGAAACAGAGCTGTTCACTACAGGATGAGTCAAAATGCAAGAGGATAACTGATGTTTCAAAACTAGGGATATTCAAACAGAAGCAGAAGGAACATACCCCCAGACTCTTTGTAGACAGAATTTCTACTGTGGTCAGAAGATTTGGCTAGATTTTGTCTGCAGTCTTTAACATTTGCAAGTCTGGGCTATTCTAAAACCAGAGAGCCACCCAAATGTAATATATCATTGGTTCCGATTGGTATGTATTCTTCATTTAAGATAAATATATTAAAATAAAATTTGAGTTGAAAAAGTTTTTTTTTTTTTTTTTTTTTTAAAGAGCTTATAAATCTATTGTCTCTACTGGTTTCTGGAAAGACATCTCTTCTGGAATCAGATTTTCTGAACTATCAGCAAGTTTCTTAAATTTCTGATTCTCAAATTTATTATCCCTTATCCTGATTTCTCAAATTTATTATCCCTTATCCATGAAACAAGGATAATTATAATATATTATCTTCAGTGTTGTTGTAAGGATCAAATGTCAGAGTCTGTGTCAGCACTTGAAGGCCATGATGATGTATACTAAGATGAATCATTATTCTCTTCAATAAATTATAAATGTCTGCAAAAGTCAGGTGGTAACGTGCATGAAAAATAAAGTTTGAGAGAGATTTTGAAGAAAGAAATAACCTACTGTTGGTTTTTTATTGTATGTGTGAGTGTCAAGAAAGCCAGAAGAGTTAAACTTGATTCACACTGATGAATCCAAGTTAAGAACTGGGATAGTCATCAGTTAACAACACGGGCCTGCTAAGAGGAGTCTGGAATCCAGTTGCAAAGGGGGAGGACAGAGAGGCCCATAGAGAGTAAATAGCTGACTGAATGGCCCTTACTTGATTTAATGAATAAATTAGTTCCAGGCAATAAGGCAGAAGCATTGCCCTGTAGCCTCTTAGGAAATTCAAGGTCACGACTCTCAGTAATATCAGTAAGAGAATTGTTTTACGGATAACTTGATCACACTAGGAAATAGGCTACAAGTGTATGATGGATTAATTTTGTTAAACCATTATAAGGAAGGTCTGTTTATGCTGAAGTTTTTCAGATGCTTGAGATTTCTTAATCAACACTCTATTGCACAAGAAATTATCTTAACTTAGCATCATAATCATTGTGTGTTCAAAATGTGAAACGCAGTTTGTCAGTTAGGGAGTAAGGATATTAACTCCAAACACCAGCAGAGACAACTAATAAATACAGATTATGAAGAGACACAAAGGCAGCCCTTGCTTATAGAAAATGTTGGAAAGTAGCTGACAGGGGTTGACTCTTTTAAAGAAATATTGGAAAATGTAGAAGAAAATAAAACTCAAGAGCATATTAGTTTGGTTAATTGAATGAAAGAATATTACCACTTTCTTACTTATAAGTAATTATTAGCAGTTTATAAAGCATTTTTATGCCCATTGGTTTCCAAAGTGGTTTCATAACCCTGGGAGGAAAATGACTCCATTTCAAAGGTTTATTATTGTCCAAGTCACACGAGTGGGACTTAAATCTAGGTTTTCTGAATACAAATAGTTTACTTCCATTACTCTGAAATTCCTGGAATATTTTAACTAAGCTCTGTAACGATGCCTCTGCTTCTATAGCTTTCCTTCTTAATCTGTCCTTCTTCTGCTCCCTGATAAATCTTCATCAACATCCAGCCTTTATTACATCCCCACTGTCTCCACTCAAACACATTTATTTTGTGGGGGAAAAAAAAGGCTAAACTCAATAGCCATGACCAACTTTCCGAAAGCATCTCCTATTAATCCTAGAATTAATTCTCCTTAACGTAATCTTCCTCTCCTGGCAGACTGGTTTGTCCAGCCACACGTACAGCTGAGGCTTTTTTAGATATTGAGACTTTGTGTTTATCTTTATTGTCATACCTCTCAAAAACCTAATCTACTACAAGACACAGTTTCAGCCTTGCCTCCTCCGTGGTGATGTGTAGACCAACCTGGCTACAATAGTGCATCCATTGTATTCCACTCTATTCTGGAATGTGGGGACTTACAGAGGGCCATGAAAGAAGTTTTGATGAATTATGATTAATTTTGATAAAAAGCCACTGACATTTTAAGCAGTGTGGTGACATACTGGGTTATTCTGACTCATGGAAAATCAGACTGAGTAGAAGGAAGCAATTATCAACTACACAAGAAATAAAAGCTTGTGAAAGTGTATGCAATTCAATTTAGTTGATAAAAAGATAGTTTCTTTAAATTTTGCACTCATATTTAATCTGATAAGGTAATATTTAATTAAGCCCTCTTCTTAAAATAACTGGCACAAACATATTAAGGGAAGGCACAAGGGCTGTTGGTAATTTTAAAAGTCAGGTGATGGTAGCAGATACTGGTGAGTGTTCTAGAGAGTAGCACCGGCTTCGAGAACTCAGGGTTGCAGGGACCCCAATCAGGACGTTTGAAAAGGAATGGAGAGTGCTGGTCACTTTGCTGAGTTTGCCCAAGTCAAAGGCAGTTATAAAATTGTTCACAGGCTGTGACATACAGTAACATGACTGATTTTCTTTTAGACTCATCAGAACTCAGTCATTCACCAGTCAATACCAATCATAACAGTAACAACAATAATAACAATAATAGTTAATATTTTTGAGTACTTATCCTCCCTCCTCTTAAAATGCATCGTGGTGCTACTCATTTAATCCTCATAACAACCCTGGGCATTATTATTACATCAGTGTTTCAGAGGAAGAAACAAACACAAAGAGAAGTTTAGTAACTTGCCAAAGCCATACATTTAAATACAGGAATCCTTAGATTCCATACCATTCTACCATACTGTTTCCTAGTCTGCCACCACTGAAATCATTCTTAGAACCTGAACTACCCTGATTCCTTTGAGCAATTTATTAAACAAACACAACAAAGAAACATAACGCTTAGTAGCGTGCCTACCTTGGAGAACACACAGGAGATGGTTTTAAGAGATAATGTCTTTGTTAAGAGCAGATAATATGAAAGAGAGCTGCAGAGATCACTGGTCTAATATCAGTTTATAGCTGCCCAGATTCCCTGAGCTAATGATGTCACTGAACCTTTGAACCTTCCTATCCCTCCAACCTTATTCACAGGAGGGTAAGAGGTGTGTTGGAGGCCACAACTCCACCACTTCCTTGGACCTGATTGTAAATTTTGCTTCCACAACATCTAGTAACTGAAAAATTCTGGATGATCCTATGTGCCCAAGTGGCTTCAGTCTGTAGCCCCTTTTTCATCATGTCAGCATGGTCTGGAAGACTGACCTTAAATATGCACTTACCTTCTGGAAGGAATCCTATCGCAAACCCTATCTTGAATGTTTGGATTGTCTACTCCCTATCTATATACTTCTCGTCTATTAAATGTGGCCCACCTGTCTCTCTCCCTTTCTGTGTCACACACACACGCGCGCGTGCACACACACATAGATATACAGTATCGGCCTGTTACGACTAAAGGATTTACCCAGAAGTCAGTGCTCTCGTGCAACCTGCCTTGTGCATTTCCTCCTGAAACTCCTCGTAACTCTCAGTTCTGTCCACAAAAATGAGCAGAGGCATGGTGTAGTTTTCCTGAGTTCTTGGCTAGAGGCAAACACCTATGAGTTAACCCTCCATCTCCTGTTTTTTGATGACAGCAGGCTCTATCATAACTTTGGTAGGAAGTTTGTCTGTTATTGTTGTTTTAACCTTCCCTGCCACTTCTTCAAATAAATATTTGGAGTTGAAACAGAAACTCTACTTGGTTGTGTTCTGGACTCTTTCCTAGAGGACAAAGGCTATCAAGTTGTTTTCACATGCATCACTGTCTGAGAAAGAAACCAGCAGGTGAAAAGAAGACAAACTAGTGAACAGCATGAACCTTGAAGGCTATACAGAAAAAAAAATCAGCAAATCTGGTGTAAGAAAAAGAAAAGTAGGGAACTGACTATGTCTTTCCATAGGAAGGCAGCCATAACCCCCCCCCAAAAAACCAAATCCATTGCCATCGAGTCGATTCTGACTCATAGCGACCCTACAGGACAGAGTAGAACTGCCCCACAGGGTTTCCGAGAAGCACGTGGTGGATTCGAACTGTTGACCTTTTGGTTCGTAGCCGTAGTTTACTGTAGCTCTTAACCACTTTGCCACCAGGACTCCACTAGACTGAATATCAAAACTACCCCACTTTTAGATATTTAAATTGTATAGTATTCACAATCTGCAAGCTACTGACACCATCTCTGTGGCTTCTTATTAGAAATTAGAATAATTGACATTAATACCAATTTAGAGATGATGAAATAGTTTATGGAAGACTGTGATTTATGTCTGTCATAGGCTTGAATCATTTGAAGCCAGATCCTGAGCCTGTTCTCTCATACCAGAGGCCTAGCCTGGAAAATTTTGTCCCTTAAACTCACTGAACTGCACATGTCTCTCATATGTCTCATGGGTGGCTGAGAATTTAATAACATACATCAAAGCAGACTCCTGTTCTCAGTGAGGCTGTGTGCAGTGGGAAACGGAAATTTCTATTAGGATCCTAACAGTGGAAAAAGAAATATTAGAAATCAGAAGAATAACACTCCCTCTAATCCATTGTAAATACTATTTTTTTGAAAATGAGGTACTCTGGTTTTAACTCAGAATTGTTGTTAGCTGTCATGGAGTCAGTCTCTGACTCATGATGATCCTGCGCACAATAGAAAGAAACACTACCTGGTCCTGAGCCATCCACACGGTTAATTTCCAATCAGAACATTGTGATCCCTAGGGTTTTCATTAGCCAATTTTCAGAAGTAGATTGCCCAGCCTGTCTTCCTAGTCTATTTCAGTCGGGAATGTCTGTTGAAACCTGTCGGCATCACAGCAACACGCAAGCCTCCGGTGACAGACGGGTGATGGCTGGGCATGTGGGGCATTTGCTGGGAATCAAACTTTGGCTTCCTGAATGGAAGACAACAATTCTACTACTGAACAATCGCCCCGCTCCTCCCTCCACCATTGCCATCGAGTCAATTCCAACTCATAGCCACCCTATTGGACAGAGTAGAACAGCCCCATAAAGTTTCCAAGGAGCTGCTGGTGGATTCGAACTGCTGACCTTTTGGTTAGCAGCAGAGCTCTTAACCACTCTATAATTTAGAATTAGAATTCAGAATTTATTTATTGACGGATTATTTTACATTTCTGTGTGGATAGGCCTTTGTCATTTTCCCTATGAAATATTTTTATAGATCCATAACTGGTGCTCCCGTTACTAGATTCTTATCCTCAGACTTGAATTTCACAGTGCTGCCATGTACCCATTAAACCATGTCACTTCTCTCTTTAAAAATGTCTGATGGTTTCTTATCGCTTTTAGGTTAAGCCCAAAGATAGCTAAGCACAGACAAAACAAAATAAAACAGACTAAATGGTATAGGCTATTTCTTCCTCAGACTTCCTTTACTTTCTCTCCCTTATTAAAACATATTTTCTTATTAAGCCATGTTTTCTTATGCGTCCATGCACTTCCCGTCCACAAGCTATCCTGATGACCTTTCCCCATCCAACTGCTTGACTCAATGAAGATTGTTTTCAGACCACATGCATTCCAAGATGCCCTCAGGCTGAATAAGCTTTTCTTCCTGTGTTTTCTAAGTACTCTGCATGCTCCATAGAAATAATTGAACTGGCATGGCTTGTTCGCTTTCTCTTTTTCCCTGTTGGAGTAAGAGATTCTTGACGAAAAGAATATTTCTTTTTTTTTTTTTTTTATTGTTTTAGTTAAATGAAGTTTACATTGCAAGTTAGTCTCCCATACAAAATTTTATACATAAATTGTTATGTGACCCTAATTGCTCACCCCATTCTGTGACACCACAATCCTCCTTTCTGCCCCTGATTCCCCCGGTCCATTCGACCAGCTCCTAACCTCTCTGCCTTCCCATCTAACTCTGGACACAGGCTGCCCTTTCGGTCTCTTGTATCTACTTGACTAAGAGGCACACTCTTCACGACTATCACTTTATGCCCCACAGTCCAGTCCAATCCCTGTTTGAAGAGCTGGTCTTGGAAATTTTAGTTCTGGGCTGATACAGAGTCCAGGGGCCATGCTTTCTGGGGTACCTCCAGTCTCAGTCAGACCATTAAGTCTGGTCTTCTTACTGGAATTGGAGTTCTGCACCCCATCTTTCTGTTGCTCCATCAGGGACTCTCTGTTGTGTTCCCTGTCAGGGTGTCATTGGTGGTAGCTGGGCACCATCTAGTTCTTCTGGTCTCAGGCTGATAAAGTCTCTGGTTTATGTGACCCTTTCTGTCCCTTGGGCTAATACTTTCCTTGTGTCTTTGGTGTTCTTCATTCTCCTTTATTTCAGCGGATGGGACCAATTGATACATCTTAGATGGCCGCTTGCAAGCTTTTAAGACCCCAGACGCCACTCACCAAAGTAGGATGCAGAACATTTTCTTAATAAGCTTTGTTAT